>NC_068920.1:100726664-101101664 GCF_023091745.1 Budorcas taxicolor | reverse complement strand
ACTTGAAATAGACCTAGCTGGCCCCCTTTTCTATAAAAAAAATTATCCCCTAAATGTCACTCTTGTAACAGTTGGATAATCCTATGTTTCTGGACAATAATTTCTAACCCTGGCCTATTGCTTAAGGTAGAATTTAAGATGAAGTAATGGGTTGAATAATAAGAACCACTTGCATCAGCTTTATTATTTGTCTTAGAAAGGAGATAGAAATTGCTGAATTGGAGGAGATAGATGCAGTACTGGGAAAGACCAAGATTTTACCACACAGAACTAAATGCCTTTCTTCATTCCTTTTCCTCCCTCTCTCCGTCCCTCTCTTCCTTCCTTCCTTTTCATTAATCGCAGTATCTTTTACCTGCTATAAGAACTCTGATGGATTTAATGTACAACATGGTTCTAGACCACAAGTACAGCTGCATAGCCAAAAAGGGGAGGGGGAGTAGGGTGAGGGTTAATATTTTCTAACACACAAAACAGGCAGGACTGCTCTGGACAGAGGATAATGCAAACTAGCTTTGCTGGAAATGAGCTGCAAAATACCTTCATTTTCTACTACAGTGAAACCCTGATAAAATCACAACTGTTAAGGTCATACAGTATATCAGGTGGAATCACAGTCTTTAGAACTCCATTATTAATGCAGACAACCTCACAATCAAAGAGGATGAGAGCACCGTTTCCAGATGCCAATGATTTGATCCTATCTTATTTGGCTGTTTACATTTAAATAATGTGACTGTATAAATTTAAATAATATGAACCACCAACAGATGGATCCCAGTGAAAGACGGCGCCTTCTCTGAGACCCTGAATGTACACTATACAGTGCTTTACAATTTATTTGAGCAGAGCTCATATTTAGAAAAAAAAAAATGGGGTGGGGGATGAAAAGAGAGAGAGAGAGACTCATTTCTTCTGCCATTATGGAAATAAAAGGAACTACCGCTTTGGTTGGTGACTGACGGTGCCAAGGAAACATGCAGTCCCCTAACCTCCGGTACAATGTACCCATAAGGTACCAAGCATCAAAGCATATTAAAAGATATTAACTGCATATTTGCTTATGAACAAGATAAAAAGCTGTAGGGCCTCCAGGTTCTCAAGCTGTGAGTGGAACAGCTTTGCAATTTGCCTGCAAAACTGCATTTTGATCTTAATGAATATAAAATGGCTGCCATTAAAAGTAAAACAGATTATTTCGGGTCTTTCAGGGCCCATAGCTCTTTGCCGGCCTTGGAGGGCCACTATGATCTTTCATTAAAATCTCACAGCAGGGCTCCCTCACCAGCAAATCAAGCCTTGCAGTCTAGGAGATTGGCTACATTTAAAAGTAATTTTCAGAAATCTACACAGATTTTCAATTTGGTAATGAAAGCCATGAGAGAATGCAGGCGGCATTTTGTCGAATATTGTTACTGATCCAGTGCTCACATTCGTTAGAAATTAAACTGCCCTGTAACTATCGCACTGATGGCAACTTGCCATTTCGGCTGCGTTCTAATCTCAGTTTGTTAATGAGGAGCATGTGCTAATTGTTGTCATCCTGACTGCCAAGCACTCCTTCCCTAACACACATGCTTTACCTGCTCAGAGGTAGAACCTTTCACTTTGTCACTGACCAAGCTGGAACAGTGTTGGCGCAACTATTGCTTTGTAAACAGAGACAGTCAAGCGTCATCAGAAAAAGCAAGTCGAAATCAAATCAGAAATAGGGTGCCCTTATTTTATTTGGACTCATCTGTTTGTTTTTCAGTCTAGCCTAAGTTTTCTAAAGTCCTTGAGTAGACACAACGTTCAGAGTTGCGTGTTACTCCCCAGAACAATCTGAACAAACTAATTCACTGAGGATAACTGGTAAAGTCAATATATTATAAACCGAGGGAGGGTTACAGTCGAGAGGGATAGAAGGTGGAAGAAGTCCAAAGGATCTTGTCTGCTATCCAAAGCCGGGTAGCAAAACACACCTAAGACCTGAAATGGAAGTGGTCTGCCACTGGCTTTCAAAAGAAAGTTTAACCCTTTAATTCCATCCTCCAGATCCTAAAGTTTAAGAGGTGTGTTACCCCAAAGAGGATGATCCTATAGGAAGAATCATTTGAAGCCACCATAATGGGGGGGAGACAGGTCACCAAACAGAGGGAAAAACTAATAATGTCAGTATCCAGAGGTGTGATGCCAGTAGACATCTGAATAGATAAAAACACAGAGAATAATTGTCAGTGATAACATGATTAAATAGAAAAAAATTACATAAATGCATTCTAAGACAGAGTGGGCATTCTTGCCTCTGGGTTCCTTATTAAAAGAAATTATGTATTCATTTATTTTGTTTGCGGTTGTGCTTCATCTTCATTGCTGCTCAGGCATTTATCTGGTTGTGGCGAGCGTGGGCTACTCTCTAGTTGCAGTACACAAGCTTCTCGTTACAGTGGCTTCTCTTTTTGTGGATCATGGGCTTAGGGTCCTAGGGCTTCAGTAGTGGCGGCTTCCCTGGCTCTAGAGCACAGGCTCAATAGCTGTGGCACACGGGCTTAGTTGCTCTGCGGCACGTGGGATCTCCCAGATCAGAAATCGAACCTGTGTCTCCTGAATTGGCAGGTGGATTCCTTACCACTGAGATGCCAAGGAAGCCCATTCCTTATGCTTCATATTGATATAAGAACTGGGTAATGTTACTTTTCTGAGATTCTAGAAACAAAAATGTCAGATTAGGCTTCCCTTTTGAAAATGCATTCAATAAATTGTCTTTACTTGGCAATTCTCTTACCTGGCACCTTTAGGGCTAAGCCCTTTCCTGCACTAAAATGTGGCGGACAACAAGAGTGGTTCTCCACTTCCTCACTGGCTGGGTATAAATTTTTCCTGCTAGTACAGAAAGTATCTCCATTTAAAATAACCGTTCTCCTTGGCAGAGTACTGGCAGCTACAGAGTATACATGTGGATGTGTTTACTTGCAAGGGCCATCTTGTGGTTCAGTGCAAGTGTGTCTTTAGCTCCTCCTATTATACCAGGGTTTTCCTGGAGCACCTGGGCTATGCTCCTTTGATTTCCACAAAGTGTAGTTTTAATTGGGTGGCATGTCTATGATTTTAAGGGAATGACACAGGGGCGCCTAATAAGGTGCCACTGCTAATGTGCATCAGTTTTCTGAAGAGAAAACTCAGGCCAATTCCTTGTCTCTGTGGCCTCAGGAGACCAATGGGAAATAGATACAAACAACTTGGTAAGCAGTTTTGAATGTGTTCCGCCTGTACTTGCTATTCTAATTGCAGGAAGCATTCATGTAATATGGTTGAATTTTAAACGCCAAGTGACACTAAGGGAAATTCTGCTGTATCCTCCTGAACTCAGAAGTCTGAGACTTGTTTTATTTCACCTGTTGTCAGTTCTTTTAATATTCTCTGAGAGCTTCTAGGTATGTTTTGACAACTGTATACTGTAAGGTTTCTTTTACCAACATTTTGGCTTGTGCTAAATTGTGGGCAGAGTGATGGGACGTTACTAATTCTGACTCTCAAATATTAAATATATAACAGATAATAATATCCCTCAAATTATCACAGTGGGTGGAAAACTGCATTTTAGGTCATAGAAATTTATAAAATTAGTCTTCAGGTAATCAAGTTAAGTTTTGCTAGTTATAATAAAGTGTAAATATTTGTTTCCTTCCAGAAACATAATTCTATAGGAACAAGCTTGTCCTTGCTTTGACTTGATTAATTCTGCTGGGCAATGCATTTACATGATATAATATGATAGTATGTTACATATGTGTATATATATATATGTTAGATGGAGGATCTTATTTTACAGATCAAATGAAAATATAAAATATGTATGACCTTTAAAGGGACAAAATACAAATTTTCAAATAATACATTTATGGAATTATGAACTTTTTTGTCTTATCTCTACTTTGGAAAGTGCAGATGTGGCATTTTTAGATTTCTATCACAATGATTTTTTAAACTAAATATTAAAGCTCAAACAAAATTTAGGGAGAGCAGAAATATGTAGTTTGAAAGCAGACACCAAAGGTGCACATTTCTCTCAAAATCTCATTCTTCAATATAGAGGTCTAAGGCAAGATTTAAGGTCTACATAAAATTTTGCTTTTAAAAAACAATTTTAAATATTATAGACTCTGTTTTAAAGAAGATTTTTAGTTTTTGTTTTGCTCTGACAGTATAATATAGTACATTGTATGCTTGTTCTAACAAATGGCTTGAAATACAACATCATAGTACATGCATAAACTTTCATATTTACTTAAATGGACCTCATAGATTCAGTCCCCAAATGACGAATGTGTTTAGTTCCAAAAGTTAATTGGCAAATTGCTTTAGAATTTGTAATAAATTTTTCCACAGAAACAATACTTAAATAGCAGCTTGGTTCCAAAGCCTAAAAAGCAAATTTGTCATCATGTAGCTGAGCTAAAATTCAAATGGCTTTGGCCTTGTCCTATGGTTCCTGAATATAGAAAAGCCTGAAATAATGGGATGAGCATATAAGGGTCCAGTGAAAGGAAGGTGCAGAGAGGGGCATGGTTTCCCTTTCTTCTGTTCAGAGCTCGAGTCCTTCTACCTCTACTGACAAAGACCCCAGACCTAGGTCTAGACACAGATATCAATCTCACACTGCCCTCAATTCTGTAGCTCCTGAAACAAGGCTCTGCAAATCTGCAAAGTTTTTTGATTCCAAAATCAACTGCCTCCCATCCAGCCTCCCAGCCTTCTAATCATATTCCAAATGCTTTTACCTAGATGTTGAGAGGAATGAGGAACAAAGTCAACTAAGGGGCAATGAAGAAGCCATGTTTCCAGAAAGGGTGCTTCTGCTTTGGATTTGAACATGGATCTGGGTAATTGAGTGTTCCTACGATATCCTGGACTGTGAAGTCAAGTAGGCCTTAGGAAGCATTACTATGAAAAAAGCTAGTAGAGGTAATGGAATTCCAGCTGAGCTATTTAAAATCCGAAAAGATGATGTTGTTAAAGAACTGCACTCAATATGCCAACAAATTTGGAAAACCGAGCAGTGGCCACGGGACTGGAAAAGGTCAGTTTTCATTCCAATCCAAAAGGACAATGCCAAAGAATGTTTAAACTGCCACGCAATTGTACTCATTTCACATGCTAGCAAGGTAATGCTCAAAATCCTTCAACCTAGGTATCAACAGTACACAAACCAAGAAATTCCAGATGTTCAAGATGGATTTAGAAAAGGCAGAGGAACCAGAGATCAAATTGTCAACATCCATTGGATCATAGAAAAACCAAGGGAATTCCAGAAAAACATCTAATTCTGCTTCATTGATTATGCTAAAGCCTTTGACTGTGTGGATCATAACAAACTGGAAAATTCTTAGAAAGATGGTAATACCAGGCCACTTTACCTGCCTCCTGAGAAACCTGTATGCAGGTCAAGAAGCAATAGTTAAAACTTGACATGGAACAATGATACAGCTCAAAACTGGGAAAGGAATACATCAAGGCTGTTTACTGTCACCGTGCCTATTTAACTTGAATGCGGAGTACATCAAGCAAAATGCCAGACTGGGTGAAGCTCAAGCTAGAATCAAGATTGCTGGAAGAAATATCAATAGCCTCAGATATACAGAGGACACCACCCTAATGGCAGAAAGTGAAGAGGAACTAAACAATCTCTTGATGAAGTTGAAAGAGGAGAGTGAAAAAGATGGCTTAAAACTCAGTGTTCAAAAATGAAGATCATGGCATCTGGTCCCATCACTTCATAACAAATAGATGGGGGAAAAGTGGAAACAGTGACAGACTTTATTTTCTTGGGCTCCAAAATCACTATGGACAGTGACTGCAGACATGAAATTAAAAGATGCTTGCTCCTTGTAAGGAAAGCTATGACAAACCTAGAAAGCATATTAGAAAGCAGAGACATCATTTTGCTGACAAAGGTCTGTCTAGTCAAAGCTATGGTTTTTCCAGTAGTCATGTACAGATGTGAGAGTTGGACCATAAAGAAGGCTGAGCACTGAATAATTGATTCTTTCAAACTGTGGTATTGGAGAAGACTCTTGAGAGTCCCTTGAACAGCAAAAAGATCAAACCAGTCAATCCTAAAGGAAATAAACCCTGAATATTCATTGAAAGGACTGAGACTGAAGCTGAAGCTTCAACACTTTGGCCACCCGACACGAAGAGCCAGCTCATTGGAAAAGACCCTGATGCTGGGAAAGATTGAAGGCAATTGGAGAATGGGACAACAGAGGATGAGATGGTTGGATGGCACCATTGAACCAATGGACATGAGTTTGAGCAAACTCCAGGAGACAGTGAAGGACAGGCAATCCTAGTGTGCTGCAGTCCATACGGTCACAAAGAGTTGGACACAACCGAGCAACTGAACCACAACATGGATATCTAATCCATATAGAACACTGGTTAATGGCAATGTTATTAGGCAGTCCTCTCCACCCCACCCCCACTGTGTACAATCCTGTAGCAGAAGCCTAATGGGATGATGAAGAGCAAGTAGGCAGTTTACAAGGGGGGCTATGGCAGGCAGTAGAGAGTTTTGATGTCTAGATGTTAGGGTCACAGAGCATTCTGTTGAGTATATTTACTATGTTTGTCCTCCTGCCTGAAGTTCTCAGTAATATGCACCTATAAATGCAGAATAGACTTTTCTGTCTTGAGAGAAAGTAAAGCACTTGTTGAGGGTCATTCTATGGCTTCAGCTTATTAAATTGGATAAGTGGTGCTAGTGGTAAAGAACTTGCCTGCCAAAGCATGAGACTTAAAGAGACATGGGTTGGATCCCTGGGTTGGGAATATTCCCTGAAGAAGGAAATGGCAACCCACATCTGTCTCCAATTTTAGTTGAGAATCAAAGGGGGCTTTTGGAAATACCTAGAAGGTACAAAAGAGAATCCCCCCCACTACACTTTCTAATGGTAGAAAGAGAGGGAGAAGATGTGCTTTGAGGACTTGAGCAATGCTTGTGGACAAAAAGCCAAGCACGCTTAAATTTGAATCTAAAAAGACAAACAATAAATGAAGCTTTCAAACTTGGTATTGGGCTGTATCAAGAGGTATGATTTGAAGAGAAATGTAAATGAGTTGGCCAAGATTTTTCAGAAGATAGCAAAGCTGAGTAGATACCATGTATTTTTCCTATATGTCCATGTAACATTTAACAGACTAAAAATTATATATTGAATGTGTAAGTTTAATACCAAAGGCTAACTATGACTCTAGACCTATATCAAGTCTTGTAAGGTATGGGGCTCTTACCTAGCAGTAACCCACAAATCATCTATGCTCCTTCACCAGCTCCCTTTCCAATCTTCTCTAAACCAATAATTTGATTTATAATGCAATAAAAACAGGCTGGACTCCCGTTGTAGCTCAGCTGGTAAAGAATCTGCCTGCAATGTGGGAGACCTGGGTTCAATCCCTGTATTGGAAAGATCCTCTGGAGAAGGAAGTGGCAACCCACTCCTGTATTCTTGTCTGGGAAATCCCATGGATAGAGGAGCCTCGCGGATTACAGTCCATGGGGCTGCACACAGTAGGACATGACTTAGCAACTGAACAACAACAACAACAGATTACTAGAAAAAAATTTTAAAAACATACAAAATTCAAGCCTCCATTTTTATTATCAGAGTCAACATACATAAAATTATTCTTGTCAAATTGCTTCTTAATTTTTGGCAGGCTTCCTTTCCATTTCCATACTCACCTTTTGGCAAACCAGTAACACATGGCTCACAGACTGGCACTGCTCTGTTAGTCACATGTTGAAAGAATTGTAACATGGATGTGACTTTAGTACTTTATTCCAAGAGGAATGGACTTAAATGGCCCTGGTGAGGACCCCTGATAGAATATACGTTGATGAGGCTAAAAAAAAAAAAGAGAGAGAGAGAGAGAGAGAATTCAAATAGTATCATTTCAGAAGAGGAATGAATACCCATCCCATGCCTTCCTAACGCAGATCACAAAATTAACACAGTCATGGGGAAACTTTCTCCCAAAGTGTTGCCAGAAGACTCTTCCAAATGAAGATCTTCTGATACGTTCTTGGCTGGCCTTCTGCCAGCTGCATCCCTGAGAAGATGAGAGATCAATTTGCACATATTTTATACTGAATTTATTTTGACCCAGGAGGAAGGCTTTGTTGGTTAGTTAAAAGTGATGAGAAAGTTGAAAGGAAATAATGTTTCATCTTAAAGTCCGTTATAGTCATGGAAAAATAATATTGGTCACAGGTATTCATCCTAGAATTTAGGAAAGCAGTCCCCAAAATAGAGAAAATATAGGTATGATCCTATGCCTAAATAATTTTAAAGGGAAAATAAGCCCATTTTAGAAATTCTGACAAAATAATCACAGATTATTCCAAAGGTATTAAAAAATATATAACATGAAAAGAACTTTCTTTTTTCCTTTTTCAAGGTATTGAATGCAGAATATAAAGGGATATACACCCCAAAGGGAAGGCTGAAAACATGATGGGGAACCAATGTCAAAAGTACTTTAAAAGTGTTGTCAGGAGGCCTGAAACTTGGCTACAGGTTGAAAAACTGCCAAGGACAACAGAAAGCTATTTTAAGCTCTGTTTATAAAGAAGAACAAAGGGATAGGCACATTGATTGGGGCACACAGCAAAGTGTTAACAGATGTCACAGAGAAAACAGAACTATTCAACTCCTATTTTGATTCTAAGGTCTCTATCATGATGAATGATCTTCAAGCTGGAAAGGGCAAAGCAACCAGAGTTAAGAGGGAACCAGGGTCCAATATAAGTTGAGATTTACTAAAATATAACCTAGTTGCTTAAAGTGAGTTCAAGGCTCCAGACCGGACAAATGATCTCTCAGGTTATTGAAAGAATCTGAAAAAAGGTCAAGATGTGATTGTGGAAATCCTACCAATGGTTTTTTAGATAATGGTCTAATCAAGGATGGCCAGGATTAGCATAATCTACTAAAGGAAAAAACAACAACAACAACAACTTAGTTTGCAAAACTAAGAAAAATATTCAGAATATATCTGTAGCAAAATTCTAGAACAGATGATCACATCCATGGGTTGTGGTACTGACTCCAAATTAGCACAGGCTCACTTCATATCACATGAATCTCTTCCTCCCTCCTTCCTTCTCTCATTTTTTTCCTAGGAATCTCACTTTCTTTCTTCCTTTCCATAATTTTTGGGGGTTTATTTCCTGTTTTATAGAATAGTTTGAAGAAATGACTCCTTTTCATAAAGACATTTAACACTTTCATGCAGAGTATAGTAGATTGAAAAAAATGCTAATGTAATTAGGATGTCTCAAAACTGGTTGAACAAATGTTCCCAAAGAATGCTTGCTAATTAATTTGGAGCAACCTAGAGAGTTTTCTAGTAATGTGCCCTTTGTACTTCATTTCACCTCTTTGTTCTTTCTCTTCTCCTTGTAAAAATCTTTGCTCTAGGACTTGCCATATTCCATGAAAAAATATGCTCTGATGTTTGTCTCAATTAGATACCACAAATATACATTTGGGGGAATGTATGAATCCAATGGGCTCTGGCATTATAAGCTGGTAAGATTCAATCCTTCCCTTTATGTAGCTCATGGTTCAATATGGAAATAAATGAGTAACCAGCAGTTACAATGCAGTATAACTCAGAAAGAAGCAAACGAACATTTGTTGTGTTCCAACCTTTCTTCTAGGCACTTTGCTAAGGGCTTTACATATTTCCTCAAATCCCCTCAGAAATGATATGGGTTAGACAAATGATATAAAATGATATGATTATCCCTGGTATTGATGAATACGAATAAAGCCCAAAGAGGTCAATTAACATGCCCCAGCTCAGACCTCAAGCCAGCCGTGGAGTCTGAATTCAAAGTCAAGTCACTGGATTCCAAAGCCTATGCTCTATTATACCCCAAGTGAAAGCATCTGAGTCAGGAAGAAGATAGGCTCATTTCCAGCAAAGACAGGCTCCCTGAGTGTTCTGGAGATGAAGTGCCATCCAGGAAAACTTCCCAGAGGAGAGGAAGACTAGTCTGAAGAGAGTTATAGATGCTAGCCACAGAGGTTGACAGGGTGTTGAGGAAGAATGTTCAGGCAGACAGAATGACATATGTGAAACTAATAAGGCTTAAAAGGATGGGAATGCATCAAGCAGCATTTTTGGTGCATAGTCTAGTGTCTGGGGAATTTGGGAGGAGTCAGGCTACAGGCGATGGCACCCCACTCCAGTACTCTTGCCTGGCAAATCCCATGGACGGGGAAGCCTGGTGGGCTGCAGTCCATGGGGTCAAGAAGAGTCGGACAAGACTGAGAGATTTCCTTTTCACTTTGCACTTTCATGCATTGGAGAAGGAAATGGCAACCCACGCCAGTGTTCTTGCCTGGAGAATCCCAGGGACGGGGGAGCCTGGCGGGCTGCCGTCTATGGGGTCACACAGAGTCGGACACGACTGAAGCGACTTGGCAGCAGGAACAGGTTACAGCAAAACAGAAAGCCAAATAGAGAGGTGACAACAGGTTCACATTCTCTGTCTCTGTTTCTATCTTGGTCTCTCCATCTCTGTCTCTCTCACACACACATGTGCATAGAACAAAAGTTTCATAAATGTGTATTATTAAAAATTCATGATTGCAAAATATGAACTATCAGTGTATCAAGTTTCCTCACTACTTTCTTTTTCCTACGTGTTATCATCTGACGTATCCATAACTTTCAGTGTTCTCCTCTCTGCTTCAAGTTTTCCTCTATACATTCAGCAAATGTGCTTCAATTTATGCATGAAATGACCTGCAAAATTGTGGGATTTTCTTTTCAGTAAATGAAGTATTATATTAAAGATTCTAGGGAAGTTCCCTTTTAAAGAAACCTCATGTCAAATTGCTTTGTAAAGCAAACAATGACCCTATAACCATTCTCTAAACCTAGATTTCCATATATCAGATTTGAATAAAAAGATACACCTATAGTTTATTTTTACATCTGTCTGCTAGCAGTACTGCAACATAATAGTATGCCAATTTGAAATACCATAATTTTTATACTTTTCAGTTCTCACAATGCAATCTTAGAAAATGTATTATATTCCATATCATACTCATACATACTTTCTTTTCCTTAGTGGAACTTTAGAATTTTCTTCCCCTTGAGTTTGGGGAGGTGGGTAGTAAGCTGCAAAGTTAGATAATCATCAGATATAGCTCAAGTATAATATACTGTGTCTGGTACAATGTGTTCTGTATGCATTTATACAACAGATTTCTGAGGTATGAACAATGGCCTTGACTGATTTACAGGTTAGCAAACTGGGGTTCAGAGAAGTTGAAGAACTTCTACAGGTGTCCAAGCTGTGCTCTGATCCAAGTTAGCCTGACTTTAGAGTCACAAACTAATACTATTATTGTATGTATCCTCTTATTATTGGAATGATGACTATGAGGAAAAAATTTATTCTTACGGGAGGTGACAAAGCTTTTGCCAGATGTTGGTGGTACAGTTCAGTTCAGTCACTCAGTCATATCCGACTCTTTGCAACTCCATGAATCGCAGCACGCCAGGCCTCCCTGTCCATCACCAACTCCGAGTTCACTCAGACTCACGTCATCTAGTCAGTGATGCCATCCAGCCATCTCATCCTCTGTCGTCCCCTTCTCCTCCTGCCCCTAATCCCTCCCAGCATCAGAGTCTTTTCCAATGAGTCAAATCTTCACATGATGTGGCCAAAGTACTGGAGTTTCAGCTTTAGCATCATTCCTTCCAAAGAAATCCCAGGGCTGATCTCCTTCGGAATAGACTGGTTGGATCTCCTTGCAGTCCAAGGGACTCTCAGGAGTCTTTTCCAACACCACAGTTCAAAAGCATCAATTCTTTGGTGCTCAGCCTTCTTCACAAAAAGAGCATTTTAATGAAAATTAAAAAACATTCTAGCTATTTCTCTGTTGTCAGTTACGTGAACAAAACATTGGCTCACTCAGGCCTCAGTTGATAGATCTGTGAAATGATACTCCATGTTCTTTTCTGCCAGGTTCATGAAGGTTCTGCTGCTGCTGCTGCTGCTAAGTCGCTTCAGTTGTGTCCAACTCTGTGCGATCCATAGATGGCAGCCCACCAGGCTCCCCTGTTCCTGGGATTCTCCAGGCAAGAACACTGGAGTGGGTTGCCATTTCCTTCTCCAATGCATGAAAGTGAAATGTGAAAGTGCAGTCACTCAGTCATGTCTGACTCTTTGAGACCCCATGGACTGCAGCCCACCAGGCTCCTATTGCCTTCTCCGCATGAAGGTTCTACTGTCCTACAAAGAGACACCACATATACTCCAAGCCCCCCTTTCCTCTTTTTCTCTATTTGTTTTAATAGACAGTGACTTCAGAAGAACATTTGTATAACAAGGAACCCCTTTCCCAGGCTAATTAAATATTCAGCAATTTCAAAGAAGAAAATGGGGGAAATATTTAATTCCACCTTTTTGGCTGCTCTGGGTCAGGACACTATCCCCAAGTAGCATTGTTTATAAACCAAAGATCTTTCATCAGTTAAAAAAGACTCTCGGAGGGAAGACTCAGATCTCTTCTGATTTGACCAGATCTTGGTTTTGGAAAAAGCATGAAGCATTTCAGAGATGGAAGTCTTGAGCTCACCCCCTGCTGTTCACCAAGTCAGGGCCAAGGACGACCCCGGCGTGCCCCCCCCCCACCCCCTACCCCCTCAGCAAACCCTTTGTCCCCAGTACCTCAGAGCATAGGCCGGCCCAATGTTATCATTCACCCAGAGAAAAGAACAGCTTTTGATGACCTTTCTTTTGCCTTTTTTCTTTTTTGATCAAGGACTTATAAACAGCTGCAATAAAAATGATTTTTTTTCATAAGCGTCTTCTCAATAATGTCTCTGAGAAAGCAAAGGCTAAAAGATAAGTGACATTCATAGATGTTGGCCCCTGAAGCCACAAAAGCCAACACAAGCAATTTCTTCATTTGACCAAAATGAATGGTCACCACAGAAACAAATGTAACTTTGGGATCCCTGATTTGGCTGAGGCAGCTTAAGGGCTCAAACTTAATAGACTTCTCCCAACCGATTAGGATCTCGGTACCGGCTGCATCATCCTGTCAGAGCTGATAGCCAAGTCCAAACCACAGCCTGCCCTTGATCCATGACCTTAGTATACAAAGTAAACGGATGGAGACTGTCACAGGACTCCTAAGGAAGGAACCTGAAGATGGTGTTCATTTCGCTTAGTGGTCTTTTAAAAAAGACAATCAAGCGTTAAGACTAGATAGATGCTCATAAACATAAAACATCCAACAGTAAGAGCACATTTTTATATTGCAAAGGCCCAAGAAAGCCATGCCTAAGAAGGAATTAGCTACTATCATCTACTAGTACTTCATATTAAAACTGAATTAATGATGTTTCACATTCATTGTTTTTAAAAAAGAGGGGGAAAATAACAGGAATCTTTTAAGGAGCAGTAAGTGATTTCTATAAACCTTAAAAGTTAAAAAACTCATTAAAAAGAGAATGGTGGTTACAATAGTATATAATTTATAAATCCTTAATTGGAGTATTTTTTTTTCTTTAAAAAATAGATCTACACTTCAGGTAAATTGCTGTTAACATAGTTTTATGGACTGTGAGCAGGATGCGTGTGTGCACACGTGTGTGTCAAAGAGAGACAGAGAGAGACAAAGTCTGCTGTTTGGATGCTTTATACTTTGTTGCTGCTGCTGCTAAGTCGCTTCAGTCGTGTCCAACTCTGTGCGACCCCATAGACGGCAGCCCACCAGGCTCCCCCGTCCCTGGGATTCTCCAGGCAAGAACACTGGAGTGGGTTGCCATTTCCTTTCCAAATGCATGAAAGTGACAAGTGAAGTCGCTCAGTCGTATCTGACTCTTCACGATCCCATGGACTGCAGCCTACCACGCCCCCCCCACATCCATGGGGTTTCCCAGGCAAGAGTACTGGAGTGAATTGCCATTGCCTTCTCCGGCTTTATACTCTACATGGTATTTTAAACCATTCTTATTTTAAGCAATTGTTTTTGTAATAGATACACTAAAGGTGATCATTTTATTTTATTGCTAGTCATTGCTGACTGAAATATTTTGCCAGATGAAAGTAATTATTACAACTGTATTACTTTTCTAACCTGTTATGTGTATTGAATCCCAGGTACTCATAGTATGTTATCCTGTTGAAAGAGAAAAGCCATATGATACTGCGCTCTTATCTTAACATATACAGAGACATACAACTGTTATTCCTTTCTTCCCCCACTGTCTGTATTTTTACATCTCCAAAGGTTGCAGGAAAAGTCTAGCCTTGTGTTATAAACTTACATTTCTTTTATAAAGAAATATAAAAATAAGAGAAACAGAATAATACAATAGCAAAGGTCAGTATTATAAGTAAAGAAATGCAACAAATCATCTTAAGTCAAAGATAATAAAGAAAAGTGATCCATATCATATCCAAGAAAGAAAGGAAGGCTAGAAGGAAAGATATAAAAAAGAAAATCAGGAGGAAGGAAGGAAGGAAAGGAGAAAGGGAGGAGATAGGGAGGAAGAATCAAAGCAGAGCTGGTACTGACAAATTCAATTCCACCAATAAATTGTTGGCCAGTATTAAACATGGCTAATATTTACGTATTTGAAATCACATGCTACCTCTATAGTTTACCCTAGAAATCACTCATGCAGACAGAATTGTACTCTATTTGAGAGCTTTTATTTGGAAACATGGTCATAGGAAAATACTACTAGAAAAATATAATGTCTATTAGCTTTCTGTTCTGACCAACTAGTGATTCATCTGACACATCCCACTGGAAGTTTCACGCCCTAAGTTTTAAGCCAGACAGAGCAGCAGCATTTAACCTAGAAGCACAGATTACAGTGGCATGGCAAAGTGATGGTAGCTGAGTTTCAAAAATGAGAAGAGTTCTTTTTCCCTTGATTTTCCTTCACAAACTACAATTCTTCTATCTTCCCACCACACCTGCCACTCCATAATCCTACCCTCAGTGGGTCCTTGAGTTTTCCTCGAGAAAACCATCCAGCCCTCCATAGGGATTTGGTATGGATCCCAGAAGAAGGTAGGAGTCCACCCATTTCACCTGCCAAGTTCAGAGAAAAGCCATGCTCTCAATGACATATATGAGACCTCTGTGATCCTGACTTGAACTTTTTTAGTGATAAAAGACAGCTCTAGGCAAGATTCTTGTCTCTCAGGGGACAGATGGAACTCTGCCATAATGTATTGTGGGTGTGACCCCACCAGAGAATCATAATATATTGTGACTTTTTCTTCATTTGTTTCACTTTTTAATTTTTTTTTAATTGAAAGAGTAGACCATGTTGGTCGGGATCAAAGTCTTCCAAAAAGACTGGCTCATTGGAATTTTGCCAATGTTCCTGCCAAGAGTCCTAAGTGCCATATTTGCTGCCAGAAAAAAAAGGGAAAAACTTCATCTACAAAGAGACTAATGGACATGTCAGCTCAGTTCTTCTAAAAAGTCTTCCAGGTGCCAGGGTGTCCCCTCCTGATTCCAGCTCCAAAGTCCTAACATTGTGTTGGCAAGTGGTGGATTGCAGTGGAAGGCTTTTTCTGAACCCCTAGCCTTATGAGGAACAAAGTTTAAGAGCTGATTTCATCACAAGGCTCCCACAATTCATGAAGCCTACTTGATTCTACACCAAACAAATGATAAAACCAACATAAAACAAACGATTTGCAGTTGCTTCAATCTGCAGGAATGAAGACTCTAATTCACCTGACTCTATAATAGTGAAGTGAAAGTCACTCAATCATGTCCAGCTCTTTGCGACTCCATTGACTATAGAGTCCATGGAATTCTCCAGGCCAGAATACTGGAGTGGGCAGCCTTTCCTTTCTCCAGGGGATCTTTTCAACCCAGGGATCGAACCCAGGTCTCCCACATTGCAGGCAGATTCTTTATCAGCTGAGCCACCCAGGAAGCCCCTATCTAAAATAAAGCCTCCTCAAATCTGGTACTCTGACAGCTAAGGTAACTCCTGCTGATCACAGAGCTCTGCACAACTGCAGCCAGAAAGATATTCTTAACATTTTTCTGAGGAATTGGGGCTTGAGGATGGACAGGGAGACAGGGCAGAGTCAGAAGCAGCCAGCCTGTCTTTGAAAAGACCGTCTCTAAAGGATTGAGGCTTGACGATGGACAGGGAGATGGGGCAGTCAGGAGCAGCCAGCCCATCTTTGAAAGGACAGAGTCTCTAAAGGAGGGAGTGTGGAGACAGAAGCCTCGAGGGCTCCAGCTGGGACTCTTGAGCATGCCTCTTCCAGGCAGGAAGAAGAAGCACAAAGCAGGAGTGGGTGGCAATCAAGGAGCGCAGTGTCACAGAGGTCAAAGTTTGGCTCCCATGAGCTGGCTCAGGGCCACAGACAGGTCAAAGGCAAGTGTTTGCAGAAGGGGACACTGGCCACAAAGGACTAACACAAGGTCAGTTTCAGTTGTGTGGCAGGCCAAGAAGTGTAAGTATGAGGAAGTTAAGAATAAAAGAAATGGGAAAGCATGGAATTGGCACATCACCTGTTTGAGGTGTTGGGAAATGAAAGAAGAAAATGTGAGGTTACCCACAAGAGGATCAGGACCACATAAGTTGAACAATTTAAAGTGCAAATTATTTGCATGGGAAAACATTATATATATGTTTCTAGCCGGTATGGGCTTCATTCAAAGTGAAAAACAGTTGCATAATTAAACACTGTTGTTAAGTTGCTAAGTTGTGTCCTCCTCTTTTGAGACCCTATTGACTGTGTAGCCCTCCAGGGATTTCCCAGGCAAGAATATCGGAGTGGATTGCCATTTCTTTCTCCAGATCTTCCCAACACAGGGATCAAACTTGCATCTCCTGCGTCTCTGGCATTGGCAGGCAGATTCTTTACCATTGAGTCCAATTAAACATTACATATTTGAGTACTTATAAACAATGCAGATACGATGGAAAATTTTGTGAAACAAAGAATTACAATAAATAACATTTTTAGCAGGTGTTTTCAATGTTTACATAGTTCTTTCCTATACCCTTCAAAAATCCCATGAGATGGATTTTGTCATCCTGTTTTACAGATGTAAACCAATCTCCCTGGAGCACAATAAGAGTGGTGATGGAACTAGTGTCTTCCGGTGTTACCCTCCTTCCTTTTTTTCCCTTCTATACAAAATCAGTTCTTCAGTGGAAAAAAAACCAAAAAAGATTAACTGAAATTTACTTTTAACAAGACTTTTAATACAAACAGAAGGTTTTTTTTTTTAATGTAAGAAGATCTTCCCATCAATATGTCCCACCAACCATACACCTTTATCTTTATCTTGAGTATTAAACTGTTACCAGCTGAGCTAGAATTTCCCTTCACTCTTCTAACAATTCCAACTGCAAAAGTTATGCCATTCCCCTGTGATCCATCACAAATGCCAGCAGGAAAGAAAGGGTTGTTAATATATAAATATCTAATGCCTACTCCAGTATTGTTCTCCAATGTAACACACATGAAGACAACGACTTTTCAAAGGTATTAGTCTTCTCCACACACCTATACATGAAAACTGACATACACATTGCTACCCTGCTGGAATAATAATATCAGTTTTTTTAACACCAAAAAAAAATCTAATAAAAGGTTTTTACAAAGGATAATTAAGCAAGCTAATATAGTAATAAGTGGAATACACAATAAGAATACGTACTAAAATATCTGCTCTGTGCAATGCAGAACTGGTGTTTTAGGAGATTAACAATTATGATCGCCAGTCCTCTTCTGATTCTATAATACTCCACACAATCTTTTTTAAATTACTTTATTAACCTTTCCTCCTAGCACAGAAGTGCCCGATTATAGATAATATTTCAAAATCATCTGAGGTGTAAGTGTGTTTGATTTGCTCGGTAATTATTTGTCTACTTTATTACATTGGCCGAGCACACAAGCTTCTTGACCAGCTTTATTTCAAGTCCAGTTAAGAACAGGGTCATATCATTTTGTGGATCACTCCCTTTGGGCCCCGACATACATGAAATTTTCATATTGGATATGGGAACAGTGCATGGAAACATAGTCCATTTTAAACATGGAGAAATCGTTCCCTGTCTTGTTATTAAAGCTTCCAGGCCCTGGGCTTAATGGAAGGAACGTTGTTCACAAGCAAATGGAAGGTGTTTATTCCCCATGTGACTAGGATGCAGAACACCAAAGTCTGAGCATGCAATTGTCCCTTGATGAAGTCTAAAAGCTTATCACTCACATCGCTCTGGTGGCCTTATGCAGGGTCTTTATAATTTGTTCCTGGTCATTCATACCACTCAGGACAAGACTTCTATTTTGATCTGAATCATGAATGCACTTCCAGCTTGTATTTTGACTCACTCGAGGCTGAAAGGAATGGGGAGGGGGCAACCACAAAGGGAGATCACAAATCTTATCCTTTTAATAGGGGTCTGGAAGAAAGAGTAAGGTCTGAAAATTACACTGGGTTTGGCAGAGGGAAAGTTTGCCCCTTCCAACTTTCCAACTCCGTAAATGAAACCAATACTTACCTGTTCTTAAAGATGAAAATGCATTGAGATGAAACAGGGTACACAGCTTATTCTTGAGGGCCACTGCCTGGATAAATGCACAAAGCTGGAGGACTCTGTTTATTGTCCACAATCAACAAATCCTGAAATTTCCATATGTAGCAGGATTCCCGGGCTCTGTTAGTAAGGCAGGATATGGCTGGCCAGCTCAGTCACCCATGGAATTACAGTGTAGGGTACGGATGCCAGTATTTTAGACCCAAACCGAGCATAAAAAACACAAAGTAAAATTCAGTGTCAGCACAAAGTTGACAGCGAATGATTATAACAGCTTCGAAGCTTGAAAAAGAGTGTAAATAACTAGGATCCCCTGCGGGCTCACTCAGCCTGCATACATAACAACCCTGATGGACAGCCTCTGTGGTAAAGTCGGGGAACGAAGCCCCGGGAAGATGCAAAAATTCTGCCAGCAAAGAGCCTTAACTGTCACCTTTCTGACTAAATCAGCTACTTTCATAGAGGGAGAGAAAGAGAACAGTAGTCTATGCCTTCGGAAGACCAATTGCCCCTTTGCCTGGGAAGCGAGGATGTTAATTACCAGCTCATCTGTGGTTATCAAGGCTCTGCAACACACCAGCTTTCGCACTTAACGAACACTGCTCTTCTCCCTGATCTTTAATCCTTGGTGCTTTTAGTCCACAAAAGATTGTTATTCAGAACAACTCTGCTATTTAGAGAATGTAAAAATAAAAGCAAAAAAGAACAGTCTACCCTCCCAAAGTGAACGGTTAACTTACTGGATCACTTTGACTTGAAATTTAATTTTCTTTTCTTTATGTTTATGCACACACACACACCCGCCTCCAACAGCGGATTGGTTTCAAATGCCAAAACATGGTAAGCATATCATGGCGTGGGGCCTCCAGCCTGGTGTAAGAGACCCCAGCTTCGTGAGTCCTGAACCTCATCATCACTAGTACTTAGAAATTCAAAGGAGAAAAGAAAGCAGTTGAAGTCTCCTGCACATACCTAGCTAGCACGCCACAGGTTTTTAATTCATTTACAAGATAATTAATCAATTAGCAAATGATCCTTTTCCCCTTTGTGATTTATGCTGCATGAGAATTGCATCCCCAAATGAAATGGCAGGCCACTTGTATTGAAACTTTGCCCTTCAAACACATTGGTCTTATTTATCTGAATTGAGCAGATGCTTTGCACTGCCAGCCCATTGTAACCGGACTGTTTGCTATTAGAACCTAAGTAAGATTTAAGCTAAACAGAAGAACATAAATATGACATCCTACAGACATTCATGATGATCTACTGTGCTGTATCATCACCAGCCATTGCTACTTATTCATATAGGAAAAGAGGGAGGAAATACACTTGACATTGCTAAAAGGGGAACCATGGCCACCAGAAGGAAAGGTGAAGATGGAACTTACAGTTATTGGCTCTAGAGTACAATTCTGAGGGTCTTAAAATGCAATTCAATTGCTACTATGTATACATTCTGTTGACAGGCTCAACTATGCCCATTTCTTTCAGCTTTCCATATTCTAACAGGCATCTCTTTGGAAAGCAAAGATATCAAGGAGGTTTTGCTTAGGGGCCAGGATATTTGTTTATGGGGTCTCCCAGATAAGCATCACTGAGGAGAGGGTCTGGCCAACAATTGTGTGATGGAATCTTATCAGACTTCACTCTAATCTGGAAGTGGTCAAAAGAAGAAATGGCTGTAAAATTCCTTTATCACTTTCGAGTTTTCAGAGGCCTCCACTGAGAAATACACGCGCTGAACTATGTGTTTTGGGTTTTTGTTGTTGTTGTTCGCACAGCTATTGCATTACGAATCTCTGCATCCTTCCATATTTATACTGCTTCCAGGTGGGATAATGGAAAACATCTCTCCCTCTAGCCAGGGCAGGGGTCTCAAATATTTTCAAAGCAAAGAGGAAGGTCCCCAGAACTATACAAACATTTCAGCAGCCAAATGAACTGAAAGTCTGTTGCTGTGTTTTAAAGTCAACAATTATGCATTAAATTACTCCTGTGTACACAGAACAACAAAGGCATTTTGGGTCCATTTGTACAGGTGAGAAAATGGGTCAGCTGTGTAACACTGAACCCCAGGTGTGCATATGGCAGAAAAATTCTGTCATCTATTGCTTCCATGGAGGACTTCTGGGACAGGCTCAGAGCCCCATGTAATCACTTGCCAAGGCTTTAATAATAAAACAGCTACAAGGAAAACTTCCCTAACCCTTTGCTCTGTGGAGAAAGGACTGAAGAATAAAAAAGCATTTGGATGTTTTAAAAGGAACTGTGGAACTTAGTCAGTGAGAAAATTAGAGAAAGGCCATTATAGTGTGAATGAATACCCTTAAAAACAAACTAACCCCAAACCTTATTCTTTTTATCTTTCTCAAGAAAAGAGTGGTCAAATGTGTACAGAAGGAAACTCTACTTGTTAGCCATGCTGAGCAGAGCTGGATTTGTTCGCTCACAGGAAGAAAAAGCACAACAGTGAATCTTGGAGGTATTATTTCTTAGCAGAATTAGCATAACCCAGCACATCAGAGTATTAAAATTTAAAAAGGATTTCAAACTGTCCTCGTATCATCAGCAGAGTCATGTCACAGATTTTTTTTTATTGGTGCAGTGAGCTAGGTGTAATTGTATCAATATTTAATGCTTGATGCATATTGCCTGTGATACATTGCTTGCATAAATAAAAAGCACCAATACTCAATTGCCAATGAAATAATCACACACTCTAGATCTTTATTATATCATGCATTATTTAATTACAATAATCAGAATCCTTTTGAAGGTAAAACAAGATTAAAAAGGCTTTGCTTTATTGGATCTATATATTTGATTTAAACTTTACATGTTAGCTTTACATTAAGAATTTATAAGGCATCGGTTCAAATGGTGCTATTATAAGAGTTTATTTCTTTTATAATTAGTACAGTACTCTTAAAGTACTCTGACTACGAGAGATAATATTTCAGTATTTTAACGAGCTTTTTAAGTGTAATTGATGTAACAATCATTGAATTACACATTTCTACCTGAAGAATAATGAAGGAAACATTTTAATGAGAAATTTAATCATTATTAGCAAATGATCTACTAAACTGCCATTTGCTGACATTTAAAAGCTTAATAGCAGAAACTGTATTTCCCTACACCTGCATCAACATCGATGGCGATTACATTTCTGTTACTCTGATTTCCCAGGTTAACTTTCTACCATTACTAATTTATTTATAAATTTGAGCAAACTTTCTTTAACCCACAGTTGTCAGACCCTTCCAGAAAGCATGGGGCTTGACACTTAGAGGGATAATTTAAATAAATTAGTCCCTTTTCCAGCCTTCAGCAGTTTTCAGCATAAAAGGGCTCTTTCTTGTGAGTATTCATGCTTGCATCAGCTTGATTTTGATGAATGCCCTGCAAATTCCCTGATAGTACCTCAGACAGAGAGATCTTAGACCCATGTCAACAAGGGTATTTAAAGCTCCCTCGTTTCCAGAACACATCAGCATTCAGAGAGACACCTATGTGAGTACGAGGAACCTACTACGCAGCTTTGCCAGCTTCTGGGGTTGGGTTTTACTGCTAGGTTTGCAGGAACTCTCTATGCCACAGGGAGAGAGGTTAGAATGGAGTCACAACAGTAAAGTCCACAAGGATGTGTTTAGGGGAGTATAAAAAGAACCACAAGATAACACGAGGGAGGCACACTACGTACGTACCTCCTGTAGGTCAGCAGAGTTAGAAGGCAAGCTCAGCCTTCTCACTGAAGAGCTAGAAAGTGCCAAGTTCAAGTCAGTACACTAGTTAGCATGGGTGCAGCAAAGGCTAACACGAAAGACTGTGTGCGTTGCTAGCTCTGTAAGGGTCAGCCATTTCCAGAACTCCTTAACAGGGTACCGCTTCTCTCACTGTGAGATTTGTCTGATGTGAATTGTCAGCCTAGAGGACAGAAGGGGTTTGGATAGAAACACACTGTTATATATTCAATGCAAGAGGGGATCTTTTCATTTTTCTTTAGGTTTGAGTCCTGATTTGAAGTCCTGGCAGTGAGCAGGCAGAAGGAAGGAAAGAGAAAATGACAGCATTTGCTTCATACCAGCCTCCTGATGATCATGAAGGTCCCTTTCAGTCCTCACATACTAGGTTTGGTCCAACTGCCTACCTTCCTGGCTTAGAATTCTCACAACCCTTTGTTTTTTCTCTCATTTAAAGAACTTGTAAACTTCCCTGTCAGTCTAGCAGTTAAGACTCTATGCTTCCAATGCGGGGGCAACGGGTTCTGTCCCTGGTTGGAGAACTAAGATCCCACAGGCCATGTGTTGCAGTCAAAATCTAACTAACTTGCCCCTTTCACTCTGTGTGTTGTTATGGACTAAGTATTGGTGTTCTCCTCCCCAGCTCATATGTTGAAATCTTACCCCCAAATGTGACAATACTAGGAGATGGGGTTTTGGGGAGATGATTAGGTCATGAGGATGGAGCCCTTGTGAATGGCACTGGAGCCCTAATGAAACAGACACCAAAGAGCTCCTTGGCTCCATATCTGCCCTGTGGAGATACAATGAGAAGACAGTGCTCTGCAATTCAGAAAAGGATTTTCACCAGACCCCAACTGTGCTGGCACCCTGATCTCTGGTTTCTAGCCTCTAGATCTGTGAGGAATAAATTTCTGTTGTTTATAAGCCTCCCAATCTATGATAATTTGTTATAGAAGCCCAAAGTGACTAAGACACACGCTCTTAAAAAGATCTTTAGAATGCTTTCAAAACTCAGTGTGGTGACTGACTCTCCATAGCGTACTGCCAACAGATGGGTGAAAGCTCCCGCCCTGACAGGCTGTGCTGGCCACCATGCCTGGGTGTCCAAAGTCCTGTCTTCTTACTTCTTGTGAATGAGCAATGATAATATTAGGAAATGACCTGCCAGGGCTAGAGTACTCAAGGAACTATTGACAGAACATCTTTCAAGTAATGGGGAGAGCTGAGAAAAAATATCTCAGCTTATTTTTGTGGTTTGGATGGTGGTGATACAGCAAGTGAATGGTGATATTATTTACTATGGGAAATGCAATTGCCATGACTGCAAAAATCAAGGCTGATAAACTGCATTGCACTATATTTTTAAAATTGATTCACGAATCTCTTCTGATTTAGTAGCGAAAAACAAAGTTGGAACAAGTCACTAATAAAATGGATCTTTTTTGCTAATTATAATACTTGCCTATAAAGGTGATCTGTATGTCACATTTACAAAGGATACAGGATGATACTGACATTTATTTATATTATTTTCTTAATTTATATTTATTTTTTAAGATTTGGGTATCATTTAATGAGGGATGGAGAGAAGAGAGAGGGAAACTATAATGTGAAGAACTAAGCCAATGCAAAATAAAGATGGAGCGTTTTCTAGAAGGTGGAGAAAGTTTGTCCCCTGAGAGCAAAATACAGAGCAAGCATGCTCAGTCTCTCAGTGGTGGTCCCAATCTTTGAGACCCAATGGACTGTATTCCACCAGACTGTAGCCTACCAGGCTCCTCTGTCCATGGGATTTTTCAGGCAAGAATACAAGAGTGGGTTGCCATTTCCTCCTCCAGGGGATCTTCCTAACCAAGGGATTAAACCCACGTCTCCTGCGTTTCCTGTATTGACAGGTGGAATCCTTACCACTGAGCCACCTGGAAAGTCTGCATAATACAGTAGCCCAAGACAATGAGCAGCTTTACTTAAAAAGCAACACATTGATAAAGGGCAACCACCTGAATTGCAGGATAATTGTGGACACAATTTAATTCTGTCAAAAATGCCACCAAATTCTAGTACTCAAAGAGTACGCCATTAGTGCAAGGGCATATAGATGGGAGTAGAAGAAAACTAGAACAAGAATTAATTCAAAAGAAAAGTACTGTTTGAACAAAAGCATCACTATTGTAAATATTGAACGATTCTCTTTTCCTGTATCACTTTGGTTTTATCCATTGTATTGGAATCCCAAAGACGCTAACTCATCCAGTTAGCAAACCAGATATAAACAAATGCTACTTCTAAAAAAGCACTTCTAAAAGGCTCCATCTAAAGGTTGAGGGAGCAGGAGATGAAAAACACAGAGAAGGTTGACAATGCCCCCTCAGGGCAGCGTCACGTTGCTCCCAACAAAGGTGGGCAGTGACAAGTTCTTCCAATAGCTGCTAGGGCCTGATCCCAATTCAGGAAATTCTAGCAATTACATAAAAGCTTGTAAGGGAGATCAGAAAGCATGTTCAATATAGTGAGCTTCCCCTTCTTTTGCTATCATTCGAGGAAAATTTTTTCACACACGCAAAAAAAAAAAATACGAAAGCCCTCTATATAATCCCAAGTAAATATGAGTCCAATTAAAGCCTTGGCAGTACTTCATTGTGCAGCATTCCCAACTTTGATAAAATATTTGAAACACCTACGCAAATACCTATGTTTCACATACAAACATCCACCCTAAATGAGTGCTCATTTGCTTGTTACATATGCAACCAATTCTCTTTTTGGGTAAACATCTGTCCATTTACCTATAAAAGAATCAGGACTCAGACTTTCCTCACTCTTCAGCCTTAATTTCCTTCATCTCTGCCTCTTCATGTCCTATTTCTATTCTTCAAGGCAAGCCCAGATCATACCTTCTTAATGAAACATTTTGGTCACCACAATGTAAAGGGACTTCCTTCTTTGGCAAAACCATGGTACACGTTGGTCTGTGCAATTTATACATAGTTACTAATTATTTTGCCTTGTATCAATTATTATTTTTTAAAAACATACAGATACTTTCTGCACATCTGGATTGTAAGTTCTTAAAAGGCAAGGTGATGTTACATATTATAGCTGTTAAGGGAAAGAAACCCACTGGCTCCACTGCTGAGTGAACTGAGTAAATGCCCCAACCTCGGTGCTGTGAACTGTAACTGGGAACAGAGGTCATCGAGTCGTTCTGAGAATGACATAGGCAACTGTGTGTGGCACAGCACCTGGCACGTAGAGAAGGCTCAATAAAAGATAGTCATCATGACGGTCAGTTACTCTCTGATTGCTCCTCAGTGCCAAGCTCTGGACCTGGCACATGCCATGTGTTCACTGCTGGTATGCCTGATTGCCCAATAAGTACCTATCTATGGCTTTTGCCATGCAACATCTATTTCCCACTTTGTTGAATGGTTCCCTAATTTCTCTTTGATGAAACTTGCCATCCCTCTTTTCCTACAGCCTCATCCCATCCTGACTTCGTATGGTCCCCTGTCAGCCCATCCTCCCACTGGCCAGATTGAAGGTATCAGAACCCATGTGATGCTATAGGGTTACCTAGCAACCAACCTTCCTTTCAATGTTCTTCTTTAGCAAGAGTCATTCTAGGAAACCATGTAAGCCTGTAAAACTATCACTACCCCTTTCTAGATCTGGGAGACTTCAAGGTACTGACAGAACACCCCCATTCTACCCTAGTCCTCATCTCCAGGAAAGTTGACAGTTCTAAGGGTGTGTCCAGACGGCCCTCTTCTTTGTAGGCTAAATCAATTCACCGTCATTGGGAATTCATTGGTAGTTAAACATTTCCAAGAGTATTCCTAGTGAAGATATTTGTTTGAAGAGTAGCAGGACTTCCACTTGAACCAGAAGTGTGTTCAACTGAGAATTCTGGAACATCTAGGTCAGTTTAAGGGTTTGTGTTACAAGTTTCTTTCCCTCGTATTTATCAGAAGAATCAGGTCCTCCTGGGAAAGCAGAGACACTTGCGTAGGAGCAGTGAACTCCATCAAAGGTGAGGCCCCTCTGCCAAGGAGAACAACTAGATCCCAGTGTCATGTGGCTACTTTATCCCATATGGGTTCCTGTCACATGGATCTATTTGTAGATCTGTGAATAAAGTCTGATTTCCCCTACTTGACCACCATATATCAGCTCAAGAGTTACTTACTTTGAAGTCTGGGGTGGAATGACTGCAGTGGTGACGGTGATGGGTTAGTCCCTAAGTTGAGTCCGACTCTTTTGGGACCCCATGACCATAGCATGCCACACTCCTCTGCCCATGGGATTTCCCAGGCAAGAATACTGGAGTGGGTTGCCATTTCCTTCTCCAGGAGATCTTCCCCACCCAGGGATGTAACCCAGGTCTACCTGCATTGCAGGTGGATTCTTTTACTGACTAAGCCACCAGGGAATCCCAACTGCAATGGGAGGGTAGACAAAAACAGAACAGTTTCACAAAAGCTCACCAAGTTATTCAGGGTTCAAGATATCAGCAGCAGCAGTAACAACATTCTTATCTTGGATTAAACTCCCCTCGGCAAAGGGCATGGGGAATCTTGGCATAGGAAGTGGTTGGCATCAGCTGTCATGGGGGTTTCTCTAAGAGATGAGGATGTCCTAAACTGATGGTACTGGTACATATAGTAGTACCTGAAGACATCAGACATGGGGAAGATGGACACCTCCATCAATGGACATAAGAACTGTCATATTCACAGGCACCAGGGATTAGTCACCCTTCTACCAGTGGCAGGAAACATAACCAGGGGAAAAAGGAGAGAAAATCGAAGATATCTTATTCTGAGAGGACTTAGTTCAAGAAGCATAAAGTAAAGTGCTCCCTGGAAATTGCCCACCCCAGACATGTGAGAAAGCCTGAAATTATCATAGAGCATAGAGTGAAGCAATCCAGGAAAGTAGTCTTTGGGGATGACCACAGTGGTTCTGCTCTTCCTCTGGACAGTCTGGCAAATGTTGAGTTACATAAGCCTGGAAAAGCAGCACATTTGAAAACGTGTGGAGGCATGGCTCTGCTAGCCCTGAAGTGAAAGCATTAATTTTGAGCTAAAAAGGAAAAGAAAAAAAGCAACTTTTTTTCAAACCTGACATCCATTTCAATGTTAACAACCTAAAGCCTTTCAAAACATGGTGTGAGGACTTAATACTGCCTTTTATAATGGCTGAAACTTTTATTGAAAATGTTTGGTCCTAGACTCTGCAAGATCAGTCAGACAAAAGTGAGTGACACATTTAAAAGGCAAATGATTCTTCAAAATGTCAAGCCCAGGAACAAATTTTGGAGCTGCAGTTGGTAAAAACTGACAAAAAAGTACTGCACAGAAGCAGTAAAACTTTTCACCAAGTCCTCAACACTTCATACGTGAGTTTGGGGTCCTCAGGTTGAATTGTTTATCTTTCAGATCAAGGCCAAGGGTCTGTTAAGGAAATGGTAAGTCCTATTTGTATGTATTCTTTTTTTAAAAAATTATTTTTTTAAATTGAAAACTAATTACTTTACAATATTGTGGTAGTTTTTGCCCTTCATTGACATGAATCAGCCATGAGTGTACATGTGTCGCTCATCGCGAACCCTCTCCCACGTCCCTCCCCAACCCATCCCTCTGGGTTGTCCCGGTGCAATGGCTTTAGGTGTCGTATTTTATGCATCAAACTTGGATTCGTGATCTATTTCACATATGGTAATATACATGTTTCAGTGCTATTCTCTCAAATCATCCCAGCCTCGCCTTCTCCCACAGAGTCCAAAAGTCTGTTCTTTATATCTGTGTCTCTTTTGCTGTCTTGCATATAGGGTCATTGTTATCATCTTTCTAAATGCCATATATATGCCTTGATATACTGTATTGGTGTTTTTCTTTCTGACTTAGTTCACTCTGTAGAATAGGCTCCCGTTTCATCCACCTGATTAGAACTGATTCCAATGTGTTCTTGTTAATAGCTGAATAATATCCATTTGTGTATATGGACCACAACTTTCTTATCCATTTGTCTGCCAATGGACATCTAGGTTGCTTCCATGTTCTAGCTATTGCAAACAGTGCTGTGATGAACATTGGGGCACACATGTCTCTGTCAATTCTGATTTCCTCGATGTGTATGCCCAGCAGTGGGATAACTGGGTCATATGGCAGTTCTATTTCCAGGTTTTTAAGGAATCTCCACACTGTTCTCCATAGTGGCTACAATCGTTTGCATTCCCACCTACAGTGTAAGAGTGTTCTCTTATCTCCACACCCTCTCCAGGATCTATTGCTTGTAGACATTTTGATAGCAGCCATTCTGACCTGAGTGAGATGGTACCTCATTGTGGTTTTGATTTGCATTTCTCTGATAATAAATGATGAGTATCTTTTCATGTGTTTTTTAGTCATCTGTTTGTCTCCTTTAGAGAAATGTCTGTTTAGTTCTTTGGCCCATTTTTCGATTGGGTCTTTTTTTTTTTTTTCTGGTATAGAGCTGCATGAGCTGCTTGTATATTTTTGAGATTAATTCTTTATTAGTTGTTTCATTTGCTATTATTTTCTCCCATTCTGAAGGCTGTCTTTTCACCTTGCTTATAGTTTCCTTCGTTGTGCAAAAGCTTTAGTGTTTAATTAGGTCCCATTTGTTTATTTTTGCTATTATTTCCATTACTCTGGGAAGTGGGTCATAGAGGATCTTGCTGTGATTTATGTCAGAGAGTGTTTTGCCTATGTTTTCCTCTAGGAGTTTTATAGTTTCTGGTTTTACATTTAGATCTTGAATCCATTTTAAGTTTATTTTTTGTGTATAGTGTTAGAAAGTGTTCTAATTTCGTTCTTTTACAGGTAGTTGACCAAATTTCCCAGCACCACATGTTAAAGAGATGGTCTTTTCTCCATTGTATATTTTTACCTCCTTTGTCAAAGATAAGGTGTCCATAGGTGTGTAGATTTATCTCTGAGCTTTCTATTTTGTTTCACTGGTCTATATTTCTATCTTTGTGCCAGTTCCATACTGTCTTGATGACTATAGCTTTGTAGTATAGTCTGAAGTCAGGCAGGTAGATTCCTCCAGTTCCATTCTTCTTTCTCAAGATTGCTTTGGCTATTCAAGGTGTTTTTGTTTGCTTGTTTGTTTTTTTGTATTTCCATACAAATTGTGAAATTATTTGTTCTAGTTCTGTGAAAAATACCATTGGTAGCTTGATAGGGATTGCATTGAATCTATAGATTGCTTTGGGTAGTATACTCATTTTCACTCTACTGATCCTTCTGATCCAGGAACATGGTATATTTCTCCTTCTATTTGTGTCATCTTTGATTTCTTTCATCAGTGTTTTACAGTTTTCTATATATAGGTCTTTTGTTTCTTCAGGTAGATATACTCCTAAGTATTTTATTTTTTTTCATCTCAATGGTGAATGCGATTGTTTCCTTAATTTCTTTCTGTTTTCACATGTTACTGTATAGGAACACAAGGGATTTCTGTGTATTAATTGTATACCCTGCAACTTACTATATACATTGATTAGCTCTAGTAATTTTCTGGTGGTGTCTTTAGGGTTTTCTATGTAAAGGATCATGTCACCTGCAAACAGTGAGAGTTTTACTTCTTCTTTTCTAATCTGGTTCCTTTTATTTCTTTTTCTTCTCTGATTGCTGTGGCTAAAACTTCCAAAACTATGTTCAATAGTAGTGATGAGAGTGGGCACTCTTGTCTTGTTCCTGACTTTAGGGAAAATGCTTTCAATTTTTCACCATTGAGGGTAATGTTTGCTGTGGGTTCATCATATATGACTTTTATTATGTTGAGGTATGTTCCTTCTATGCCTGCCCTCTGGACAGTTTTTATCATAAATAGGTCTTGAATTTTGTCAAAGGCTTTCTCTGCATCTATTGATATAATGGTTTTTATCTTTCAATCTGTTAATGTGGTGTATCACATTGATTGATTTGCGAATACTGGAGAATCCTTGCATCCCTGGGATAAAGCCCACTTGGTCATGATGTATGACCTTTTTAATATGTTGCTGAATTCTGTTTGCTAGAATTTTGTTGAGGATTTTTGCATCTTTTTCGTCAGTGATACTGGCCTGTAGTTCTTTTTCTGTGGCATCTTTGTCTGGTTTTGGTATTAGGGTGATGGTGGCCTTATAGAATGAGTTTGGGAGTTTACCTTCCTCTGCAATTTTCTGGAAGAGTTTGAGTAGGATAGGTGTTAGCTCTTCTCTAAAATTTTGGTAGAATTCACCTGTGAAGCCATCTGGTCCTGGGCTTTTATTTGTTGGAAGATTTTTGACTACAGTTTGGATTTCCGTGCTTGTGATGGGTCTGTGAAATTTTCTATTTCTTCCTGGTTCAGTTTGGAAGGTTATACTTTTCTAAGAATACTTCCATTTCTTCCAAGTTGTCCATTTCATTGGCACATAGTTGCTGATAGTAGTTTCTTATGATCCTTTATATTTCTGTGTTGTCAGTTGTGATTTCTCCATTTTCATTTCTAATTTTGTTGATTTGATTCTTCTCCCCTTTTTGATTGATGAGTCTGGCTAATGGTTTGTCTATTTTATTTATTATCTCAAAGAACCAGCTTTTAGTTTTATTGATTTTTGCTATAGTCTCCTTTGTTTATTTTTCATTTATTTCTACCCTATTTTTTATGATTTCTTTCCTTCTACTAACCCTGGGGTTGTTCTTTTTTTTTCTCTTTTTCTAGTTGCCTTATGTATAAAGTTAGGTTATTTATTTGATTTTTCTCTTGTTTCTTGAAGTACGCTTGTATTGCTATGAACCTTCCCCTTAACACTGCTTTTACTGAGTGTCATTGGTTTTGGGTTGTTGTGTTTTCATTTTCATTTTTTTTCTATGCATATTTTGATCTCCTCTTGATTTCTTCCATGGTTTGTTGGTTATTCAGAAGTGTGTTGTTTAACCTCCATGTGTTTGTATATTTAATAGATTTTTTCCTGTAGTTGACATCTAATTGTTATCAGAAAAGATGTTTGAAATGATTTCAATTTTTTTGAATCTACCAAGACTAGATTTATGGCTCAGGATGTTATCTATCCTGGAGAATGTTCCATGTGCACTTGAGAAAAAGGTGAAATTCATTGCTTTGGGGTGAAATGGCCTATAGATATCAATTAGGTCTAACTGGTCGACTGTACCATTTAAAGTTTGTGTTTCCTTGCTAATTTTCTCTTTGGTTGATCTATCCATAGGTGTGAGTGGGGTGTTAAAGTCTCCCACTATTAGTATGTTACTATTAATTTCCCCATTCATACTTGTTAGCATTTGCCTTACAAGTATTGTGCTCCTATGTTGGGTGCATATATATTTATAATTGTTATATCTTCTTCTTGGATTGATACTTTGGTCATTATGTAGTGTCCTTATTTGCCTATTTTTGCAGCCTTTATTTCATAGTCTATTTTATCTGATATGAATATTGCTGCTCTTGCTTTCTTTTGGTCTCTATTTGCATGAAATATCTTTTTCCAGCCCTTTACTTTCAGTCTGTATGTGTCACTTGGTTTGAGGTGGGTCTCTTGTAGACAACATATATAGGGATCTTGTTTTTGTATCCATTCAGCCAGTCTTTGTCTTTTCGTTGGGGCATTCAACCCATTTACATTTAAAGTAATTATTGAAAAGTATGATCCTGTTGCCATTTACTTTGTTGTTTTGGGTTTGAGTTTACAAAGCTTTTCTGTGTTTCCTGTCTAGAGAAGATCTTTAGCATTTGTTGAAGAGCTGGTTTGGTGGTGCTGAATTCTCTCAGCTTTTGCTTGTCTGTAGTTTTTTATTTCTCCTTCATATCTGAATGAGATCCTTGCTGGGTACAGTAATCTGGGTTGTAGGTTTTTCTCTCTCATCACTTTAAGTATGTCCTACCATTCCCTTCTGGCCTGAAGAGTTTCTTTTGAAAAAAATCAGCTGTTACCGTTATGTGGATCCCCTTTTGTGTTATTTTTCCCCTTGCTGCTTTTAATATTTTAAAATTCCCCTTGCTCTTTGTGCTTGATCTTTGTTAGTTTGATTAATATGTGTCTTGGGGTGTTTCGCCTTGGGTTTATCCTGTTTGGGACTTTCTGGGTTTCTTGGACTTGGGTGGCTATTTCCTTCCCCATTTTAGGGAAGTTTTCAACAATTATCACCTCAAATATTTTCTCATGCCCTTTCTTTTTGTCTTCTTCTGGGATTCCTATGATTCAAATGTTGGGGCATTTAACATTGTCCCAGAGGTCTCTGAGGTTGTCCTCATTTCTTTTAATTATTTTTTCCTCTCTGCTTCATTTACTTCCACCATTCTATCTTCCACCTCACTTATCCTATCTTCTGCCTCAGTTATTCTACTGCTAATTCCCTCCAGAGTGCTTTTGATCTCAGTTATTGCATTATTCATTACTGATTGACTTTTCTTTATTTCTTCCAGGTCCTTGTTAAACATTTCTTGCATATTCTCAATCCTTGTCTCTAGTCTATTTATCTGTAACTCCATTTTGTTTTCAAGATTTTGCATTATCTTTACTATCACTATTCTGAATTCTTTTTTAGGTAGACTCCCTATCTCTTCCTCTTTGGTTTGGTTTGCTGGGCATTTATAACATTCCTTTACCTGCTGAATATTTCTCTGCCTTCTCATTTTGTTTAGATTGCTGTGTTTGGGGTCCCCTTTCCGTAGGCTGGAAGTTTGTGGTTCCTCTTTATTGTGCACCCCTGTGGGTGGGGTTGGACTAGTGGCTTGTCAAGGTTTCCTGGTTAGGGGACCTTGCGCCTGTGTTCTGGTGGGTAGAGCTGGATCTCTTCTCTCTGAAGTGCAATGAAGTGCCACTAGTGAGTTTTGGGGTGTATATGGGTTTGGCATGGCTTTGGGCAGCCTGTCTTTTAAGGCTCAGGGCTGTGTTCCTGCTTTGCCGGAGAATTAGCATGGTGTGTCTTGCTCTGGAACTTGTTGGCTGTTGGGTAGAGCTTGGTTTCAGTGTACGTATGGAGGTTTTTGGATGAGCTCTTGTCTATTAATGTTCCCTGGAATCAGGAGTTCTCCAATGTTCTCAAGTTTTGGAGTTAAGCCTCCTGCCTCTGGCTTTCAGTCTTATTCTTACAGTAGCCTCAAGACTTCTCCATTCATATAGCACAGATGATAAAACATCTAGGTTAATGATAAAACAACTCTCCACAACAAGGGACACCCAGAGAGGTTCACAGAGTTACGTGGAGAAGAGAAGAGGAAGGAGGGAGACAGAGGTGACCAAGAGGAGAAGGCAGGGAGTCAAAAGGGGAGAGACCAATCTAGCCAGTAATCAGTTCCCTAAGTGTTCTTCACAGCCCAGAACACCCAGAGAGATTCATAGAGTTAAACAGAGAAGAGAAGGGGGAGGGAGGAGACAGAGGTGACCTGGGAGAGAAAAGGGAGAGTCAAATAGGAAGAGAGCAATCAAACCAGTAATCACACCCCTAAGTGAAAATGGGTACTGAAGATTAGCATTCTTAAAGGTACAAAATTTATAACAAATACAAAAAAGCAAAGATTAAAAATCTAGAGTAAAGGTTAGACTCTCAAAAATACAATATTAAAAATACAAAACCACAAAAATTATAAAATATACATATATATCAAATTTGCTTTAAAAATAGGGTCTCTTTTTGGGTTTCCCTTGTGGCTCAGCCAGTAAAGAATCTTCCCACAATGTGGGAGACCTGGATTAGATCCCTGGCTTGAGAAGATCCCCTGGAGAAGGGAAAGGGGATACTACTCCAGTATTCTGGCCTGGAGAATTCCATGGACATGACTGAGTGACTTTCACCTTCACACAAGTTAAATAGTAGGTTATAAAAATGAAAATTTTAAAAAAAAGTGATAATAGTAAAAATATATCTAGGAATTTCTCTGGAGCTGTTGTGGGCAGTGTGGGGTCAGTTCAGTTTCAGATAGTTCCTTGTTCCAGCTTATGCTTGTTCTCAAGGTCTATAGGCCCCTCCAGTGCTTAGTCAATGTTAACAGCAGCTTTCAGTCTGTTGCACTTGTCACTTCCAGAGCAGTTCCCTCTTTTTTATTTTAACTTCCTCTGTTTGCAAGTCTCTTAGAGTCTAATTTCTGCCCTGACACAAGGAGGTGAAGGTGGTCACTTATTTAGGCTCACTTGTTCAGTTATGTTGTAGCGAGAGAGGGACAGTGCAAACAAATATCGCTGGTGTGTGTGGGGAGTGCTCACAGTGTACGGACCACACTGAGTTTGCCCCAGCCTGCAGTGTGTGCTTTCTAGGTCTACATTGCTCAGGCTCCAGGGTGCTCTCCAGGAGCACCGCCCAAGGTGGGCCCTGTGTTTTGTGAACTCCCCAGGTCTAAACCACTCAGGTTCAGGTTCTCAGGTACTCCTCAAGGGCACAGACTCGGTTGAGCATGTGTTTTGTGCCCTTGCCAGGTCCGAGCAGCTCAGGTGACCGGGTGCTTGGCGAGTGCACTGTCCCAGGTGCACTGTGCATCTTAATCACTTCCCCAGTCCCAACCGCTTGGTTTTCCAGGTGCACCGCTAGAGTGCCGTCTCAGGTGTGCCCTGTGTCTCCTCTGGGGAGCTGATCTCAGGCTGCGACCCTCCTGGTAGATGTCAACTGTCCAGAATCCCAGGAAGACGTGGTTAGCAACTGGAAGCCTGACCAGTTTGGTGGAGGATGCCAGTCTCTGGAGCCAAGACTGCCTCTTGCCTTCCGGCTCTGGCTGTCACAAGCCTGCCTCTCTGCCTCCGGCGGGGTAAGGGGGAGGGGGGCCTGTACACAGCTGGGTAGCTCTCCTTTGGTATTCGCTCAATCCTTTGTTCTGTGAGCGAGTCAGGCTACAGTTTAGAGCCTTTCGCAGGAAAGTTCTCTTTTTTTTCTCCCTCTCTCTTGTGATCCCACAGTTTGGGTTGCTATCTCACATTAGCTCCCTGATCATCCTCAGGGCATTCAGGCCCCGTCCTTACCCTAAGCAATGCAGCCCGTGCCTCCCTAATCCAGCCCCTGCTTACTGGTGGCAGACACAAGCGTCTGGGCTACTCCTCTGTTAGCAGTTGCGGTTGGGCGCATATTCTGTCTTTTTTTTCTTTTTTTCCTCCCAGTTATGTTGCGCTCTGAGATTCCAAAACTCCCCACAGACCTGCCTGTGAGAGGGTTTCCTACTGTTTGGAACCTTTTCCTCCTTTATCACTCCCTCCCCAGGATGGGTCTCTGTCTCTCTTTCATCTCTCATATTTTGTCCTACCTCCTCTCGAAGAGAATGGGCTGCTTTTCTGACCTGGGGTCCTCCGCCAGTGTTCAGAAATTGTTTTGTGGAAGTTTCTCAGCATTCAAATGATCTTTGGATGAATTTGCTGGGGAGAAAGTGGTCTCCCCATCCTATTCCTCCTCCATCTTGGGACCACCCTCTGGTAGGTCCTATTTGTATGACAAGACTTTTACCATAAGAGCAAGTCCATGGAGTGCCCTCTATATAGCTTTATCCCTGAGTGCTACAGAATGTAACTGGCATCACTGGGTAGGCTAGTATTACCAGGACAGACTCTCTAGACACTTTCTTTGTACCCCCCAATTCTGCCAGAAGCCACCCATTTCTCATTCCCAGCTAGGGCACATAAGTCCCGAAGGTCGAGAAAACTTCTGACTCATCAGGTTTCCTAGTTCAAAACATAACATTCAGTTTTGGGGCCCTGAATCTTTGTCCCCAACACAAAGCCCCTAAATGAGCAACAAGATAAGCTGACACAACTTCTTACCAAGATGGAGTAGAAAATGTAGTACAAGGAGAAGGGCACACAGGCAGAGCCCACCCAAAGCCACAGTTGAGGAGACAAAGATGAGTGTGGGGAGATACGGGCAGGCAGCTAGAATAAGCAAGACAGCTGAAGAGGAGGAGATGGCTGCATCGATAAAGAACCTTGGAGATCTGCAGAGGGGCCCTGGAGAAGTTAGCAGAGTACTTATCAGCACAGGTCTGGGATGAAACTACCTGAAGATGGTGAAATTGACCCAAGGATTAGAGAAAACACTGCCTGGTGCCCATACAGGGTTGGGAGAGTGCCTGTTCCCACCAGCAAGACTGAAAGTCCTGCAATTCACAGACAACTGTAAAGAGTGCACATAAGTGCTTGCCTCACTAGTGCGAAATAACTGCCCTGGGCTAAATACTCCTCTGGACTCTCCAGAATTCAACTTTCCAGGTAGCTCAGTGTTAGTCACTCAGTTGTTGTCCATCTCCTTGCAACCTCATGGACTGCAGCCCACCAGGATCCTCTGTCCATGAAATTCTCAAACAAGAATCTTGGAGTGGGTTGCCATTTCCTTTTCCAAGGGATCTTCCTGAACCAGGGATGGAACCCAGGTCTCCAGCATTGCAGGCAGATTCTTTACTGTCTGAGCCACCAAAACAAAAGACAAAAATAGGTATGGAAACACAAAAATAACCAGGACCCAACAGGGTAAAAGGTTACCAGATGTGCCAAGGATCTAAATGAGCAGTGAAATCAATCAATTAAAACAAACCCAAAATTGACACAAGAGTTAGTACTAAAAGACAAGGTCATTAAAACTATTATAACTGTATTCTATGTGTTCAAAGAATTAAGAAGAGATATGAAGGATAAAAAGACCAAAAACTCCTAGAGATAAAAATGTACTTGGATGGAATTAATAGCATACTAGTCATTGTTTTGTAAAACCAAAAGTAGGTTCTTAGAAAAAAAAAAATCAATAAAATGGGTAAATCTCCAGCTAGATTAATTAATAAAAAAGACAGTCTGAAAACACAAATCCTCACTTTTAGAAAAGGAAGAGGTGACATGACTAAGTTTTTTAGTCTACTGGAAGGATAGGGAATATTATATCAAATTATATTGATAAATTCAATCACTTAGACAAAAATGAAAAAATTCTTCACAGAAACTATTAGAACTTGCTCAAGAAGAGAAAGATAATTCTAATAATCCTATTCATTAAAAAAATTTTTTTGCAGTTTAAAACTCTCCCACAAAGAAAACTGCAAGACAAGATGGATTCACTGTTGAATTCTTCCAAACATATAAGAAAATAATACCAATTTTTACACAAACTCTTTCATGAAATTGAAGAGAAGGAAATAATTCCCATCTCATTTTACAAAGCCAGAATTACCCCAATAGCAAAACCAAAAACCAACATTACAAGAAAACTGCAGATGAATATTCCTCATGAACATAGTTTTTTTTTTTTTTTTTAATTCCAACAAATGGAATTTTGGCCTGGAAAGACTCTGTTTGATGAGCCAAATACATCAAAGCTAATGAGACATCACAGAGTTAGGGACTTTGACTGTATCATGTTGTCAACATCTCCAGCAAAACAGCATTTTAAATAACTAAGTTTGTCCTTTCCACAAAGTCAAAAAAGCAGTTCTTCCCCTTGTTCACTAAGGTGACCATGTTTTGGATATGGAGAAAATATAAAGCAATGCTTTGTGCACAGATTCTGGAGTCAGACTGCTTGATACTGAGTTTCAGCTCCATCTCATTACTAGCTTTATAACTGGGGAATATGATTCAACTTCCCTGTGCAAGAATTTCATCCTATGCATCAGTTTCATCTGCTATAAAATGGTGTTCATAATATCTCTTTATCTTGAGGATGCTGTGAGGAATAAATGAGTTATTCCTTGTAGGACACATGGAACAGTAGAGAGCTACATAGAGAACTTAGTTGGTGCTCACCAGGTCTAGCCAAGGGCAGCAGTATGCTTCCCAGGTGGCTCAGCAGTAAATAATCCACCTGCCAATGCAGGAGATGCGGCTTCGAACCCTGGGTCAGAAAGATCCCCTGGAGAAGGAAATGGAAAAATCCAGTATTCTTGCCTGGGAAATCCCACAGACAGAGGAGCCTGGAGGGCTATAGCACATGGGGTCACAAAGAGTCGGACATGACTTAGCAACTAAAGAACAAAATTGTGTAAACAGCCATGAAAGACATACACTGAACTGAGTATTAAAGAAACTTATACTGGGTGGATTTATCAGGAAGGAAGTGAGGGATGAGCACACTACCAGAAGTCATGAGTATAAACAAGTACTTAGCAGCCATAAGATTATTGGTATATGCCAGACACTGTGATTAAGACAATATGTGTTGAATGTAGAATGTATTTTTGTGGAATGCAGGTAAGGGGAAAAAAGAGGAAGGGTTACACAACATAAGAGTAAAAGCTGGAAATTGAGGACAGATGATGCAGAGCTTTGTGTGCCATGAGAAAGCAGTACAATGTGATCCTGGTCGAGATAAGAAACCATTGAAGAATTTAATGCAAGAGAGTGTCATAGCTGATATATATTTTTAAGATAATTTGGGGGAAAGTATGGAAAATCGATCCAAGAGAAGGAAGGTGAAGTCAGGAGAACTTGCTAAAGAAGCTGTATTAGTTTCCTGTTGCTTTCATACCAAATTATCAAAACATTAGTGACTTAAGACAATACAAATTTATTTGTTATCTTCCAGTTCTGGGGTTCCAAGTCTGACAGAGTTCTCATTGGGCTGAAACCAAGGTGTTGGCAAAATTGCCTGCCTTCTAGAGGCTCCCTGGTGGCTCAGATGGTGAAGAGTCTGCCTGCAATGCAGGAAACCTGGGTTCGATCCCTGGGTCAGGAAGATCCCCTGGAGAAGGAATAGAAACCCAGTCCAGTATTCTCGCCTAGAGAATTGTATGGACAGAAGAGCCTGGCGGGCTACACACAGTCCATGGGGTTGTAAAGAATCAGACATGCCTGAGTCACTAACACTTTCACTTTTACTTTACCTCATTTCCTTAGTGTAGTGCTTATCACGTTTGCCTCTCACACAAAAGGTCCCCAGTAAAGTTGGGCTTCCCCAGCGGTTCAGACAGCAAAGAACCTCCCTGCAATGCTGGAGACATGGGTTTTAATCCCTTGGTTGGGAAGATCCCCTGGCGGAGGACACAGCAACCCGCTCTCATATTCTAGCCTGGACACTCCCCATGGACAGAGGAGCCTGGTGGGCTACAGTCCATGGGGTTGCAAAGAGTTTGACATGACTGAGCGACTAAGCACAGCACAGAGGCTCTAGGGTGGACCCATTTCCTTGTCTTTTCCAGCACCTAGAGGTCACCTGCTTTCCTTGGTTTCTGACCCTTTCCTCTGCCTTCAAAGCAGCAACAGAAGGTTAAGATTTTCTACATCAGGTCATTCTGGCTTTCTTCTATGCCTCCTCTCTTTTCCACTTTTAAAGACCACTGTGGTTAAAATGAACTCACCCGAGTTATGCAAGACAATCTCCCCATTTGGGGATCAGCTTATCAGTGATCTTACTTCCCCTTTGCCATGTAGCATAATCACAGGGTCTGGAGACTAGGACATGAACACCTTTCAGGGGCCATTACTCTTCCCATCACAGAAATTATTACAAAATCTCAGATAGGACGTTATAAGGGCCTAAATAAAGGTTGTTGCAAAAGAAATAGATAGGAGGGAACCTATTAATATTTAATATTAAAGAATGTTTAGTTGCATAGTTCCCTTGTAACTCACATGCCATAGGGCAACTAAGCCCAAGCACCACAACTACTAAGTCCATGCTCTGGAGCTGTGAACAGCAGCTACTGAGCCTATCCACACACCGCAGCTACTAAAGCCTGCATGCTCAGAGCCCATGCTCTGCAACAAGAGGAGCCACAGCAAAACAAGACCCAGTGCAGCAAAAAATAAAGATTTTTAAAAAGAGTACATATATTCATATGGAGGGGGGGTTGGGGTGCACAGAAGACATGAGGGAGAGAAGGAGATTAAGGATGTTTCCTAATTGGTTAAATTTGAAAAAAAAAAAAAAAAACTTGGTGAAAGCTTATACCTTTATTCTGTGGGAAAGACTGAAGGCAGGAGGAGAAGGGGGATAGAGGATGAGATGGTAGGATGGCATCCCTGACTCAATGCACAGGAGTTTGAGCAAATGCAGGGAGATGGTAAAGGACAGGGAAGCTTGGCATGCTACAGTTCATGGGGGTCACAAAAAGTCGGACACAACTTAGTAACTGAACAACAACATTCTGAATTCAGTTTTCAGTATGTGAAATAAAGATCTCATGGAAAATGAAGGGTGAGATGTCCAAAAGGTTACTGGAAATTGGAACTGAAGTTCAGAAAAGCAGTAATGCTGATGACCCAGATCTGAACACTGGCATGTACAATAACATTTGAAGTCTCTGAGTAGCTTGCTGTGAGTTACAAAGTTCACTGAATACATTTGCACACATATTCACACTCAATACCAGCAGCTTTCATTGGTACAAGTGGATGTTTAACATGAAAATATGACATATCCTATAAATAAATTGTAAGTGATCTACTATACATACAGCTGAATCTTGGCCAGTAGTTCATAAGAGTAGCAAAGACTTAGGAAACTAAGGGTGAATCCCCACAGAGGTGGCCATCCCAAGTCCAAAGAAGGCAGAAATGAGGTCAGGATGTGTTCTAGCTTAGAAGCAGGGAACTGCCACATGGGATGCAATCTGTGACTTTCCAGCTCCAGGTTCTCATGTTTTGTCTCTCACTGAAACACTTTTGAGAATATATATATATATATATATATCCCACTGGAAACCAGGTTTCTATTTAAGAATTATGGCATCTCCCTATTTTTGTGAGTGGCTTTATCTATGTATATCTTAAAAAGACATTGTATATGGGAAATCTCGACAACTTCCCTTTGAATTTTCTGTGAGCCTAAAATTGTTTTTTAAAAGAGTCTTTTAAGAAAAGTTAATATCTGAGGCATAGTGACATATTGATTCAGAATATTTCTCCCAAAGCTCCATGGTTTTAAGAATATTCATTTCATTAATTAAGAAACACAGGTGGTATGACACCGGTAATATACCAACAAATAAGGGTGACTTTAAAAACCTCTCAGAGAAAAGGCTGGAGGTATTATACAGGTCTGTTAATTCACAGCACTGTAAATGGTATACCAGAGAAACCTTAAGGAATGAAGCATCCTGTAACAAAAATTTAGAGTTCCATGTAAGTGGCTGGGGGTGGTTGAGAAGGCAGGATGGAACTGTCCATTTAAATATAGGATCTTGATTAATTTTCTTCGATAGTGGAACCATAATAACCAAAAATAAGCTCGCTGGTGTAGCTGTGGTGACATATGAGCTGGAACGCATGGCATGTACAAAGGTGAGTAATAAAAGTGAAGCAAACGAGCGAAAATATATCAAAAGTGACGAAAATTTTATGTTTTCATTGTTAAGAGATGTAGTGAAACTCTCATCTGGCAAATTCCAATTCAGCATTTCCTTGATATATCTTTTATAATTTTCACTCTAATTATAATGAAAATCATTTTTCAATGTAATTTTGCAATAAAAATGTTTTTTATTTCTCATTACATAAGAACATGATCTGGTACAGTTCCTGAACAGGCTTACAATATGCACGCTCCATCTTCCCTTTCTTACCATTTAATCTCTTCATAGTCTACAGATGTCAAGAGGTTCAGATTAAGCTTGTTAAAGATCTGCTTCACTCGAACTCACTGATGATTATTTATTTAGCAGTTTTATGTAACCCTGTCATTGATAAGCACTCTATTAATTTGCCGAGGGACAAATCAACACTAGTTATTTTTCTACCGGCTATTAGACTCCGTGCTGCTGTTTGTTACAAACCACTTGCCAGTTAATTATAAATTATGGGTCCTCTTTGCCTATATTAATTGATATCTCCTCTGCCTTTGTAATACTAGACAAATAAATTGAAGGCAAGATTTATTAAGCAGTGTATGTCTTGTGTCTCTTGATTAGTATTCTTTACTTTTTTTTAACATTTATACTTGTTTATACAGATTTGACAGACCGATGCATTACAGAAATGATCTTTGGTGTTTTTTCAGTAAAGAAAGAAAAGATTTAATAAGCTTCCTACAAATTTATTTCAAATCACCCACAATTCAGTGTAAGCAATTCCTAAAATGTCTTTTGCTTTTGTGCTTACAGACTGGTAACAGCAGTTTCTCAATTATGCAAAAGCTAATATTCAAATGGTTTTAAAATCTATATACATAGTTGCCATAAGACAAATAAATATGATGCATATATATATATACCTTAAAGTCTGTATCACTTTACACATGCAATATCTAATGTCTCTTCATCTTATTGAATGTATACATTCTATTACACATGCTCTTACATATATGAGATATGTTTTCTCTACTTTTCTTATTTAAACAATCTGTAGGTGTAATACATAGTGACAAAACAACAAACAGTAGCCATTTTTAATTTTCAGAAGCATAAATTCTAGATGGCAATTGTCACAGGACATGTACTTTCCAAGTATACCCCACAGAAAATCTGGAGTCAGATTTCGGTCAGGTAGGAAGAAAAAGAACATTTTATAAAAAGAGTCTTCATTTGTTTGCTCCCTGGACAGTGTCAAACATAGAAGAATTGCAAATTTAATGGAAGGATTACTCCAGAGGGTCATTGGACTCTATTCTGATTTCAGAGGGGTTTAGAATCTAGTTATCTGCCAAAAATTCTGAGTCTCTAAAATCCTAATTTTGTACATAATTTCTCCATGTAATTGACAGTTTTGACCCAAGTTGTGTTTGCAATATCTTGGATTCCTAATAAGTCCCTATCTGACATAAATTCAGAAAATGGACAGCTTGCCCATTGGAGTAGGCGGGTTGTTTTTCCATTAGTTCTCATAGGAAAGGAGAGATATATTGGTCAAGCAAATCTTTTCCTATTTTCAACTCACACATAATTGAATCCCTTCTCCAACAAATTCATGTTTGAAGATTTAAAGACTCCCCAATTAGAATTTAGAGGAAGTCTTCAGAGTAAAATAAGCTAGCTCATTCAGAAAACATGCACTCTGCTAATGTGTTGTGAAGCTGACCTTGAGCCACTTTTTAATAATGAGATTTCAAGAATCATCTCTTCCTATATACCATACTACCTTTTGTTAGCTGTTTCTGGGCACACCTCCCAGTGGATGTCATAAGTGATAGAATTTCCTGATAGCCTTGATTTATTGGATTATGCAGAAAATAAGCTGTTAATCAGCCCTCACCGATGTATTCTTTTGTCTGTATATTCTCCATGTTACCCTTCCTACCATTTACCATTTCACTGCTCAAAATCTCTGCCCGTCATGGACAAACAAGATCGGGGAGGAGTAAGATTTAAGTTATTAGTCACAATGTGAAATTAGTTTGATTAGCAGTGGATTGGAGTTGACACTAACCTCTCAATTAAATCATTTTCGATTGTTCACGTTTCATATATTCACATCACTTTTGAACCCAACCACATGGTCAATCTATTGCTTATTGAACCACAGTGTATTATTTTTAATGCTTCATACTATTTTATCCTAACCCAGTGGCTCTCAACTGGGGGCAATTTTACTCCCTAGGGAACATTTGGTAAGGTCTGGAGACATTTATGGGGAAGGAGAGGTACTTCTATGGACATCTAGTGGGTAAAGAACAGAGATAATGCTAAACATTTACAGAGCACAGGATAACCCCCAAAACAAAGAATTCAATAGTCCCAAATGTCAATAGGGATGACGCTAAGAAGCCCTACTCTAATCCCTGGAAATAAATCTTAACTTTCTTTCTTGAAGAAGTAATGATCAGTCAGCCACAAGTTTGGAGGGAGAAACTTAAGAAATCTAGTCCTGACTACATTTTCTTACATTGTGTTCTAAGTCGCTTCAGTTGTGTTCAACTCTTTACAATCCTATCAACTGTAGCCTACCAGGCTCCTCTGTCTATGGGATTCTCTAGGCAGCTGGAGTGGGTTTGCTATGCCCTCCTCCAGGTGATCTTTCCCACCCAGGGATTGAACCCGCATCCCTTATGTCTCCTGCATTGGCAAGTGGGTTCTTTACCATTAGCGCCACCTGGAAAGCCCTTTCTTACTTTGGGTGACCCAGAGACATTGCCTTATGTGCCCACTGATAAAGACTTGAGGGGCTCAGACAACACTGGGTTTAAAATGCTCACACTAAGGAACTGAAGTGAAGTGACGCTTCTGTGAAGCTTGCTGTGCGTTTCCTCATGAAAACATTATCAGAAATGCACTGAAGGGAAACATTAAATTCAGTTCTATTCAAGTCAGTTGAACTAGGAGCTCTGAATTGCTCAGCAGTAGGACAAAGAGGAGCGATGAGTTCCAGGTCATGGTGAAATGGAGCAGAACCTTGTGGCCCTTACACCCGCCCCCCCACCCCATGTCCTCAGTCTGCCTTTTGTCTGAGGAAAAACTTTAGCCAAAATACAGGTTTAATCAGAGAAGTGAGAAAATGCAGAAATAAAGGAAAACAGTCAAAAGAGATCAAATAATAATAATTTAGTCATTAAACAAAGTCAAGGATCTTTAGTTCCTTCTCAAGGGCTACAGACAATATCCTGAGCCATATTCCTTGAGCTCTTATAGATATTAAAATGCCCACCAGGTAGAAGAAGCTTACTACAAGATGACAGGACTGGAGCCACGACATAGCAGTCACAATTCTGAGAGCTGGCCTCAAAGAAATTGAAACAAACTGATCCTGGAGTTGAAGAGTAACTGTACTGAAAACACTCAAGATGACACTGATCAGCCCACCACACTACTGATGAAGATTAGTCAGCACTGTCTGTGCCGTTTCTACATGGAGCCCCCTCCCTCCACCTCTCAAATCTCTTGCTCACTGATTGTCAGTTGAGGGGAGTCAGCCTTTGGACAGGAGTCTACCCCACCCCAAAACCCATTGCTAGCATCCAAAATACAGCAAACTTTCCTTTCCACCAACCGTGCCTCCTTATTGGCTTTTGAGCAGCAAGCAGCTGGACCCCCACCTTCAGTCACAATGGAGGCAATCGGGTCACTGAGGGCAAATGCAGTAGAGAAAACACGGTGGACAAAAGGACAGGAAGTGGATTTTAGTGCACCTGGGAAAATATAAACATTTACTAACATGAGCTCTAAATGTTTCCATTCAACAACTGTTTACTGACATCCAGCGGGTATACAGTACTATGTAACGCAACAGTTGTCTTGCACCTTCATAGCTCCACCCCACAAGTACCTTTAGCATATAATCATGCATAATGATATATACACAGTATATGTAAATCCACATTTTCAATATTAGTAAAATATAATTTCTCATCTAAAAATCTACATATTCTAATATTATCTAATGTTCTCATATTATCAAACATGCTCCTTCTAACCCTTGATGCATAAATGTCACTTTGAAGAGTGACTTGATGGACGTGAGTCTGACTGAACTCCGGGAGATGGTGATGGACAGGGAGGCCTGGCGTGCTGTGATTCATGGGGTCGCAAAGAGTCGGACACGACTGAGCAACTGAACTGAACTAAACTGAAGAGTGCTGCAGTAGGAGTCACAAATTCAGTTCTTCGTATGTAGACCACCAGTTGGTGGTCTTCATGTCAGCAGTTACATCTTTTTCCTTTTCCTTTGTGTTACTAGGGCTCACAACAAAACAGGGACTCAATACCTGTTTTATTTGATGGATAGAATTGGTCTATAAGGAGTTGATTCAGTTAGATGGAATATGACAGGTGCACCCATAGCTAACTATACTATAATGTGGAATTTTAACACAGTAGTGATTAAGAAAAAAGCAGATTTGCTTCTGTCATAGACATTTCCAAGACTTACTCTGAAGCTTGACCGAGAAGTGCACAAATTTTCCTTCTATTAATATTTCTAATTCTTAGGTGGTCCTTGGAAGATGATCACAAAAGAGTGCTCAATTAAGTTTTATAAGATTTAATTAGCTGATTCCATATTGCATATAAATCTAACATTGGACTCCACTGGACTTCTAGATTCCTCTAGGATCAAGATGAAACCATTCAATTAGGAATCACATATACCCCTCTCTCTCCAAAATGAGTTTAATTCTTTATTTAAGTCAAGCAGGATTCTTTGGCTTATCCCTTCTTAAACTAATAAGCTTTTTCAATCAATCTGTAACCATGGTTGACATATCATCAAATACATTTATCATGCAAAAATGTTAGCCATTATCATGGCACTTTTAAACTCGTTTGGAAAAACTTGGTATGCTTGGTATGCCATTTGGTATTGTTTTGTTTGTTAGAGTTTATGAACAAGTGGACTGAACCAAAAGGTGAGTATAGCCTCACTTTGGACAAGCAGGGAATTTTCTGCATATTGAATAAGTCAACACTACCCTACTTCTGCAACAAATTAATTTTACTGATTTACTCATTAGTTAAACTTGCAAGTGTTTTGTAACATGGAACCTCCTTACTCACCAATAACACTGAAGGGAACCTGAGTAACTCTTGAATGTAAGTCCTCTATGAAATAAGTTGAAGGAATGACCTCTTACTGATGGAGGCTTTAGCTTTCTCTCTTACCTTAGAAGACCAAGCCTGTTATATGGCACATTCCCTCTTTTCCTTAATATCATTAAACTTGTGTGACATTCACTGCACACTTACTATGTTCAATGAGTTGCAATTTCATAGAATCTGCCATTCCTGGAGAAAACTGCTTCCCCAAATGGTCTGAACGCACAGATACTGTCCAGTCAGAAAGCCGTCAGATAAAGTCTTTTCCTTTGTATAGCTTGCTGAATGTAACTATTGATGATAGAACTGTGAAACTGTATTACCCCAAATTACTGAGCAATACCTGCTTATTGACTTAATAAACACTAATATGGATTGAATGTCTAGCACATAGTACACTGTATATAATAACACACCAAAAAATATCCTATTATTATCTCTATCTTAAAGGTAAGGAAACAGGAATGAGAAATTAAATATCTTGCTACAGTAGGTCACAAGGCATAAGAAGGAGCAGGTACCCTGAGGGGCAGAATCTGCACTTATTTAGAGATACATATAATACTAAAGTCATTATTACATGAAAAACCAGTCCACTTTAAAAACCAATGTACATCTGATGGGGCTTTAGAGTTTGATTGCAGAATTCTCTGAAAGAGGGTTATTTGGGATGTAATTAACATGACAAACAAGGGAAAGACAAGTTTAGCAAAAAGCTCACTTTGAGTGGATAAATTTCTCTTTCTCCTCTTCTTCTTCTTCTTTTTTTTTTTAAAACAAGAAAGCCTTGATAAAAAGCACGTAAAATAACTGCTGACTGAGTGGAGCTCTTGAGCTAAGGGCTTGTGCTATGAAAATTCTACTTTGTCTAGCAAACACTATCAGACAGAAACCTTGAAAGAGGAACATTTATTTTTCTCATTTTCTAAAACAACAACAATAACAACAACAAACCCACCAGCTCTGACCCCATGACCTTCCTGATAACAGGGAAAGAGACACACGGGAAGGAGGAATATAGAAGCCAGCTTCTACTCTGCCAGTGGGAGCTCTTGTTCCCAGCAGCTGCATTTCAGTAGGGAGGTGAGTGGATACATGGGCAGGATTAATTGAGAGGCACTTCTGGGTGTAAGCTTCAGAAAAGTAACCCAAATCCTCTGTACATCAATCAATTACAAAGTCCTCCTTGATAATTCAGTTGGTAAAGAATCCACCTGGAATACAGGAGACCCTGGTTTGATTCCTGGGTTGGGAAGATCCCCTGGAGAAGGGAAAGGCTACCCACCCCAGTATTCTGGCCTGAAGAATTTCATGGGGGGTCTCAAAGAGTTGGACACGACTGGGCAACTTTTACTTTCACTTTTCCACAGTGAAAACAGGGATTTCATGTCACCATCTCTTCTGTCACTAAGCCAAATAGAACACATGACTATATACTAATCCTCTCATTTTCCAAACACAGCCACATTCAAGAGTGAAACTTGACGCTCAGTCATGTCTGTTTCTTTGTGACTCCATGTACTATAGCCCTCAAGGCTCCTCTGTCCGTGGGATTTCCCAGGCAAGAACATTTGAGTGGGTTGCCATTTCCTTCTCTAGGAGATCTTCCTGACCCAAGGATCAAACCCAGGTATCCTATACTGTAGGCAGATTCTTAACCGTTTGAGCCACCAGGGAAACCCCAGTCACATTCAACAAGAAATCAAATGCAGTGACTGGTATTAACATGATTTGGAGGAAACTGTGATTGTTTCTAAAAGGCTATAGTTGAGTGATGGAGACCAAGGGCTCTGGAGTAGAACAAAACCTTCCTCAAATAGTAACTCAGCAATCTACTGACTGTGTAATATTGGGTCATTATACCTCTCTGAGTGGCTGCTTTTCCTCTTTAAAATAAATGTAATTCTTATGGGTCCAGATTTGAGAGGATTAAATGAGACAACATGGGAGCACATTGCTTGGCATACAGTGGGGTATGAAAAAAAAAAATGTGAATTTTATTATTACAGTAGTCCAGATCCTCCAAGAAACAGATGCCAAGATGGGATTCAGTGTGTAAGAAATTTATTAGAGGAAACATCTGTGAAAGAAAATGGAGAGAGAGGCTGGAGAGACAGTGGAGCCTTCAAGACATGATATAGTGACCACGAGTGAAAGAGAGATGCAAGGAAAAGAAGACTGACTGAGAGAATCTCAAGCCGCCATACATCTATTTCTAAGGAAAGTCTAGTAAGCCATCATGCAGTCCTTGCGCCTAATTTGCCCATCAGAGGATTCTGACTCTACTAGGAAGGAAACTGCTTCATTAACAGGGCCAGGCTAAGTCAGGCTAGAAGCAGCCTGTGAAAAGCACAGACTGTCACAGACTACACTGGATCACCAGTGTAGCATTTGAGGTTCTAGATCAGTTATGTTCCTGTCATCAAAGAGGTACGTTCTCATGGTAACCACAAGTATTATTCAGTGCAAATCTTTGGGCAGACCACATGTTACTGCTTCAGAAAAAGCAGAGGACGCAAATAAACAAACAAATTGGAACAATGGTACACACAGGGTGCTGTGCTCAGTCACATCCAACTCTTTGCAACCCCATGGACAGTCACCCGTCAGGTTCCTCTGTCCGTGGGATTTCCCGCCCAGTCCTTGATGGGTTACCATTTCCTCCTCCAGGGGATCTTCCCCACCCAGGGATCAAAGCTGTGTCTCCTGCATCTCCTGCCTTGGCAGGGAGATTCTTTACCACTGAATCACCACGGAAGCCCACATATAGAGTACTATATAATATAAAGCAATGACAAAGTCAGGGCACCTTTTAGGTTATGTGTTTATTACAAAGATGGAAAGAAAGTCACAGGAATATAAAGGGATGCCATTACAAATTCTAAGATGATTCTTACTCTGATTAAAAGCAAGTTATAAAAGCAAACAATTCTTCAAAACTGCTTTTTGTCAATCTCTTCCAGCTTAGAACTGACTTTCACAAACAGCTAGATTTCCATAAATCTATTATTATTCATTTTTTCCCTTCTGATTACATGATTAAGTAGGTTTCAGCTTTTTTTCCGGTCTTGCACCTCTTTGAGAATCTGAGGAAAGTGTTCATCTTCTCTAGCACCCCTAAAGTGCACAGACATCCATGCAAAATAAAGGGTACAATACCAGAGGGCTTGTGAATCCTCTAAAATCCATCGCTGCAAGGCTTAACAGGACTTAGTGCTTAAATCTATAAAGTTATTAACCTATATGCTTGTAAACAATCTTACAATGCTTGGACTAGGTTCTTCTGTGGGTTAAGACAACCAACCAGATATTTCTATGATGGCATCTTGCTTTTTGAGTTCAACATCTCAGTGCACACTAAGGCGTCATACTAACGCATCACAACCAAGCCATACTGAACTGGAACACCGTACACGGATATACTGATACATTTCATAAGCAGTGTGCTTGCTTGGGTAAAGAGGTCTTCCTTATCCCTCTGTTTCCCTACACAAGGTGTCAGTTTGGGATGGAGGTCCACACACTCGAGGATATTCAATTACACTTCAAGATCCTTCATTTTAATATATTTGAATTTAATATTACACTTCAGTTCTGAGTCTAGCATGATAAACGTCAGTCACCTCACATTTGGCTCTCTCTGCCTTAGTTAAGCATTTATGTTTTAGACCCCAGCCCCCTTCTCTCCTTAGATGTACATGGTTCCAATTGCTCTCCTGTAGTTCATCAACCTATCACCTTTCTGGGAGGAATTATAAATAAGAGGGACAAATATATGTGTGTGTTGGAGGGGGTGAATAAAGGAAGTCGCTTAAGAAAATTCGGCCACTATTAGGAATATACTTGAGCCTGGATTCTCCGGCAGAAACTGTGTGAAAAACAACATTCATCACATCACTGGTGTTGGACCCACACAATACCTGTGCACAAGGGGGTGAATTAATTATTTTGCAGGGAGCCAACTATTTTTCTAGCAGTGGATGCCTCCAATTACTCAGTCTTCAAAGCGCCTGCCCAGTCTGGCTGCCTTAACTCTTCATTTTCTTTCTTTTGGAGGGATTCAAGCCAACACTTCAACCTGGCAGTCTTTTCAGAAAAGAACATAGGAAATGACAGAGGTCTGGAAGAATACATTTCCGCCAAAGCTGGTGACCAATTAGTTGCTTGCCACTGACTGTCATTTCCCTGCTATGAGTGCTATGTTCTTGTAGCTTGGTGATAGACACACTGTTTATTTTCCACTTTACAGTCTTTGCTGATACTCCGAGTCCCACACAGCTGCCTTTAATGCTGCTCTCCTAGAAAGCTGGTGACAGGGGAAAAGATAAAAGGTATGTGAGAGTGGCTAAATGGCAACCCTGAGCAGACTTGTCTTGGGTGTACAGCAAAGAGAACAGTTATTTTACTCCCTCACCTTTTATTTTAATGCTTCCAAATGAAACTGTGGAAAACACCCAGTCCATGAGGCTAACGCTGAAAGACATAAGCACTGTGGCTAAAGACTTTGTGAGGGTTATTAAGCTGTTGACAATATGAAAATCAGACACAGTCACCACTGGTTCCATAATTGTCTCCTGTTGACGAGCAACTTTCCCTCCACACCACCCCCCCCACACCCAACTTTTATGATTCATCATATTTATTTTTCGTTTCCTCAAGCAACATTTTTTATTAGTTGCACACCCACTGCAGAAATTTAATTTCTGCAAGAGAACAACAAAGCAGTTGATTATTATTATGGAGAATCTGGTACAACATCCAGTGAAATAAAATCTATAAGGCATTAAAATGACAGATTAGGCAAGAGCTGTATTCATTTACAAGTGTTAGAACATCATGCTAATGACTCACAAGCACAACATAAAATGAAAATCAACGCTTTCATGCTGCTTTACGGAGGAACACTGCAAAGCTCGCAGGAACAGAAGCCAGAGTTGCTGTGAAAGAGGCACTGTCCTTTTGTGGTGCGCTTACGGGTTCATCCTTGACGAAACACAAATAAACACACTCCTCTCATGCACAGCCGGAAGCACTCCATGCTTATCCTTTGGTCAGCCCAAACTAAACACTGCTAATCCCGCTAAGGTTTAAAGCGTTCATATGCACCTTGTTGCTTTTTCATGGAGAATAACACTTCACCTATTAGGCAACCTCCACTTTTTATATCCTGCCGGGAGACTGAAGAGAAAGCAGAGAAAAGGGCTCCTCCTGTGATCAGCAACTCAGTTCTTATTCCACACAATGAAGCCCTCATAATTTATATTTACTTGAATCAGTCAGAGCCTATCAACTCTTATTTTCTATGTAATATTTATATTGCATGTTGTCGCTCAAGGTAGATAAGAAGCAAATGACAAGGACGTTAGAGAATATGAGGCCAAAACTTCTAAAAACTTGAGTAGTTATCCTGATAAGAGCACAAACATGAAAATGTTATAGATAAAATGTCTCAAATAATCTCCAGGGCCACCCTACTTGAGGGGAGAGAGTTCTGTAAGAGAACAGAACTAATAAATTCTGCTGATAATATTGGCCTGCACCATCCAAAAACAATTAAGTGAGTTTCAGCTTTCTCTTTACTTCCTGGAAGGGAAGTATGTAACACATTTCATAGGAAAGTCCATGAAACTATTTAAAATATTAAAAATGTGTTTGGAACCAAAATTTCATATATGTAGAAGAATTTATTGTTCTGACAATACTGAATTTAAAATGGTATGGCTCATACATTCTATAAATACATCAGTTCAGTTCACTTGCTCAGTCACGTCCAGCTCTTTGTGACTCCATGGACTGCAACACGCCAGGCTTTCAAATCCATCACCAGTTCTCGGAACTTGCTCAAACTCATGTCCATCGAGTCAGTGATGCCATCCAACCATCTCATCCTCTGCCACCCACTTCTCCTTCTGCCTTCAATCTTTCCCAGCATCAGGGTCTTTTCCAAGTCATATGAATATGTATTCTTGAGAATACACATAACGCACAATGCATTTATAAAAATATATATACATATAATGTGCTTTATTATATATTACTAATTATATGAGAAATAATCCCTATGCCAGAAAAACAAATAGCATGATTTTTATTAGTGAACTTTTAGAGACCTGTTTCAGGTTGATTGAGCAGTTAATTTTTAGAAGGCAATATCAGACATCAGAGCTTCCTTTCCTTGAACCGGAAATGAAAATACGCAGGAGTCTGATTTCTTGGCTCTACCATGGGTGGCACTGAAATAGCAAGGGACTTTATGACTCTGTCAAATAGCTCCTCTTAATGCAGCAGACAGCAGGAGGTTATACAGTAGAGGACTCTCAATTCACATCAACAAAATCTCCCACACCATTGCCAGCTGCACCCATTCCCCTGGTCGTACCCATGAGAAACTCTGAGGCTCAGGTGTCATCACAACTCGTAGAACACGTGTAATATCACTACCGAGTTTCTTCTGTTCAAGGAAGTGTACTGGAATATAAAGTGAACCAGAATAGAAATCTGACTTGGTATCATTTATAGAAATGCAGAAAGATAAGATATGGGCAGACTTTGCTCATTTAGTTATTAATAAAAAATCCCTCCTGATAAACTTGGGCCTCAAGGTGGGGGAAGAGTTGACAGGGAGGAAGGAGAATGTGGTTGGTGGCAGGGGACCTGTCTTCCAGTCCTATCCGTGGGTCTTGGGCAGCCCAGATTCACCTGTAGGAACTGTAAGAGCCTATAAGGAAGGGACTGGGAGAGTTCCAGACTCAGATACCTCACAAGGTATCGTAAGAGTAATAAAGATCATACGATGTGGGACTTCCCTGGTGGTCCAGTGATTGAGAATCACTAATGCAGGGGACACAAGTTCAATCCCTGATCTGGGAAGATCCCACATGCCATGAAGCGTCCAAGCCCATGTACCACAACCACTGAGCCCATGCTCTAGAGTCCATGCTACACAATAAAAGAAACCACCGCAATGAGAAGCCTGCACACTGCAAAAAAGAGTAGCCCCCTCTATTGTAACTAGAGAAAAACTCACATGTAGCAACAAAGACGCAGTGCAGTCAAAAATAAGTAAATTAATTAATTTAAAATAACATGATATAAGAAGGGTACTATATAAAGGAAGCTGGTATTCCTATCAAATAATGGGCCACGTTTTACCATCAAACACTTTCTCTATGGTTGCTGACTCCAGGAACTCTAACAAACCCCCTTCATTTAGAAGAAAAGAATGAAATTGGGACTGTCCTGCACTTATACACAGAGTCCTTGAAGCAAACGATGCAACATAGCCTATGTGATGAGGCAACGAGTGAACAGGCCAAGAATCACGAAATCACAGATTTTAGAGGCAGAATACAAGTCTGAGAAACACAGGCTACAAGAAATGCCTGCAAATGGGAAGAAGCATCAATATGGGAGGTACACACAGATCTCATGTTGCACCTAAAGTTTTAATAAAGAAACCACCATCCCCTGCAATGGGGTAGGAAGGAAAAAAAAAAGAAAGAATGTGAAAATACAAATGAGTTCTGGCCCTCTCCCCACTGACTGGCTGCTAATTTCTTGAACTTCACCCAGGCTGTGTGTCCAACAGACCACATGGTGATTGCTAAATTGCTCAATGACCACAAGCTACAACCACGGGGAAAATATTCATGAAAATTAACATCCCATTTAATACTTACCACATTTCCAGCCAACGCTTTGTGTACCAGAAAGTCCTCAAACTGGCTCCAAAACTTTTCAATTCCTGACAAATGCACTGGCCCCTCTCCAAGGAGCTGGGCAGCAATCTGTGCTTTGTGCTGGTGTGTGGTGGAAGCAGCATTGCTGGTGGGAGAGCCAGTGGGTGGAGGCATTCTTCTCAAGAAAGAGAAAATCTGAAGACCAGTGGTCTGGGGGACTCAACGAGGTACGAGAACACTAACTCTCTGCGTGGCAGGGGGCAAGTCTGAAATGCTTTCATTATTTCTTTCAAAATGAATGGCATTTCATAAAAGCTAGAATTTTGAAATAGTAACGAATACTCAATTAATTTTGTTCTCATTTGAGAAGAAAATGCACATTTGTTTTTAGCGTATGAGGGCTTCCTTGGGAATAAAGCTTCTAATATATGAGCCCTTCAGGGCTTCCTTAAAAGCAAAAACCACCAAATTTATAAAATTAGCCTTGTCTTCTTTTTGTGAGCTTGTTGCTATGCTATTATTTGTTGGCCTTTCCTACCTATTCACAATGCATACAGCACTTCAATCATGACTCTATGTCAATAGCTTCAAAAATCTGAATTTATCCTATGAAATTCCCCTTACTGTGACCCAGGCTCGCAGGTGTAGCCACTGAATACCCAGCTCCTCCTCTCATTCACATGGACTGATTTCCCTTAACTATATTAAGAAAACATAGCTATCTGCATTTCTCAAATATTTTCAAAATCCCTTTACATACATGTTTTCATGAAAAAGTTGGTTTACAGGAAGGCTGAACACATTAAAATGGATTTGACTCAAGACTTGATTTTCTTTAGGCTTCTTTATGTTCTCTGAAATTCTAGATATGCGTAAATGGTTATTTTTAGTGGTACAACCACAAAGTAAAGTGTAAGCTGGTATCTCAGCTCTCTTTCCATCCTGTCTTGGACTTAGTCAGGGGCTTTGCACGTATGGTGTAGTCACCCCACAGGTTTGCTGATGGTGATGATGCCGTAACAACATGTGTGGAAAATCCACCCAAAGCAGGCATGTCATGTCTGGAAACAGCCTTGCATAACCAGTGTCGAAGGTAGAATAGTCCAGTCAACACTTTCTCTTGCCCTCAAGAAAGGAAATCCACAGAATGAGATGACTACAAGAAGATTCAACCAGAAGCAAGAGAACTTTGTTTTACTGCTGCTTTGGGGATTAGCAATGTGACCAAATGGGCTAAATCATATCCTCATGACCACTTACCTGATAAACTGGATCATCTCCAATATCTTTTTCACCACTAAATTCCAAGCTTAAGATAATGTTTTCATTATCTACGATTAAACAAAAAAATTCTTCAGAACATCCAGGTCACTTCACCCCGTTTGGGCAGAGTTTTTGACCAAGAACATACTATGGCTTCGTTTGGTTGATACCAACATTGAAAATACCCAGATGATGAATGCTAAAACTTCTGGATGATTGATTGAGTTTTCCTTTTTAGATAGTGTTTAGATTAGCTCTTAGGATGTTGCCAAGAGTTTCTTAGTTTCAGATCCCTGTACCCTGTCTTATAGAGATATTTAGCAAAAAGGGACTCTCCAAGGGCTACTGTGCTATTCCACAGTGATTGCAGACCTAGGAGCAGGAGGCCCTTGGGGAACCTAAAAGCAGCTTGCTCTAAGTGTGGTTCTCCAGTACCAACCACTGATGACTCATCTGGCTTCACAGCAGCAGAACATCATTTTTCAAGGAGGCACAGAAGAGAACCATGTTGTTCAGGTAAGGACACTTCAAGCATTCTGTGTATGTAAGTTAAGCCACAAAGAGAGTTCTGAATCACAGTGCAAACATCCTCCTTTAGGAGCATCATAAAATCGACTCTAAACTCCCACCACTAGTTGCTGTAGACATTATCCAAATGCTTGACTGGATACATTTTAGAGAAACTGACTCACTTGATGATCTCCAAGATACAACCTGCTGTAAAAAAAAAAAAAAGAATGCCAGGAGACACAAAGGGGAGATGGATAAGCAATGGGTTGTTATAAGATGTTCTGATAAGACTAGATTTTTAAGTGACTTTAAGAAGTTGCCTAGGCATGTAAATAACTAAATCAAAGATAAATTTATGTCTGGTCAAAGAAAATGCTTGAATTGGTGGCACCTCCCTTTTCCTTTAATTAGCTTTAATGGATTTTAGGATTTGTTCATTATTGACCTAAAGCCATGGAACCCATAGGCTCAGATTATCTGCAAATCCTGTATTTGTATCAGGCTATATTTTGTATCACCTGTGTAGAGAGGTGACACAATCAGATGGTTGTGAACTTGTACTCTGGAGACAAAAAGACTCAAGCTCTAACCTTTCCTCTTGCTTCTGTGACTTTGTGCAAGTCACGAAATTCTCAAGGTCTTGGTTTTTTTCCACCTGTAAAATAGGCTAACTTTCTCCACTGCACAATAGTTGATAAAGCTTAAATGATAGAAGCTCTGTTGACACGGTACCTTGCACATAGAAAATAATATGTGGTGAAAAGTGAAAGTCACTCAGTAGTGTCTGGCTCTTTCGACCCCATGGACTGTAGCCCATCAGGCTCTTCTGTTCATGGGATTCTCCAGATAAGAATACTGGAGGGGGTAGCCATTCCCTTCTCCAGGGAATCTTCCCAATCCAGGGATTGAACCTGGGTCTCCTGCATTGCAGGCAGATTCTTTACCATAGTTACTATTACTACACATAGGCTTCATAGTCTTCATATTATAGTTGTCCTTTGATGAGTTCAGGCACTGTGGATGGCGTATTTACACGTGAATTACAACCAAACCAAGTCAGGGTCTGGATGAAAAGAAACGACTTTGACTCATGTCCACATGGCATTGGAATTGCTTGATAGTTGAGACTGAAGAAAAGCAAAACAGAGGACCAACACCTAGATTCAAAGACTAGCTCTCAGTTCCTGGGGCGGGGGGTGGGTAAAGATTTCAAGGATCCCCCAACCTGGTTTTCAAGTCAGGAAAACACTGAGTGTGTGGGGAGAGCAGAGACAGGAAAGGACAGGCTATTAGCTTAACTCTGAAGTATGATCAAGCCCAGATCAGACCGGTGGGCAAAAAATCTTAGTACAATGGGCAAAATGCCCTGTACAAAAAAGAACGATGGAGTCTTTCTAAGAAAGTTCCTGAAATCCTCTCAGTGGGAGAGGGCTCTTTAAGACAACTGGTGGGCCTTTTTGGTTATGCAAAAGTAGAAAGTCGATCAAACTGTATCTTGGGGAAACACAGCATTCAACTGTTAGGCAAGTTATCTTCACAGGAATTTTCAGTTTTCTTCAGTGGACTAGGAGGATGAGGGTGGGAGAAGGGTGGAAATCTGTGGGGCAAGCAGAGGCATTCAAGATTAGAGTAGAAAGGGCAAGTGCAATGCCCGGAGACTGGGCCCCAGGGGAGACCATGGCCAGATGGACAGGCCCTGCAGTGACCACAGTTAAGACTCAGGAGCAGAGATGTCACACAATTAATTTACAGTTGTTTTCTGTCCTATTCTGGAATCCTTTTTCACTATTAGAAACTGTCAATAAATGCATACTATGTATAATAACTCATTTTTTTGTGGTGCTTGAGGAAATGAAGACAATGCTCAGGAGTGCAGCTGAGCTTTGTGGAGAGAGTTCAGAGAAAGGGAGAATTCTGAGTCAGGGTGCTGGAAGAGCATAGCATTTCCTATTCTCGCTCCACATTCCCAGAAAGCTTGGGGAAACCTAAATAATGGAGGTTGAAGCCGCTTCATTTTTATTTTAAAAGAATGACACAGGTATGCTGGAAGTTATTGCGGATCTCCAAGTTGTAGCTGTCTGTCAGGACAAGAATATGAAGAGGTGTCGCAGGGAAAAAAATCTCTCCCCCATCATCCACTTTACTGTGTAACATGTCCTGATGTCAGGGTACTTGGGAACCAAGGAGAAGAGGTCTTGGAAAGGTTCAAGTCCTCTGGAAAGAAGGCCAAAAACATGCACACAAACAAACAAACAAAAGGCAGAAAATAATGCCAAGAATTTCCTAAACTAGCCTGGGGAAAACACACAATGGAATTCAGTTTTAATATGAATGTCTCCTGCTGACAAATGCAGAACAGTTGAGATCCATCTAACTATCTTGAGAACTCTGCCCTATCAGAAGCTGAGGAAGAGTGGAGAGGGCACAGGCTTTTGGAGGTGGGGACATGGATTTGAATCCTGGTCCTGCTATACTTGTTTGATATGTAAACTTGTACATGCAGTGAACTCTCCAGACCTCAGTTTGCCTAGATGTAAAATGGGAAGAATGCTCCCCATAATGATCTGGCACAAAGTCTGTGCTTTGTAAGTGGTATGTGGGATAATTTTTCCACAAATTCCCTTCTAGCCTACCCAACACACTTGTATTAGCTGCTCTAGAAATGGTCCAAAGAAAACTTATGCCCTTGGCCTTCAGCCAGCTCGAGTAGATCAGTGATCAAAGTCCATCCGTCAACCCCAGCGTCTTAGAGGAACAAAAAGGCATCTTACTCACCCTGTGCAAAAGCTTCTCTTTGCTTTGGTTTTCCTCATTTGTTTGTTTTATTTTTTAAACAGCCCTTTCTAATTCCAGAAAGCTACCAAGCAGCACTGTTAGCTATACAATTTTTTACACAAAATATTTATCATATGAAAGAGCTAAGAAGCTTAATCTGGAAAAAATAAACAAAGGGCAAAGGAAGAAAAAAAAAATCAGGGCACGCAACATTTAAAACAAACTTTAGAAATGGCAGCGTAGGAGAGTTTTTTTTTTTTAAGTCATTTGATTTAGTAATCTGTTGAGAAAATTAATGATCCAAACTAGTAGAAATGTTCGCACTTTTTGTGACACTTTCCCACACCAGCTCAGAGGATGCATGCCGTCAAAGCTGGATGGCATAAGGGGAACCCACTGTGAGGAATCTGGCTCCGAATGTGCCTGCAGGAGGAAAGTGTGTCCCCTCAGTGTCCTGAACTCCTCTGACAGCCGCTCCACCCACATAGGTCGGGCCCCAACAGCGCCTTTGAGAACGGCAAGCACCAGTGAGGGAAAGGGCCCCACTGGCCACTTGCAATACAGTTGTAGTCTCTGGCACTCCTCAGCTCGGGCCAGAGGAGGGTAACCAAATATGCCTGGGCTCATTTCATTGCCTTACTGACCCCCAGCATGGTGGCAGTCACTTACTGGAACCTTGATGCAGGACCAGAGCTTATGAGGAAAGAGAACCAGGACACAGTGAGAATACTATGGGTCCCAGACCCATCGCGGGATACAGAGGGTTTCGCCAATGCAGGCTTACCAGGGCTCTGAGGACACACTGAGACCCCTGAGATCAGAAGCAAGGCCTGGACATGCCACGTAAAGTCTGCAGCGTAATACATGTTAACAGGATGAAATTGTTGTTTCAGTAATCATTACAGCTACAATTATGTTCCCTCTGACTAATCGCCCGATTTTTGTCCTATACTGTTTGGAGAATTTTTACCCGAAAGTATAATAAGCTCAAGCAGGAGCCCTTCAGAAGGTAACGTGGCTCAGATGATGTTGTCAAACACCATTATTGCACTGAAGTGCTCATTATCTCCCCATGACACACCATGTATTAGGCTGGACCATATATATATATTTTAAAGATCTTCTATGGTCAAATACTGGCAATTTCATAGGCTCATTTAATATTTGTTAGGTGATGTCTCTCTCTCATCTTAAAATGTAAGCTGTGAGAGAAAGGACTTTGCTGTGTTCACTGCTGTGTCCCCGGGACTTAGAACAATGCAGACACGTTAGTAGGCATTCAAAAATATTTATGGATTGAATAAGTGAATTCTATTGACACTTAACAAAAATCTTTCCTGTGCCAGGCACAGAAAAATTCTCCTGTGCTAAAACAAGAATAAAATTATGAAAAAAAAATTGTTTTAAAGAAAGCTTGAGTTCTCCTGGAAGAGAGAGACTTAAATCACCAATTATAAACAGCAGGTAAATGTGTGACAGAGAGAAACCCAGGATGCTAGCAGAGCCTGCAGGAGGGTAGCCCTCCTGGGTGTGGCTGGGGGAGTGGAGGGAGTTGCCAAAAGAGGGCTGAGGTTTGGGTTCCCAGTCACAAAAGACGCCTATATTGACATCTGGAGAAAAAGGAGAATTAGGTGGGTAAAAAGAGAATCAGGCTGGTGAAAACACAGCCAGATTTCTGATGTCAAACATGTTCACGACTAGCTTCACCCATCTGAGAAAAACAGGCATTTGCCATCCACCATGAAACTGACTGAATATACCAAAACAAGTCTTTTAGTTGTTGCTATCTGGGTAGCTTATTTGGACCTCCAATATCTGTAAGAACAGAATAAATCAAAGCTATGGGAAACAGGCAAGGCTAACTGGATTAAATAGGCAAAGGAATTTGTATAAATGTCAACAGGGGCTGGGGTGCCATCCTAGGAAGAAGTGTGCTTTTCCTTGCAACTTCTCGATTACCTTACATCTGCATGGACTAGGAACTAGTGTTTGACCAGTTATGGATCTGTTTGCTGTCTTGATATTTAGTAGTACCTCTTCTCTGTCTGCTTCTCTGAGTTCCATGAGAAAAATCATCATGGACTAAGAACATTTGTTCTATCAACCGCATTCTATAGGTAGAATCTCATCTCTGGGGTGGGTGACTCTGTGACCCCATGGACCACAGCCTACCAGGCTCCTCTGTTCATGGAATTCTCCAGGCAAGAATACTGGAGTGGGTAACCATTGCCTTCTCCAGGGGATCTTCCCAACCCAAGGATCGAACCAAGGTCTCCTGCACTGCAAGCAGATTCTTCACCATCTGAGCCACCAGGGAAGCCCCCATCTCAGGGCAGGGCAGGGAAGGGTTGTGGACCACACAGCTGACATTGTGGATAAATACAAGACAAGATTTCAGGCTCCATCACTGGAAAGAGAACATGACCTTGTAGGTCTTGAGATTACACAAACAGGACCCTCTAGAGTGTGAAATAAGAGAAAGTCATAGGAGGATGAAGTACTTGGCCATGAACCCCCAAATACAATCTATATCTCCTAGACTTCAAGTTTTGCTCCTTTCCCCATCCCTCCCCGCCCCCTCCCGCCCCTTCCGGGTACTCAGGGGGAAGGACCACATCATCTCTGGCTGCAAATCCCCAAATTGTTTCCTCACTGTGGCTCTCCCAGCCTGGCAAGGAAAAGAGCTACTGTCCTCACAGGCCCGTGATGCGTCCAAGCCGGTCCTTCCCTGGAATGGAATCCGACCGTATAAAAAGCAGCTTCTTCACAGAACGGCTTCAGCCCCGACTGAGCCTTTGGGAATGGAATGCTACAAACTGTGATGCTTCTATTGTATGAGCAATTCAATGGGCATTTCATTTCCAGTCGCAATCCAAACTAAAGTCAGCCTGTACAAGCTGCCTCGCCGAGAAACAGCAGCTTGCATTAAAATTACAATTATATTGTTTTGCCATGTCAGAAGCAAAGGTTAAAATCATATCTTGGCCGGACATTGTTTCTATAATATTGGCCCTCTGCAAAACTGCTGTGCAGATGAGCCCAGAAATGATGATGTGAAATATTTCTAATACAAATTTTATTTTTATGTGAAACTATTCAAATGCTGCTGTACAACATGAACTACCTGAACCAAATCAAATCCTCAGGTCAATTCCTTCTTCCGAGTGCGCCTTAGATAACAAAGTCTTGTTCTGCGAATCTGTTCAATATATTAAAGTTGATTCACTCGGACAGTGTGTAAGATATAATACATTAATCTGGGCCATTTCAATTTCTGAGGCTGGGACTATAAAACTGGTGTGCTGCATATCTAATTTTTTTTGAATACCTGATTTATGCATTCCTCTGATGCCGAGTGTCGATGGTATGGTGGATGCGGCTGCTACATTAACAACGGGCTGCATCAGCACTCAAATCTTATCTTGTTAAATCAGACAAATGTAGCTCAATGAAAAGGAAGGAATAAATGCCTGGGATGGTTGAAAGGAGTGAATTTTAATCCTGTTTGTTAGGGAACTTTCATGGTTTGCCCTGGATGACTAAGGCTGGGGTCCCCCTGAGACACTGGGCACCATGATTTATATTTATCTGTGATACATATAGTGGACACAGAGCATACATATGAAGATACCTTATGCAAACTGGCACACACCCTTATACCAGACACCGTGCTGTCAGATGCAGCGCCTGTCTTTTACAGATGCTGTAAAATCACTATTAGATAGACAATTGGTAGAAATGGGTCCCTTTTTAATATTTTCATTACAAGTATAAAAACTGCTCCTTTGCGCATAATTTGCTATAATTTTCATCAAAAAGAAGTTACCATGAAGGCTAAATACCAGGCGGATGGAACAGCTTATCACAACCATTATAAAAACAATGTTTTCAGGAACTTTCGTGGCACACTGAATGCTGCCACTGTTCTATGGACAGGCAATATTAATTTTCACTGAAATGTCCCTGTGTTTGCATGATCAACAACATCTTTAGAAATTATCTTTGTGCCATACAAGAAAAAAGTTTCATCCATGTGTTGGGCACAAATGACCAAGGCATTTGTAATTAATGAAATACGCTTTAGAAATGAATTCTTAGGGACAATCCTGCACAGCTAATCTCTAATTTAAATCTCTTTCTCTTAAAATATCCATGTAGTTCAGCTTCAGAAAATGGAAGTCAAGTGAAATCCTTTATCTATCCAAGAAAATAAGTGTGGAAAGATAAGAGTATCATGGTACAGTGGTAGAAATGCACTGCCCCTGAAGATGCAAGCATCACAAAATAGAACAATTACAGAAGGGTCGAAGGGGGAGCTGGAATTATTTAATTGGCTCAAATTTGAACTTGCCTTCTCACTGACACTTTGGGAATGTATTATTTAACCATAAATCAGTTGTGCTCTCATTGGCTTCTCCCCTTCTTTAGTGTTTAATTACAGAAGGTATATGCATGGAAGGTTGGTGCAGGGGGAGGAAATCTTATAGACAATAGATGTACTTGTACCCCTCTCCTCCCTGTGTGTGGTCTTGTCCCCATGTCCAAGGTCTTGGTCCCCTACCTGCAACATTGCTATCCATCAGTGTGAATGTTAAGTACTCCAGTTGATTAGGACACATAACCAAATGGACTGGGGCAAAGCTCCCACACAGGTTTCAGAAACATAGAATGCTACAGCTAGGAAGGATCCGGGAGCGCTTCTTATCACATCTAGTCATTTTGCAGATGAAGACACTGAACTCAAGAATGAAAAAAGCCTTGGCCAAGTTCAAAGCCAGGACTAGACTCCAGTCATCTGATATTCACGTCCACCGCTTCTTGACTGTACCAGGCATCGAAAAGTCTCCACCTCTCCTGTAGCATCCATCCCCACAACACCAGCCTCAAGCCAGAGTCCCTCTTCCCTCTAACACAAATTAGTGTTCTCTAGACATCTCATTAGCATCTCAACGTGGACTAGTGGGGTTGGTTTAGTCATTAAGTCCTATGGAACTCTTTGCAACCCCATGGACTGTAACCCACTAGGCTTTTCTGTCTATAGGATTCCCCAGGCCAGAATACTGGACTGAAGTTGCTCAGTGGTGTCCAACTCATTGCGACCCTGTGGAATGTAGACAACCAGACTCCTCTGTCCATGGGATTTTCCAGGCAATAATACTGGAGTGGGTTGCCGTTTAGTGGGTTGCTATTTCCTTCTCAAAGGGGTCTTCCCAACCCAGGAATTGAACCCACATTTCCTGCTTAGCAGGTGGATTCTCTACCACAGAGCCACTCATGTGTTTGAAAAGTTATGAAACCTCAACCTTATCTTAATAGTAGTAAATGTGAATCATGTTTGAGCAATAACATTTGGTGAACAAAAACATGAAGTCATTGAGCTTTTAAATTAAAGGACACATTAAAGCTCTTCTCATTAAAGAACTCAAAACCCAGTTTTAATTTGATAGGATGTAAATAATTTCTTTAAAAGAATCAATACAAAATTTGGTAGCAAGCAGTGTCAGGAGACGGAGAAGGTAATGGCACCCCACTCCAGTGTTCTTGCCTGGAGAATCCCAGGGATGGGGGAGCCTGGTGGGCTGCTGTCTATGGGGTCACACAGAGTTGGACATGACTGAAGTGACTTAGCAGCAGCAGCAGCTGAAGTGTCAGGAGAATGGGATCCAGAAGCCTGGGCCATGGTGATACCTGGGCCAGAGGGAGCAGAGCTGAACAATGGGAGTCACAAGGCAAAGGTAACAAACTCTAGCTCTATGCTGACGACCAAGCGACCCCTTGTGTGCAGTGAACAAGGGATCAAGTGTGGAGAACACATGAAAAAGTGACTTTAAGGCTGGTAAACAAAACAGCCTTCACACTAGGCCGTCAGGTTGTTTCCCTGAAGGGTCCTGCCTGGATCCCCACTGGGCTAAAAATGGAAGGAAGATGCTAACTTTGCAGGCTGTCATGTCAGCCTAGCAAGGAAAGCCTCAGACATGCAACCACTGAACTCAATGAGACTTCGGCTGCAAGCATACTCTGGAGCTACAAGGAACCTCAGCCATTTCCAAAACACCATTCTTTCTGAGAGAAGTTCTGGGTCACAGAGATAGATAACACTTGAGGGCAATGTCAACGGGGTGGAGGCAGGGTGCACATGTCACCTGGGTCTTTTTGATTTCAAGAAGGAAAGGGAGACCTGAGCTTGAGTTCAGACTTCATTAGTACACGTGGGATGGTGCAGATGCATGAAGAGCAAATAACTTGAAATCTGGGCCTCACTAGATGCTTGAATTTATGTCAAAGTAGCTCCATTACATATGTGTCCCTCTGGGTCAGACTACATTAGCTGCATTCCTCATTCCATACGTGACGAACTGAAGAGTCAATGGAGTGTACTTCAAAAATGTGTATGTGGAACATATTTTTAGTGTCCACAGAACTCAGGTGCGGTTTAAGTGCAGGTGCAGGGGTGCACATTGCATGTGTGCATATGTGCGTGTGTGTGCCAAGGGGGGAGGATAAAACATGAAATGTCGTTAAGGTCAGAGAACACTGACCTCATTGGCGGGGCTAATTTGATTGTGCGGGAACAATAGCATTGCACTCCTCTGCCAGCCAAGTGCATGCTAATTATGTGATTTGCCCTTGATAAGACCTTGGTGGGTCATTCAGCAGTTGTGATCTGTCACTGACTTCTAATCATGTATTATCGTCTGGGTGAGTCGGAATGGGACCCTAAGCTTTCTGTCTTTACAGCAATGTGGCACTCTAATTACCTTATGCCAAGTGGATATGCAGCGACTGAATTAAGTGATCAGTACGATTGCCTTCACAATCTTCCCTTTCTCCTTTGTGTTGCTTCACGGCAATTTACATTTTAAGACGCTGCGAAGCTTTTGGTGTGACTGAACATGCCACTCTGAAAAAAATAATTATTTTATTTTTAATTTGAGGAGGATAACATTAAATTCAAACTATACTAGCGTCTTGCTTTATTTCCGTGGCATAGAACCAGACTCTACACGCATCCTGGGAGCAAACTTGTTGAAAGGCATTCTACGGGGAGCTTGGCATTTGCTTTCAAAAAATAAACATAACCAAGGGGATGGGAGGGGTTTGGGGAGAAGAGTGATAGGACTTTCCAACATCCTTCCTTTTCACTGTGTTAATAATTTGCATTTAATAAGCAGACCTAAATATGAACCATTATTTTCTACTTTAAAATAGTGCTTGGGGTCCATCAAAGGAAAATACATATGTATATAAAAAAAAAAACTCAGTGAATAAAACCTCACCACAAAATATATTCATTAACTAGAGTAATGATAAACTGACCTTATAAGCATTGTAAGGTCAGTAGCAAATACCTGACATATTGATTAACTTGTTCCATGACAGTTTGAGGGATAGGCGTGTGATCCTAATTATGGTGCTGCAGCTTGCATTAATTTTTTGATCTTTTAAAATTTTGGTGGAGCTATGATATTCTTCTCTATTGTTGCATAGCAACTCTCAAAAACTACAAAGCAATCTGTTATGCTAAACCAGTTGTACCAACATCTGTATTTGCCTAGAGAATGATCTAATGCCTTTTGCAAAGAAAATGCACTGCGACGTTTATAAAATTCGATACAATACACTGATGTGAATGATCCTTGAAAATACGAACTCTGAAGTACTCCTTGAAAGTCGTTATAAAACAGGCAAAAAAAAAAAAAAAGAGAGAGAGAGAGAATAAACACCCAACCATCATCACAACATCATAGAGCAAAAGTTACGGTGCTACTAAGAGGAAATAGAAAAAGGATTTTCAAAGTGTTTCTGCCTTGTATGTCAACATCGCGGCAGAATTCTTTTATAGTAACTGAAAAATCAAACCCAAAGAGGACAATTGAGAGAAAAATTGCAAGCCCTATTTTCCTTGAATCACATGATGTGGAAGGAACATTATTTGTTGAATCCTTGGTTTGTTTGGGTGGGAGAGGGGAGAAAAGAGGGGGCGAGATGGTGAAAGGAGTGGGGTGGATGGAGAAGGGGGGGATGGGGAGAGCCCAGAGAGAGACAGGGAGGGAGGGAAGAAAGAGAATAGGCAAGAAAGAGAGAAACCCAGACTCAGAATATTCTGCATTCCCTGGGTGGTAAAACAGAAGCGCTCAAGGAGGGGGAAAAAAAAAAAAAACTGTGGAAAGTTGACACAGTCAAGAATAATGGCTAAATCTATCAAGTTTGATCAGGTCTCCTATAATGAAGTGAGGCTTCGTATTCCAAGCAGGGACAATGAAGACAGGAGTCAGGCTCTGGAAATGCACTGCTCACTTTGTGCTTGGAATATGCAGCAGCCAGCAGGGAGCCACCAGATAATTACACAGTATTTGTGCGGTTCCAGGAAGCTTCCTGCGCAGGTTGAATGCCTGTGCTATATTAAAAGGCAGCACAGTGAAATGTTTTTAATGAATATTTTTGTCAGAGAAAGAAAAGGCATTTGAATGATTGTGTGTGTGTGTGTGTGAGAGCTAGCGAGTGTATGCGTGTTTACGCTTGCGCACGGGAAAACCAGAGGTGGAATATCACTGTCAAAATACAGGTACTGTTATTTATTTTTATTCCATTATTTACCGTTTCAAGAGTGTGATGTTCTTTCAATAATACAAATCACAACATTCGGTTAATGTGATTTAGGGCTAATTGTACATATAATCCCTTAACTAATATTTGCTAATAATATCTTTCAATGAAATAGTACATCCAACAGAGGCTTAAAACAACTTTAAAAAATTCCAGAGGTAAATGAAATGTTTAGACACATTGAATCAGTAAATCTAAAGAAGAAGTAACACAGATGTTGATACTTACTAGTCAGTAGCCTTTGGCAGTGATAGCTCTGAAACACAAGAATACATTATTTCAGCGTGGTTTCATTCTCACTTAACAGATGTAGATAATCCATTGAATTTTAAACCCACACATTCTGTTCACAATGTCCCTTAAAGGTCATTTTTTAGGGCAAGACAAGCTATAGACACCAAGAGAATTCACTCTAAAAGATGGCGGGTTTTGTAAGTCCAGTCTCATTTATCTAATGCCTCCTATATTTCAGATTTTTAAAAATTTATTTGATGAGAAATTATTTAATTTCCTTCCATTCATTTTCTACTGTTGGTACTGTCTATGTAAGGGCAACTTTTTAAAGGCTAAGTGCCACTCAACAGTTAGCAACAGACATCACACAATAACTTCCTTTCCTAAATTAAATAAATTCTGCATTTCAAACTCTGAAGCTAACAAAAGCGTTTCAGATATTCTCCCCTGGAATCAAGTGACTTTTCAGATAATGTAATGACTTATGTACCAAGGTATTAACTTAGGCCCCAAACCTCCACATTTTAAAAGAGGGTATTGTATTTCACATGGCTAAGTACCGATTGTAAACCATTATCACTTTTAACAAGTACATTCTGATGAGGTAACATGGATCTTTATTTGAAGAGAGAGTTCCTGCCACATTGTGTGACACAGATGGTAGGGGTCAACAATTAAGAACAGTGAGAGTTGGAGGGTTTGTTGGTTGAAAGATGGATCTGATGAGGCAATTTTCTCTTTTTTTTTCCTCCCAAAGTGTAATTTCAAGTAAATTTCTCAGCCAAGAGGCTTGCCACTCCCTCTAGCAACTGACTAAAATTCAATACCTCTGACCCTCAAAAAAAAAAAAATAAAATAAAATTGGTGCATTCAACAAAAGTAGATACTGGCTCCAGATTATTATAAGAGAAAGTAATATCCATTCCAGATTCTCAAGGATTCGTTCCAAGGTTCCTGTCATTAAAATGTTTCCCTTTGTAAACTGTATTATTAATAACTGCAAATACCTAAATGGAATCATTTAAATGAAAACTGGTTTCTTTTATAACAACGGGAAAAAATCTAGCCCTTTTAATAAACTGATTCAAAATGAGTATATATAAAACTCTGAAAAGAAAATTTCAGCAGGCATTTATAGCCATGTACATTTAAGGGGAAAGAAAGGCAATTACCTTGGCATGTTTAAATCAGATTATCAATCTGTCCTCGAAGACTTTCAATTCTAAAATATAAACAATGGTCAGATAAGATTTGAATGATAGCTTCTTACAAACAATGCTCTATTATCATGCTATGTACTCAAACCACAAATGATGCAAGATGCTTTGCAATCATTGTGTCTACTCTTAACTTTTCATAAAGATACTCTATTACTGTATTAAGCAGTTTATACTCATCACAAAATGCATAAATCATACAGGTCAAAATGGTCTGGCTAGTTTTTTGGAAGTTTCTGTAAACAAAAACTTTACTTCAATATCATTTGATCAAAAAGACAGAAAGAATGAGAGAGTGGGAAATGGGCTTTTCTCCCTTTGCTGAAATTGATGGAAATATATACACAAGGACAGTGTTCAATCCTAGGCAGAAACAAAGGACTCAGGCGAGGTCACCCTTCCATTTTGGTCCTTTCATACTTGGTAAACAGTCTCAAATCTTCCTCAAAATATTCTATTCTCAAAAATAGAGAATAATCACACTTAAGTGCTGTTCCACACCTTCCTCCCTTCTGGCTATGATGAAAATGTAAATTTACATTTAACAATTTTAAAGACTATTTCTTCTACAGATCCTCTAATTTTAGTTTCTATCTTTGTTGTCAGTTATCCAAACAAATCTAACTGATTAGGGCACTGGGGTCTAGAGTCTGAGTAAAAGAGACTAACCCAAACACCTCTGCTGGCATGGGAGAAGGTGTGGAGGGCTTGGAAGAAGACAATCTTTGTTTAGGATATCTGCAATAATGCTTCTGAAACTCAGTGTCATTTTCATAAGGCCTGCTCTACATGACAGCCACCTAGAACTACATTATAAGTTTTGCCAAAATTTGTATCATTTCACTTGACCCCCTCATTCTGAAGTCTCAAATTTCAAAGGTATCTTGATAGCTCAGTTGGTAAAGAATCCCCCTGCAATGCAGGAGACCCCGGTTTGATTCATGGGTTGGGAAGATCCCCTGGAGAAGGGAAAGGCTACCCACTCCAGTATTCTGGCCTGAAGAATTCCATGGACTGTATACTCCATGGGGTTGCAAAGAGTTGGAATCTACTGAGCGACTTCCACTTTCACTTTGTAAAATGAAGAGTAAGGTTTTCATTAATTGCCTTAGCCTGGGTATAATTGTAAAATATTAATCTAAAAATAGATGAAAAAAAACAATACTTTTTTCCATGGAGCAAATAAAATGATTCCTTCCTTCCTGGAAGCCTGCAGGTTGTTTTACCTCCATATACACAAACACTGGTATATTCATAAGCAGTATTCATTTTTATAGGAGTGGTACCCCAAGATTATATGGTCCTTGGAAATGCTAATGGTGCTTTCCAGCCCTTTTGCTTGCAAAGAGCTTTGTGCCATAGAAAAAGGTTGCTCTTTACTTCCTAAGCTTCATTTTATTCAGTTGACTCTTTTTCACATTGTTATACCTAGTGAACATATAGCAAAGCTGGATTCAGAAGAGAACCTGAAGTATTATCATAACACTTAGAAGAAATGGCTTCACACTGTATAATCGATCAAAGGTGTCAGATTTACAAAATGCAGATTTTCTGTCACTTTTGGGCACTCTAAGCACTGTATCTTTTCACTAGGTGCTGACTGCTGTTTTAATGAGGCCCTTTGGTGGCTGTAAAAACCTGAAAGAAGAGGATTAGAGGGGTTACCCTAGATATTGTCTATTTGTCTTACAAATTTCACACTAACTACCAATTACATCGCCATAAACCTTTTGGCTACTTAAAGCTGTATGCCATAGAAAACATAAAAAATATGCTATGTTAACCTCTCCTATATTATACGCATAACTACAGCCACTGATGCAAGTAACATATCTAATGAAGCCAATAATGAGGCTCTTTAAAAGGAGTCTTGTTATAGGAATAATATTAGAGCAGTTCAGTTAGAGGCTAAGGTCCATTATGGAATACTTCCTATAGACTCTGGTCCCAGATCTGGAAAGATGCTGACACACTAATTCAAGCTCAAGAAGGGCATTAATCTTGCAACCTTCTACTTGTCATGCTTAATGGGACATCCTGCCTAGGTGAAATGAACCTGATGTATTCAGGTAAACATAATTTAATAAGGAGAGATAAAAAGAAATAGACTTCTGGTATGACCCTAGGAGATGAAAACATCTGCCATTTTATTTAAGAGCCTAACTCACAAGAAGAATCTGCACAGTGCCTGGTACTGGGTTGCCACAGTAGGCTCTCAGAAATATATGTATTGTATTCAAGAATAAATGGACAAATCATGGTTAAAATTTTGAGACATCATTGCTGTGTCCCCACCCCCACTCACCACTGAATTTCCTGCAATCCATTTTGTTGGTGGGGAACGATAATGCCAGATAGCAAAGGCAACTGTGTTCATCTTGGGAAAGAAGACACATATTAATGCGGGGTTAAGCATCTGAGTGTGAAAGCAAGGTCCGCAACAACACAGCATAAGATTTAAAAAGCAGGCATGAATGTCAGTGAGTAACCATGAATCCTCTTTCATTTGCAATCACTCTTAAGTCTAATGAGCTTCCAAAAATTGTGTCAAGGTTTCAGATAAGCTTATAAAAGGCAGCTGTTGGAGAAAGTGGTAGTCCATCCTGCCAAATCAAGCATTACATCAGCCTCATGCATTTGCTCACGCACACCCACCGCCCCCCTCCCCCCCCCCCACACACACATAGACACACGCAGTGTGTAATGGAACGTCACCTCCCTCATCCCATGCCTAGGTCCTGGTCTCCTACTGCTTTGGGAGAAGCAAATCTAAAATGGCCCCAGAGAACACCAACTGGCTTTCACATGTGAAGCAGCTAGCACCAAGGATCGAGATATTTATATGCTGGGTGATGAATCATTGCTTCGAGTCACTGAATGGAGTTTGTCATTAGGAAATCTGCCAAGTTCCCTTTGATTCAAAGATAAAATGAGCATGGCATTTCTGGTCAAGGTTTAAAAATTAGACAAGTGGGAGATATGATTCAAAAATATCATCTAAAAACACCTGAAAACACTCTCTCCTCCAATCCTTCTTCCAGCTATTTTCAGAGAGGTTAAAACATGGTTAAGTGGGTTATTTGGATAATAATGTGGTTAAATCCATTGTTGTGAACTTGAATTTATCACAGTTCTATATTTAGCTAGCCAGGCACTTGTAAATCTACAGAGCTCATTTTTATGGCAAAATCAATACATTTATCCCCCCTTGATAATATATGTTACTTGTGAAAATGAGTCTTTTACTTATTTCTAACAGGGACAATTTATTTCTAAAAGGGACACAGAGAAATGTACATGAACACTTAACAGAACAGTTAAAAATAAAAAGGCTGATCAGATAATTCAGAGATGATAGGTCTTCCTTAGCCTCAAATGCTTGACTGTCCGCAAGGTGTACCACCTAGTCAAAGAGTCTCTGCATATCAGCAGCATTCATTTCTTAGATGGCAATAAGTGTCATCAATCCCACTAGACCATTATCCATGATGGTAAGAAAGCTGCCCAAGCTGGAGGAACCAATCTGACCTGTGCTGATGATCAGAACACATGTCAAAGAGTAATGTCAAGAGAAGACAGTCACTTTCCCGGTGCATTTGAGTAGACTAGGGCACATGCAGAAAATCAGGTGTTTGGAATACCACAGATAAATTTTGATTCATATTGTTATTTTTGTCCAAATCTCTTACATGTCTTATCTACAAAATGTCAAGAAGAGTTACTCATTCATTAAACACTTTGCATAATCATTATATAAAGCACCATGGAAATGAAAAGTACTGTATTATTTTGGTTTTCTCCCTTGTTGAACTCAAAGGACTTCCCATTCCATAGTCGATAAAGAAAAAAGAAATGAATACAGGAAGGTGGCTCTTATGAATATTTTCTTAATCATGACAGCCTTGGATTAGTAACCCATCCATCTTTGATCCTTCAGTAAGAATTCAGGGATTCATGAGCTGCCAGTCTTGGAAGTAACTGCAAGGCCATCCAAATCTCCAAGGCACACCAGATAACTTTCACTGCTTAGTGGCTCCCTTGGATATCAATCCAGGGGTAGAACCTATTTCTGGGTTTTTTGCTTTGCTTGTCCATGATCTTGAAATCCAGGTCCTTATTCTTGCCCTTAGATGCCACATAATTCTATCTAGCTATGTACAAAGAGGTGCAAAAGGAATAAAATCTACCCAGAGAGAGCGTATTGGAGACATTTGGAATCTGTGGGCCCGATTCCCAGAAATCCAAATTAAAATGAGATTTCGAATGGGAAGAAAAATTGTTGATGCTGCTAATCACCCTAATAAAGTTACCTAGCTTTTTCTGGATCATTTTTTCTATGAGGAGCTGTGCTCTATTCTATATGGAATACACTGCGCTAAGCTGGATAAAAAAATGTCACCTTAAGCACCTGAATTAATAGTTTGGTTATGTACTCGGTTAAGTCTTTACTATAGATCAGCCTAAGTGTGCTAGACAGACAATTCTTTAGAGCTAACATTTTAAAATGGTGCCAAAGCCCCTTTGAGAACTCTGTGAATTATCCAGATTCAGAGAGAAAAAAGTTAAATATACAGTGCTTTTTTACTTCCCACCACCCCCCTCCTTAGTTGCACTGAATAAGTAAAATTGCAGCAAAGTTGGCAAGAATAAATACTTCCTCGGTTTTTCTAAAGCTGCAATTAATGATAATGAAGCTACACCTTATATGGCAAGAAATACAGTACAAATTGGATAAGTAAGAAAAATGATCAGCCATTGTGCGCCTCCGATATAGTACATCAAGGTATCGCCATGGTGAGGCTATCTTTATTTTAAACCATTAAAAAAACAATATAAATCTGCAGGCAGGTGTTTCTTGTTGCAGAAGTATTGAAAGTTGTAATGCAAACAATCTAATTTTAGCATCTATGTAGAGTGTGAAGTAAATTTACTGATCATTGATGCATTGAGCATGGGAAGAAATAATCAGCAGGAGCTTTCAGCGAGATTATCCTATTAAAGCAGGAAGACTTCATGTGGTTGTTAAGGAAGTAGTCAAAAGCAGGTGATGGAAGTGGGGGTTTGATGACTCGTCAGTGGGCCCAGTGTACATGTTAAGTTGTTGTTTTCTGCTCAGCTAAGCAGCAGAGAATTGATATGTTAGCAATGAAGTGCAATGACAATTAAATTGTAACTGACCTACATGTTACCGTCATTATGCGTTCTCTTTTTTACTGCTTTCCCTCTTATTTAATCACACAGTATGGGGTTTTTATTAGGCTGTAATGTTAAAATCTTCATCCATTTAGCCATAAATGTGTGACTGGATATCTATCAGACTTCCTTGCACTATACAAACAAAGCCATTTTGCTGAATCACTGTTGACTTGTTTGTGGCCTAATTTAATGAGTGTAATAACTTACATTACTATCCAGTTAACATTTAGGAGCCCAGAAAAGACCTGCTAGCACGCAGTAAGCTACTGTATCCATTCTCTATTCATATCACTTCCCTTTGCAGTAAATTGTATACAATAATATGCACTGCTTACAACACAAGCTCAGCTTCCATCAGCTGATGAGAGTGGTATTCTAGGAAGTTCACTATGCTTAGGCTGAAATGCTTCTGAACAGAAGAACCAGAGAACCAGCCAGTATGATCCCCTTTTTCTGCAGACCATGGCAGCTGTGTCCTAACCCCTTAAAAATAATAAATGCAGGTTATAACCTACAGACAAAGATGGCTTAGTCCTTCCTCCTATTTTCTTACTGTGATTTTAAGCCTCTTCCCTCTCCCCATACTCAGGGATAAAAAAATAATTACTCAAGGAGAGGGAAAGAAAAATCTCTGCTAGTTAAGCAAAATAAAGTTCCAGGATAAAAATATAAGAGCAAAAGCCAACAAATAAAATGGGTTGTCTCTATTTATATTTATGTGATTAAGCTGCCTGTGATCTTGAATTATGTACCATTTTATCCTTCTCTGTGAGAACGCTACCCTTCCTCCCTCTCAACCCACACAAATCTATGTTATCTTATTAAATGATTCCTTTATACAAACATACTGTAATTTATTTATGTTTCCATTATAGCACTTAAAAAAAGATAAAAAAAAAAAATTTTGTCACCTCATCTGCCTTAGTCACTTAACTGGCATTTAAAAATTCAATGGATCAATCAAGTCACCAGAAAACAGTCTCATTATTTTCATGCTAATGTTATGTATAGGTGACACAAGCAAAGTTTTTTACTTGCTTGAAATAACCATTATTTCAAAAGCAACATACACATACATATATGGAGTTGACAATTTATAAACAAGTATTTTCACACTGAGAGAAATGGAGCAGATGGACTTTCTTTTTTTCTTTGCCCTTTCAGAGCAATTTCACTGCATTGCCTGTGTCAAGACTAAAGTCTTTAATTGCTATCTATTAGGCAATATCTCCAGAGAAGGCAATGGCACCCACTCCAGTACTCTTGCCTGGAAAATCCCATGGATGGAGGAGCCTGGTAGGCTGCAGTCCATGGGGTCGCTAACAGTCAGACATGACTGAGCGACTTCACTTTCACTTTCCACTTTCATGCATTGGAGAAGGAAATGGCAACCCACTCCAGTATTCTTGCCTGGAGAATCCCAGGGACGGGGGAGCCTGGTGGGCTGCCGACTATGGGGTCACACAGGGTTGGACATGACTGAAGCGACTTAGCAGCAGCAGCAGCAGGCAATATCTCTGACTGGCGTTACAGTCTTAGAAGTCTCTAATAATACTGTGGAAACAAAGATGTGCTGAAGAGACACTTCTAAATTTTACTTCTTTTCATGAAATAGACAAATGCAACCTTCAGGCCTCTTATCCCAGAGAAAAATATATCGCCTTGGACCACTGGGAAATTATTTTGGTTTTCATAAATGATGGGCCATGTAAAATATTTGAGTATGCTAATGAGAGCTTCTATGTCTGGAATTTTATCTCAACTATGAAAATAAAAACCATTTAATGAATGAGTTTATGTTAAAGTAAACTCAAGTCCTAGAAATTCAGGGAGAAAAGCAACAAGATAATGTTTTTCAATACTGACTTCCTATGAAATACCACACACTGGGAAAAAAGACTATTAAGATTTTTTAAAAAAATCTTTGCTCCTATGGGGCATGTATTTTGGTCAGAGGAGAAAAACAAAACATCAACAAAATAAAAATTAAATTGTATATTAGAAGGTAAAAATTGCCGAGAAAATAAAGCAGAAGAGAAGGGGTGCTGTGAAGAAGGTTGGATTTTATTTTGGGTAGACGTGGGAGACTACTCTGAGAAAGCTCATTTGAGCAAAGACTTGAAGGAGACAATTTACTTACATTAATATATAACCTAAATATATATTATAAATATATAAATATATATTATATCTAATATTAATGTGTAACTTTATGTGTACCACATCTATATTAACTAAAAAGTGTCATGTTAAATTGGATTTCAACCAAAGAAAGGTTCAAAGAAAGGCTACAGAACAAAAATAGTCTAGAGGTGGTATGGCGTTGGACCACCCAGAAGGCTGGTCCTTGTATGGCTCTCACAATGTCCCCATTTTGAGTTCACAACCCATTGTCTGTCCTTGGAGTAAATCTGTCACCTGGGGGCTCTGCAGTGACAGCAGTTCCCTGCCAGGTTGGATGAAGATGCACCTGTGCTATGATCTTGACTCTGATACTATGTAAGATACAGATAATAAAATAATCCTGTCCACTTTTAGCTCTTATTTCCAGCCAGGCCCTTCCCATGAAACACCTTTGTAGCATTGTTATGCCCAATTTGAAGCTGAGTAAAGGAGACTTCTGAGAAAGTAACCAACACAGCAAAGTTCAGCCAACTAGTGAGAAGAAAAGTGAATTATTTTACTCCTATACACAGCTCTTTCTATAAAGGTTAGGACAAAACACAAACCAAACCAAAATCTCTAGTGTCAATTAAGAATAGCAAATGCATGGGAGGGTTCACAATTTGCAGCAGAGGTTGAAAGCCCATTAACTCTGAAGTTAAATGCTACCATTTATGTATTTGGTGGTACTCCATAATGTAAACTGTGGAGATTAGATACAACGTTTAATAGGAACTGCCAATTTATTGATGCTTCCTTCTTTTCTGAGGGTGGTTTCTGCTAATGTATATGGCCTTTTCTGTATAGATAGTAAAATGAAGCCTTACTCCACATGGAAACAGCTCACTGCTGGGTCTAGGGAAGGGGACTTCCAGTCAGATCTCTGTCCTCACTGTGTGTCACTGTCCATGTATTCTTTGCAGCGATTCTTGGCAACTCTGCTTCCAAATTTTAAATAGTTGTGGCCTGCCGAGTGACAGCAGTGGGAGAAGCTCCAGCTCGACTTGATCTTTTTCTTCATGCTGTTGTGTTGACCCCATCTTTAAACATCATGTTTCTTTCTTTAAATCAATTTTGATTGGCGTATAGTTGTTTTACAGTGTTGGGTAAGTTTCTACTGTAAAGTGAATCAGCTACACACATACACACAGACACATAGATACAGATACGGATATAGATATAGATCCCTTCTTTTTTGGATTTCCTTCCCATTTAGGTCTCCAGAGGGCACTGAGTTCCCTGAGTTATACAGTAGGTTCTCATTAGTTATCTTTGGTTGCCCAAAATGTTTGTTTGTGTTTTTCCTTCCTTATATTTTTTGGAAAAATCCGAGTGAACTTTTTGGCTAACTCAATGTTTTACACATAATAATAGTATCAATAGTGTGTGTATGTATGTATATATCAATCTCAATCTGCCAATTCATCCCACCCCCACATGCCTCTCTTGGTTTAACATCATGCTTCTTGATTGACATTTTAAAAATTCGTCATGACAAGTGTAATATTAGAAATTCTAATAAACATCTATATGAAGAAAACAATGCATTTTTGCAACAGGATGTTGGATGAGCAGGTCTGAAGCTGCTGAACACTTTCTGCTCTCCTTATTTCTATTCATTTTATTTCCAATATATGGAAATGAGCTATTTCAAGCATAACACCTAGTGGTTATAAATAAATGTAGATTTCTGAGCCACAAAGATGTGAGTTCAAAGCCCAGCTTTGCCATTTACAAACTGTATGATTTTGGCTAAAGTCCTTCATCTTTCTATCTGAACTTGCTTTTGACTTAAAAGAAATAGGATAATAGCTCTACTTTTCAAAATTTTTTGGAACATGGAATTTCAACCTGGACTTATTTCTTCTTCACTCTGCTGCTGATGCCTTTAGGAAAAGTTCCATGTTCTTTTGTCCTAGGCCGTCCAGAATGTCATTGGAGTTCTATCCTTACAACCCCATCGCCAGTCACTACCATCTTTCATTCCCCCAGAACCACAATTTCTCTATTTCTGCACTGCCCTTTATGCTTTCATAATACAAACCTGATTCTAATTCCTTCAAACACACCATAGTATTTTATGTCTCTGTACCTTTTTTCACACCATTCCCTCTTGGAATAGCTACAGCTCCCCACAGTCTCTTTGGAAAATTCCTATTCATCCGTAAGTCCCGACTTAGCTTTTATAAAAATTAAATTAAAAAAAAATACATGCTAAGTACTCAGTATGGTGGAGGGCATGGAGGAAGAATTCAATACATGTTCTCTCTGTCTTCCCTATGCAAATCTCTTCCATAAAATTAAATAGGCTTCTTCCTCTGTGTAGCTGTACCACATCTATCCCACTCTATTGGAGTGAAGCAATATGGATGGGCATAGTGAAGAAAGCATTAGATTAGAACAGTCTCCATTCTGATCAAGCTCTGCCACTTCACTAACTCTGAACTGTGAGCAAATCATTTGAGTTAGATGACCTGTACATCAGAAATAGCATTCTTTACTTTTCCCAATGATCGTAGAGACTAGAACTAACAACTTTATCGTACATGGCCACTAAAAGCAGCTACTATTAGTACACCATACAAATAAGCTACTGTTACTTTACAGTGACAACCTCCATATCACTATGAATGGAGTCCAAAAAAATCTAATCTTAAAAATACAAGTTGAGTTATAATGCCATTAATTTTTGAGTATACCTGAGTCTGAAGCAAGGGAATGAAATCCAATATTCAATCATGTTATATCTGAATTCGATTTGTTGCAGAGTGCATTACTGTGGGATTATTTTCATTACTATGTATTTTCTTTCATGTCTACTTTATTTACTAGACTATTAGTTCCTTAAGTACAGACCATACATTTTAAGCATAGTCAAGAATACAGATGTATCACCTAATTCTGTGACCCTGGGAATGTTACTTAAACTCCCTAAATCTTGGTTTCTTCATTCTAAAATGAAGATGATAATAATAATAATGCCTGTCTTATGGAATATTGGGAGAAGTAAATGGCTGAGGCATGTAACATATTTTGGCACTTAATAAATGCTCATTAAAAGTTAGCAATCGTTATCATCAATCATCTTGTTCTTATCACTATTTTGATTATTGTAGACCTCAACACCTATCATAGAGCCTGTTTATGTATGAGGCATTCAATAAATCTTAGTTTAAAAAATTTGATCAAATCCTCTTAAAATTTGGAAGTTGTCATATAGGGTAACTTCCCAATTACAGGCTCAGTCCCCTTATGGGTCCCTCCAGATGGCTGCCTGTGAAAGGATCACTCTCTAATTGGCCTGAATTCCCCCAAGTCAACCATTTGCTCAGCACCATACTTAGGGCCCGAGGCCCTCTCACCCAGCTCTCTCTCCTTCCTCCAACTCCTTCCACCAGAACTGGCCAGCCTCGGGGCAGTTGGCTTCCGCCTGCCTCTCCCACCAGCTACTGCCAAGGATGCTAGCCAGTCCTTTATTGGAGCCAGGTGGAGTTGGCACAGCCAGCTGTTGTCCGCCTCGTGTTGCTCAGACTTGTGGATGCCAATCTTCTTCCTCCGTGGCTTGGGATAAATCTTTGGCGCCTTTGCTGTTTTCTGCAAGCCCCCAGCAATAGGGTCCCCATACTCTGGATTTTCCTTGTGAGAAAGGCACTGTTAGGAAAGTTATAATCCTATCATTCATTTACCTACATTCACTTGTTAGTTTTACTGAAAGTAGATCAATGTAAATAAGATACAGCAGGCTTTGCCCTCAAATATTCAAGGAAAATAAATACACTGACTCAATTTAAAAAAAAAAAAAAGAAGGGGATTCCTGAAGTATCTAAATAAGCAACTTGTGAATCTAGGTGCCTTATACTGAATCCTCTAAACTCTGGGCACCTCTTCTAGGAAGTTTCCATTTGTAATTATGCTGAGCCACAAGCTGATTGATCTCTCTTTAGAGGGGAAGTGGAAAAACAGAACTTAAGTGTTTTCAGCATTCAGCTCTCCTAAATGCGATAGCCACGGCAGACTTATCTGGCGGGAGCTCGCAGGAAGCCTATAACCGCTTCATCCTAACTCTCCAAATGCTGGCAACAATTAAATGAATTCTTAAGAAGAGAATCAAAAAAGCAGGAGGCAAAATGAATGGCTTATCCAAGTGCTAAGGAAGGAGAGGCTGTGTATTCAAGATGGAAAGAATATAAATACACACACACATGCATATTATGTTACATATCTATAAAAATGTGAAATGTTATTTATTTTGAGAATACCCAGTCATTTCCATCTGTAGTAAGAATCCATAATAACATTCTCTGTTTATATAACTCTTTTCACCTCAAGAGATCCCGAATGCATTTCAGACAGCTCTATATACAAACAGAGGCCAGGAGCTCCATCATCTCTGGAGCTGGTGATGAGAGCCAGGCAGAAAATGCCTGGGTAGCTCCATGCATCTCAGAGACCGCTGACGGGACAGAGGCCAGTTAGTCAAGGACAACAAGGCGACCCCCACATTCTTAAGACAGTGTCACAAGGGCCTTCAGAGTCTGGGTGACACCTCAAATTTTGATAGCTAATTAAGAACAAACGGCAAAGAAAACTCCATTTATTTACTTTGGAAGGATGAGGGATGATGTGGGGGCAGAGCAAGGTTAGCGAAGCAGTGACTCCAGAGAGCAGAAATAAATCTAAGGAATAGATCACAAAGTCTTCCCTTCTGGCTTAAACATTCTTATTACATGGAATATGCTTTAGATGGGAGGACACATAAAAATGTAATATCTGTTGATTCGTTTATACTCCTGCTTTCACCCACAGTCTGCTTTCCCAGAAAGGAATGACTTGATCCCTCAGAACCCTGTTCTCTTTCCTTTACCAATTCAGTCCACCACACAGCTGGTCTGTCTTCAAAATAATAATCTTAAAAATATAAAGAATAAGGTGGCAACAATGATTTACAGGTATTTCCACGTCAGAAACCAAAGCTTGACAGAAAGTATATTTCTGCATGGGCCTGATAATAAGATCCTAAATCTGCTAATATCAACACACCAGAAACTTCCGACTATCCAGAAAATAAACTGGGAAGTGGCTAGCCCCTGAGCGAAGAAAAGATTCCTGACCAAGGGCCCAGGTATCAGAACTGTACTGGAGTTCTTTAAACCATCCTTGTCTGAGAAAGAACTTACTCCAGGTGGCAGAAGTAGGAGAGGGAGCGAAGGAACACACCCTCCTCTGGAGGAATAACAGATTCTGGGGCAGAAGTGGCTTGCCGACAGTGCTTGCAGCCCTTCCTTCCTACAGCATCCTGGGATCCTTTCAGTAACCCCTACAGAGCCTTGTTGCCCCCAGCTGTCATGGTCCCATAGAGACATCCCTGGCCAGAAAAGTCCAATATCTGAGCACAGCCAGAAGTTCGAGTTCCTGCCAAGTCAGACGTCAGCTTTCTAGGGCCTGGGACCTCATGGACTTCCCATATCAACTCAGCAAAGAGCCCAGGGCCAAACAGAGAAGTGCTGAATTTCTCAGGGGTTTCAGTGCAGAGCAGGGAGAGAGGTGAGGATGATCTGGTGCAGGAAGCATGCTCACTGCTACTCTGTGAAGATGTGAAGCTGTGAAGCTGTGTTCTGCCAAGGGCTATGGAGGAAGAGCTGGCAGGAGCACAGGGCCAACTGGGGCCACCCGAAACATTCTGGGGAAAACCATCCCCTCCTAGAAAACATGCCTCTATTGGACTTTTCTGGCAGTCCAATGGTTAAGACTGCACTTCTAACACAGAGGGTCATCGTGTTCAATCCTGGTCAGAGAACTAAGATTCTACAAGCCAAGTGGCTGGCAGGGGGGGACACTCAAAAAAATTTAAAGGAATAAAAATCCCACTATTTCCCACTATTAAATAAATAAATAAATTTCCCACTATTAAAATGTCCTCTACTGGCCGCCTGGGATGGGAGAACAGTAATGAAAACAATTCAGCCCATTCAGAGACGTCTACTCTAAAAGAATGCTCCAGAGTGAACCTGACACACAGGGTCACCTTGGCAAGATAGGTCAAACAAAAAAAAAAATCTTACAAACAAGGAATGTGAGGCTCAAACAAGATAAATAGCCTCACAATCTCTAGAACTGGAGCCAGAAGCTTCTTACTGCAGAATTTCAAGTTCTTTCTGTTTTACCTTGCCCAAAATTATAATCAGTAGGTAGGAGATCAAAATGGTTTTCAGACTGAAATATTTGTGATGAGCCCAATGCTTCACTTTGGCCTTTAGAATCTTCAGCTTTCATCACTTTAATATCTTGAATGGGGGCCACGGAGAGGGGAGGTCCCAAGAGGTGTAGGGAGAAGCAAAAAGAATTTTTGCTTCTTCTTTGTCATTCCCATTTAGTTCCTCCTTGGCACCCCCCACTCCACCCAAATACACATTTAGTCAGAAACAGAAAAGGACATATTAACAGAGACAAGTAGACAGGCAAATAGATGTAGATTTATTTTTTTAATACATGGTATATACTATGCTATTGCAATTCTAAATTATTAGGAATATTTATTAAGATAAGTTATTAGGAAGAGTTAAAAATCCTTATAAACAAGCCCCAAATGAAAAAGAAAGGCTTTTCTCAGTAGGACAGGGAAAATTCATGTCATCAGAGATTACAGAGTTCAAGCCTATAAAATTATAATACTAAAACCAGGCAGTGTTTCCTGAATTTTGGAATATATTGTTCAGAATCAACTAAGAGAGTATTTGTTTGCACACTAATCAGTAACCCTTGGCGCTTACTCCCCCAACTAAGTCTAGGCTTACAGAAAAAATCTATGTATACCAGCAAGTTCAAGGCATCTGGATGCATGCAAGCATGGCAGGAACTCAATGGGATGCTTGAAGAACACCCATGCTTGTTCCTCAGAGCCAAACCCGTGGACAGCAACTGCACTCCCCATGACTTGTTTCTTGGCACACCTGTTAGGAACAGTTTAGGGCTAGATAGAACAGCAAACAGGCCCAGTGTGACATCTTCTTAAATAAGGAGTGGGTCACATTGTCCTTTTTCTGGCCTCATGGCATATTTCACTCTCTGTTCTGGAATGTTCTGCAGCTGTTGGCAGAGCTGACCATAGCAATAATCATCTTGAGAGAGATTTTCTTACAATTGAGTGGAATGGCAACTGTCGCGTATTTAGAAAACATACAAGCATCCGTTGAATGGAAATTTATTCCAGAAGGAAAAAAGAATAAAGACAAAAGAATGTTCTTCAAATGCCAGGACAGTCAAGTGGAGGCAGGGGTCTAGCAGTCGAGATAGACTGGGCCTGCAGCATGAAAAAACAGCCTTGAAATTTCAGGGGCTTAGAACAACAACAAACATTCTTTTTCCCTCACATGTTCTACAAGTCTACCTCTGATCTGGGGTGGGGGTGGTGGGGGGCGGTGTTGAGATGTGCCCTTGCACAGGGACAGTCCCTGGTCATGGACAGAGAGAAGAAAGGTGAACTGTTCATTTCACACTGAATCGTACAGATTCTCTCTGAAAATAATGCTCACCCCTTCAGTGACCATTTCATTGGCCAATGCAAATCACTGTGCCACGGCTAACTTTATGGGCCTGGGAGTTAAATTCTCCCATGTCCAGAAAAATAACAAACGTTAGTGAACAGTTCTAAGGACTGGGTGGGTGTGTGTGTTCGTCACTCAGTCGTGTCCAACTCTTTGTGACCCCAAGGACTGCAATCCGCCAGGCTCCTCTCTGTCCATTGGATTTCCCAGGCAAGAATACCAGAGTGGGTTGCCATTCCCTTCTCCAGGGGAATCTTCCTGACCCAGGGATCTAACTTGCGTCTCCCACATTGTAGGCAAATTCTTTACCATCTGAACCACCAGGGAAACCCATTCTAAGAACTAGCAGCAGGATATTTGTTCACTGGTCACCAGATGGTTGAGCCAATTTCATTGTTTGGGGTTTCATTGTACAGGGTCCAGGTATCAGGTTCAGATAAAGACGAGCTTCCACATAATGTAAAGAGCTGGTCAGAGAAGTAGCAGATTTCTTTTCATTGGTTGGATTAGGAAAGAAATTTTTTTTTAAAGTTGTTAGGTTTCTTTTCTAAACGACTTTCTCTTAAAAAAATGCTAAAGGAATCCCACATGATTATAGGAACCAAATAGGTAGCCTAATGTGTGAATCATCCAGGGGGAAAAAAAGGCATTAAGCATATGGAAATAATCTATAGTTCCATAAAGACATATGCTCTCTCCCATAGGCTCCACCAGTGGAGGCTTCCCAGTCCACTATTAAAAGGGACGCAGAATAAAGGGACATTCATGTACTTCTAAACCAGAACTGTGTGAGAGGGGTGATGGATGGTGGCTGACACCACGTCTCAGTCCAGGAGCCAATAGAGTAGAGGGGACAGGGACACTGGGGGTGTATATCCAGTGGAAAGGGGGGTCTCATTCAGGCTGAGTGGTGCCCTTTGGGGAGGCAGACACAATGTGGCCAAATTTTCTGACTTGACTGTTTAAGATTGTCCAGAAATCTTTCATGTACATGCACTCTCCTGTTTTTCAGTGTTGGTGTACCCTGTTTTCAAAAGACACTTTGTGGGTTGAACAAAGCATGACATAGGCTAGATCTGGCTAATGGCGTGCACGGGTTCATGGCTTCTGCTGGAAAGAACAATTCTATGTATGTGGGGGCACAGGGCGAAGGGAAATGGAAAATTGTATGGTTCCTAAGACCCTGGTGGAGGGCAGAGGAAGTTCAATAAACAGCGTCCTTCTTTCTGAATTTTGAATTAACTAAAAAATGAGACAAATTTGAGCTGATGGAGGTCAGAGGAGGGCAAATTATCACTCTTCTTATGGAATAAAGCAAGACTGGGAAAGATGGGCAAGTCAGCTTCCTAGATTTAGAGATGCTGGACTGGGTCAGGCCCCTTTCCCCTCCTCCTAGCCACCCATACCCCTGTGCACGATCCATGCTCCCAGCCAGGTGGCTGGTTCCCTATAAAGTCAGCAGAAGAGCCAGAGCTACCCTGGCTTGGTTTCCCCTTCCAGATCCCCCATCAGATAATTCACTGCCCCCACCAGTTGAGATGAGGGTAGGCAGGTGAGTGTCAGATACACTATAGCAGGGGTAAAAGCACAGGGTCCCTCAAATAGTTAGATCCAGCCGAGGCCACCTCAAGCACACACTGCATCTCTGTGCAAGTTACAGAAAGGCACTCCACCCTGGCAGCTGACTTGCAGAAAGGCCCCTTCCTCCCAGCTGATGCAGCCTCAAGCTGGGGCACACAACTTGGCAAGAAGTCCCAGGGCTAGATTCCAGCCTACACTTGCCTACTCGGCCTGGTGCCTAAGTACAAAAACCCACAAGTGCCCACAGCCATCCTGCTTCAGACTCTAATAATCCCAGCAATTTGGTTCCAGATTCTTCAGTCTCCAGAGTAACCACACTGTGAATAGCACCCACTCTCTGTCCACCTCCAGCCGTTGGAATTAACATCGGTCTAGGCAGCGTCAGGTTTGTGAATGGGGTGGAGTGGACATAAAGTGTACTGCCTAGCAGAGCTGGTGCCCTTTTTTATTATGATTATTTCTCTCTCAGTCTCTCATTTGAGAAGTTGGTACAAATTTCCAAAGAGAGAACAGCCATTTTTTGTTTTCAGCATGTCAGAATTTAGTGAGGCTATAATCATTTCTTCACAATGTTTTTTAGTAAAGACTATATTAAAGGAGACATTGTTTCAAAAGTTTCCATGTACAACTGTGGCTTGTCCCAAATTCTTTGTATTCAGATGTCAGACTATAATTGTTGGTTAGCAGCAAGGTCACCAGATGGGTTATAAAATGCTTTTCAAATGAATACCAAAAGGACTTAGGAAAAATACAATTAACAGCTGGTATAGTTGAGGCAGGCTATGGTTTCACTGTAAAAAATAAAAAAATCAATACAATTTTCATTAGACCGAAGCACATTTCTATATCCATGACATACCATCTTCATTTCCAGAGTTCAACCAAAGAAGGGAGAAAGACATCCAGCTCTAATTAAACAAAACAAAAAGAGTTGGAAATTTCTACTTATCAGAGGTGAGAGACATGCCCATGGAGGGGGAAAGCAGAATGAAAAACAAAGAATATTGAGTTGGAGCTGATCTCTCTAACATTTCATAACCAGGGAAAATGCAATCAGTGGTATCTCCAGAGACACACACAGGATGTTGGACTTCCACATTCTTTCATATTTCTACTCAAGCCAGGTGCATTTAGAAAAAAAAATTAAATGTTTGATACTGTTTAGCCGGAAGTGGGTTCTTTCCTCTATCATATTGCCAACAAACAGAATTCCACATTTTTGCCAAACTATTTCCAGGTCAGTAATACATTTTAAGAAACAAAAGTAGGTGTGATCTACTGGATAATCTACAAAGACCATTCTTTCGAAACACTACTTAAGTGAGCCCCACTCATTCATTCATTTAGCTATCACTTACCAAGCATCTCAAAACAGGCATGGCAATAACTGCTTCAACAGTACCCTTTCCTTCCCCCTAGGACCACAAAGGACACAGCCAAAGTTATTTTTATGTGCAGCTTTAAAACGTAACATTTCTTTTTCCTCAGTGAGATGAGCAAGTGACATGTTTACCCTTTAATAGGTATTTGAGGAAGAAATAAGCAAACAAACCCACTCCATTCCCCATGTGATTCCTTCTGTGTGAAAGATGGGGAGGATGTATTTTTTATTATGGAAAACACATATTTATGATTATCACTTTAACAAAGAGAGAGATGCTCTAAATATAGGGAAGAGTTCTTGGGAGGGAGCAAGGGCAAATACTCTGCTCTTGGCAACCACGGTTACACTACCTCGGGGCAGAAGGTTGTGGCTGAACCCTCTCTGGGGTGGCGCACGTGGCTCTCTTCATGTACCTAACTCCATCCACTTGGAGACTTGTAGCGTGCAAAGCAGGTCCACGGATAAACACTCCTAACATGAGATGCTCATAACAATGAGCTTGCTCTCTCCTCTCTTCTCTCTTCCCTCACAAAGATATCAAACAGAGGAAGAAAGCATGGCACATGGGGAAGTGGAGTTAAAATGTACCGCACGTTACTAATCCTAACATAACATTGGCAGCTTGTACCATCCCCCTGCCAAACCCAAATTAACACACTGCCTTACTGGAAGGCAAAGGCTGCAGCTATATTTATAGCTCAATTAACAAGTTTCATAACTAAACCTCCAGAAGTCCTAGGCAAACCTGACAAACGCTATGCATCTTAACACCATGATGACCCTGCCAGAATGCCACCGTCTTCTTACAGGGAACAACTCCTGCTATCACCTTGTGAGAACAATGATAACGGGCACCAGCCCATCTGATAAAGGGAAGCTGGCTGGGCAACTAGACTCTCGTCAGGGGTACATCTCCTAACAGCCCCCAACCAACACACATACGGCTGATTCAAGCAGGCGGCTAATTCTTCTTCCCTTTGCAGATGGATGGAAATGCCTGCTCCTCGGAAGCCAATGGCTGCAAAGGATGGCTGCCATCTTATGACTCAGGAGACTTGGTCCTTCCGGGAAGAGTGTAACAGAAACACGGGGGGTGTCACTTGGCGGGAACTGTAACTTCAAAAGAAGCAGAAAAGCTCTTCATAATTTCTTCCAAGCAGGTTATTTTTGCCTGAGGGGGAAGGGCTTTTCAGAGGATAATGGCTGTACAGGAGGCAATGTTGGGATGACTAGGAAGGGTACAGTGAAGTACTTATAATATATCACCGACTGAGGGCAAACTGCCTGCAGAGTCTGGTCCAAGCTTCTCCTTTATCCAGGAAGAACATACATGACCGCACGGCCCAGAGCACTATGATGATCTAACTATACATCTAGCTCCTCTGTGGGACTGGGAGCTCTTTGAGCCCAAGGAGGGAGGAGCACTCTATAACACGGTGGTCCCTGCAGCACTAAGTTCAGAAGTCTGTAACAGCGAGGGTTCAGCAATTGTGAATGAGGAAATGAATAAGTGAATGTGTGAACAAATGAATGAATAATTCAATAGCAGTACCATTCTCACACCTACCACTAAACTGCTAATTTTGCAAGGCTTTTGGTTTAAATTACAGGCTGGAGTTAAAGACAATTCATCCTCATATCTTCCTGTCAGCTATAATGAAGCTCCATTTACCTCTGCTATGAGTCTTTTGCCCATTGCGTGTGTTACTTTGCCAACAAAGGCCCATCTAGTCAAGGCTATGGTTTTTCCAATAGTCATGTATGGGTGTGAGACTTGGACTATAAAGAAAGCTGAGCACCCAAGAACTGATGCTTTTGAACGGTGCTGTTGGAGAAGACTCTTGAGAGTCCCTTGGACTGCAAGGAGACCCAACCAGCCCATAGTAAAGGAAATCAGTCCTGAATATTTTTGGAAGGACTGATGTCGAAGCTGAAACTCCAATACTTTGCCCACTTGATGTGAAGAGCTGACTCATTTGAAAAGATCCTGATGTTGGAAAAGATGGAAGGCAGGAGGAGAAGGGGACGACAGAGGATGAGATGGTTGGATGGCATCACTGACTCAATGGACATGAGTTTGAGTAAACTCCGGGAGTTAGTGATGGACAAGGAGGCCTGGGGTGCTGCAGTCCATGGGGTCGCAGAGTTGGACAAGACCGAGTGACTTAACTGAACCGAACTAAGTCACTTCAGTTGTGTTTGACTCTTTGCAACTCTATGGACCATAGCCTCTAGGCTCCTCTGTCTGTAGGATTCTCCAGGGAAGAATATTGGAGTGGTTGCTATGCCCTCCTCCAGGGGATCTTCCCCACCCAGAGATCGAACCCAGGTCTCTTATGTCTCCTGCATTGGCAGGCGGGTTCTTTACCACCAGCGCCACCTGGGAAGCCCCTCTTCTCATTAACAGCTGATTATTCAGGTCACAAAAATTTGGAAAACATCTACAATTTGCTGATTAGAGCCTTCATTCATTTCTACTGTTTGAAACCCTAGCTATTAGTAGGGGGATAAGTAGATGGTCAACTATATTTCCACTTGAATACATTAAGGTCCATGACTATAGTAAGTTCCTGATTCTCAATTCAGTTGCATTGTCTACAAAACAAAGGGGCTAATCTTGAATTATCTTTAGGTGCCTTTTCAACTTTTCTGTCCTCTAGTTTTACCTGCACATGTGAATGTCATATTTCTTTGTTCTCCCATCCCCTAACATGGATGACTGCAGAGCTATTTTTAAGACACCAAAACTTCAGAATCTGGTATGAGAGAGCCCATACTCATTTGCTGCCTTGCGCTCTCATTGCTGGGCCTTTGATTCCCAAGTACAGCAGTATTCTTTCCAAGGAATACAAAAGGTCCATTTTCTCAGGACAATTTTGTGGCTGCTAAAAAAACATCATAAAGCTACAAGCACAGGATAAAGAGGATAAGACAAAGTAAGACGCTGTTAACAAGGTAGACTGGAGTCAAACTAATGAGGAAATACTGCCAGGATTCAAGGATCTATGGTCTCTCTCTACTTTTTCAAGGAACTAGATACATAGCAGAGATGCCCATGCAACAGAGACCTTAAAGAGGTAGTCCACTGACCAAACCTGGCCCCAAGCGATGCTTCATGGGCCAGGTTGTGCACAGATGCTGTTACTGATGTTTTGATGTGAATTTAAATAATGCCTTTGGGACTTCCCTGGTAATCCAGTGGTTAAGAATCTGCCTGCCAATGCAGGGGACACAGGTTTGATCCCTGCTCCAGGAAGATCCCACGTGATATGGGGCAGTTAAGTCCAAGATCCAGAACTACTGAGCCGGGAAGCCACAGCCTGCGAGCTGCAACTGCTGAAGCCCCCATGCCCTAGCGCCTGTGCTCAGTAACAAGAGCAGTCTCTGCAATGAGGAGCCTGTGCACTCCAACTAGCGAGCAGGCCCTGCTTGCCGCAACTAGAGAAAGACCACACACAGCACTGAAGACTCAGTGTAGCCAAAACTAACTAAATAAATACCTCTGGGTGGATCATGGACTGCCCAGTTTAACAATGGCCTCTACCACTCCCTATGTCTTCTGTCTATGTCTTAAGTTTTTCATTCATGGTACTGGCCTTTTGCTAAACTCACTGTATTTGTCTTCTCTCGCTAGAATAGAATGCTGTGATCTCTGAGTGTAAGATGGTCCTCTGCCTGTTCATGGTTATATCCAGCTCTTTGAAGAGTGCCTGGCTCATGTAAGTATTCTGTACCTATTTGTTGGGGGAAAAAAAAAATGGATGGATGAATGAATTAAACTCCCCTCCAATGCTCCAGTTCAGAGCTCCCGTCCCACTCTATTCACACCATCACAACAGTCTTATTTCAACAAATATTTATTAATTACTGGACATTGTACTGGGGCTTCGCAGATAGCTCAGCTGGTAAAGAATCTGCCTGCAATGCAGGAGATCCAGTTCGATTCCTGGGTCAGAAAGATCTGCTGGATAAGGGATAGGCTACCCACTCCAGTATCCCTGAGCTTTCCTGGTGGCTCAGCTGGTAAAGAATCTGCCTGCAATGTAGGAGACCGGGGTTCGATGCCTGGGTTGGGAAGATCCCCTGGAGAAAGGAACAGCTACCCACTCCAGTAGTCTGGCTTGGGGGATTCCATGGACTATATAAATTGTACCAGGTACTAGAGATTCTGAGATGAATGATACAGAATGCCTTGTCTCAAAAGCTCATATTTCGGGGAAAGGGTAAGGCATACAGAAAACACATGTAATAACACAGCACAATAGCTTTGATGAGGGAGCTATGTTAGGAAAGATGGATAGGAAAGCAGAAAACACTTGCAATGTTCCTTCCTGTGAGTAGAAGTTCACAACCTGGACAAGGGAGAGAGGGCATGCCACACAGAGAGCGTAGACCTGGCAAAGTCACAGAGCAGTGGAAGTATGCATGTTCGGGGCCCAGATCACTTCAGTCAAGGTCGGAGAGCGTGGCGGAGGAGGGCTAGAGGTAACAGCAGGCACGTGGCACCTTTGCAGGATTGTGAAGGCCTGCAAGGCTGTGCCGAGGAATTTACAGGCTCTTCTGCTAGAAAGAGATACTATGAAAGTATTCCAACCAGGGAGTGGCGAGAAGAGAATGGTATTGGTGAAAATTATTCTCATGTGACCACAGGGCTTGGGTTGGCCTGAGAGTAGTTAGGAGATTATTACAGAGGTCTCTAGGAAAGATGAAGGAAGCCTAGAGGAGGGTGAGACAAGCTGTGTTTCTCTCGGGAGAAATTCATGCAATAGAAATTCTGGAGACAGAACGAGCAAGTGGGAGAAGAAAAGAGGTGAGAGTCAAGTATGGGCCTGTAGTTTCTGGCTTGGATAAACCGGACAGATGGTGCTGCAATGGAGGGGTAGACAAACGAAAGAACTGGCAGGAGTATCGTCACTGAATTGTCCATGTCATGCTCCATGGTGACCTTTCCCAGGGCAGCTTCAGAAAAATGAGGGGAATGAAAAGAAGTGCAGTGGGTCAAAGAATAAATATGATGTGAACAATAAAGGCTCATAGAAGGAGTGATTTATTTATTTTTTCAAAAAACTTGGCAAAGGGGAGATAGAACAGACAGAATAGACAGAGCGCAGCAGATTTTTAGAGCAGTCAGACTCTTCTGTCTGATACAGCAGCGGTGGGTGTGTGCCATTCTGCATTTGTCAAAACCCATAAAACATCCAACCCCAAGAGTAAGCCCTGATGTAAACTACAGACTTTGGCTGATGACGGCGTGTCAATGTAGGTTTGTCGATCGTAACAAATGTACCACTGTGAGGGAGGGCATAGATAGTAGGGAAGGTTGTGCTTATATGAGAACAGGAGGTATATGAGAACTCTCTGAACTTTCCACTCAGTTTTTTGTGAATCTAAAAATGAATTTTATCAGTAAAAACAATTAGTGAAGTTTGAAAGGGAAATAAGGTGGTATCTTGACATAAAAGCAAACTCAGGAAAATTGGTGATTTTCTTTCTCTCTCTCTCTTTTTAGAAGGAGAAAGACATATATGGGAATATAAGTAGTTTTAGGCTTTGAAGTGGTCTATGAGGAATATGTTTGAGAGAGAAGACATAGCTGATGCAAATAAAAATCCTTGGGAAGGACTTAGAATTGCACCAGGTGCATAGTAATTGCTCAGTAAATGTTAGATTGTTATCATTACTATAATATCCATTACTTTCTTCTTTATTGTATAGTCATTTGGGTCACTGCCCTGCTCAGTAATGAGACCATTAGCTCATACAGAGAACGGTTTCCAGCGCTTAGAGTTTGTGATCCTTATAAGCACTTAATACAGTTCCTCCAATGGAATCCTTACCCATTGATTGATTCATTCAACATAGCTATTGAACAAATGGTGGCATTTGAATCTTCTCTGATGGTCATTTGGGTTTCTTCCTTTATTCTAAGTATACTTTAAGCATTTTTATCCTTACCTTTGAAGTACCATGTGGTATGTATTAAACAAATGGCCCTGGCCCTCTCAGACTGCAATGCTAAACTTGTCTGCATCAGTTATGAGACTTTCAGCCACATGGAACATAATTACAAGCCTAGAAGAAGGCGACTGGGGGCTGCAATAGGGGCAGGATCAGAGACTCCAAAATGGCATCAAAGATTGGGGTCCTTCTATTTTGTTGCTATGCTGGTCTTAGTTTTAAAATAAATAAATGAAAATTTAGTTGCTCAGTCGTGCCCAACTCTGTGATCCCATGGACTGTAACTTGCCCAGTTCCTCTGTCCATAAAATTCTCCAGGCAAGAATACTGGATAGGTAGCTATTCTCTACTCTAAGGGATCTTCCTGACCCAGGGCTTGAACCCAGGTCTCTTGCATCACTGGCAGATTCTTTACCATCTGGGCCACCAGGGAAGCCCAGTCTTGGTGTTACCTTTATCCAAAAGATGTTTTCCTTCAATATCACAAAATGGCTGCAGCCGTTTTAGGTCGCTTATAGACAGAATAACACACAAGCAACAGGAGATCATATCCTCCTCGGTACCTCTGTTGTGGGGGGACTTTGCCAAAATACCCCTACGGGCTTCCCTGGTGGCTCAGAGGTTAAAGAGTCTGCCTGCAATGTGGGAGACCTGGGTTCGATCCCTGGGTCAGGAAGATCCCCTGGAGAAGGAAAAGGCAACCCACGCCAGTATTCTTGCATGGAGAATCCCATGGATGGAGGAGCCTGGTAGGCTGCAGTCCATGGGGTCGCAAAGAGCCAAACACGACTGAGCGACTTCACTTTCACTTTCAGACTTGTCTTACATCTCAGTGGTCAGAACTGTGTCACAAGCCAGAACCTCAAGCCATCTTTTCATAGCTTTGGGGAATGGGGTCACTGTGACTGCCTTAGGCTAATTAAGAGCTACTCCCTAGGGAGGGGAAGCAGCTTTTCCAGAAGTACAAGGTCTGTGATGAAGAGGTGACCCTGGAGTAAACACGGTTCTTCTTGGAAGGATAAGGAATTGAGGGAGGGCAGAGAAATGGAAATGGATGATGGATAGACAGTTAACAGTGTTAGATTTGAATCAAGACTAATGTGTGGGTGTGTGTGCTATGTTTCTTCAGTTGAGCCTGATTCTTTGTGACTCAAGGACTGTAGATCATCAGACTCTCCTGTCCATGGGATTCTCTAGGCAACAACAGTGGAATAGGTTGTCATGCCCTCCTCCAGGGCATCTTCTCGACCCAGGCATCTAGACCATGTCTCCTGTGGCTCCTGCATCTGCAGGTGGACCCTTTACTGCTGGGCCACCAGAAAGCCCCGAGACTTATACGGCATAAGAAGAAAAAGTTGATATAAAAATGCACATCTCCTAATACGTGGACATAAAGTTTCCTTCTGGAAGTTACTCTATGAGGATATAGAATATCTGGTAGTAAAAGGATGAACAAGTACATAACTACTTCAAGTTTCAACCAGGTGATGTGAGAAGGACATTATCAAAGTGGGAGAGACTCGCCATACACAAACTGCCCTGAGGTCTCAGAATAGTTTCCATGATGCAGCGAGATTCTTCTTTCCCTCTATCAACATCATTCCATTGTCTGTTGTGTGTCACAGCTCATACCCAAATCTGGAAATAAATATTAATAAAACAGGTTTCCTTTACTAGAAGAGCATATAATCTACAACTACATAAGTAACTGTAACGCATGTGCTTTTAGATTCAGGATGAGTATACAAGGCACAGTCTAGTCCCAAATTAGCAATGGTCAGTCTTATTTGGGGATAGAAAGAATTTTCATACAGGAATGTGATGTGTGAACTGGATCTAGAAAAGTGATTCGTTACTTCCACGATGAAAAGGAAGTGGGAAGGGCATTCCAAATATAGGAAATACTTTAGCTAGAAGTGTACAATATACGTGTGAATTCTGCCCCCATGAAATACCAACTAGGTTCAAATGGCTAAAGAATGGAGTTGAGGAAGGAGTGTGATTGGGGGTGAGCCTGGAGATTTTGACAGGAACCAGATGAGAGAGGGCCTTTTTTCTCCACATGTACATAAACTGAGGTTTGGGGTAATAAGTAACACTGAAGACTTTACCATGTGTATAGGCATTTTAAATATTGGCGGCTGAGTCCAGAGATTAGGGTGAGAGCAAGCCTAGCAACAGGGCTTTCAGTTTAGTAGCTACTTCAACAGCTCAGGCAAAAACATGCCCTTGCTTGAGCCAAGGCATCAACTAACAGTCTGGAGAAGAGGGAAGAACACAACACTTGATAAAATTCAGTGACAACGTAGATGTGGGAAAAGAAACAGAAAAGTCCAGGATAATTGGATAGGCGAAAATATGATTAATCAGGACAGAGCAGACAGGAGGAGAAGTTAGAGGGCAGGATGAACAACTCATCTGGTTTGCCCAGGACTCTCCCTGTTCCAGCACAAAAAGATCTGCATTCTACATAACCACTCAGTCCCAGGCAAACCAGGATAACTGGTTATCACATAAGGAAAAGCACATTTTAAGGAAAATATGACACGTTCAATTTGGAAGATAATGAATTCCAAATCTAGTGGGCAGTAGAACATGCAATTTGCATCTACTTAACTCCCAAACAGCTGGCCAGGTCAGTGAAAATTCAACCTTGCCAACATTCACTAACTAGGTCCCCACCAAAAGAAGGTTTTCCAACAATTTCCACATTACACTCCGACCTGTAGATACCACCATCCAGCTTTCCCCCAGTTAAGGTAAGAGCTCTACAACTGGGTAGTTTTCCCAGGAGGGTTGGTGAGCTACAGATACAATGTAAAAGGATGACTGATGGACACCTTGGAGTCACTTGGGCAAATCACTTTTAAAAATGTCTTAAAAGAAATATATCCTATTGTAACCCATGGTCATTTGTCTCCAGGGGGGCTACTCATCTGCTTTTGCTGCCTACAAAGTTGTTATTCATCAAAAAAGAGAGTATTCATTCTTGCCTTCATGGAAGTCTACAGCTTCCATGTCTTATTTATCTTCATATCACAGAGATATCCATGTATTGTACATACACAAGTACTCAATAATTTGTGACAAAAATGAATTATTTTGAGCCTATAGATGTATATATTACACTCACACACACACACACACATATATAATCAAAACAGCTATGAACTCTAAATTCCTTTACCTTTTTTAACAAATAAGCATTTGAAAACCATTTACAAAGAAGTTTTAGATTTGTACAGCAATGTTGAAGAATCTAAACATCCAGTTTTATTTAGTAAAAGCCTAGAAACATCATAGCAAGAAGAAGGTTCCATTGGATACATTTATTTATTCCTGAGACCAATATTGTCCCACCAATAGCAGGTTCTATAAACTGACCCAGTGCTCCAAGAGTCCCCAAATGCCTTATTTAAAACAATGGAGCAGACATTTAGGATGATGTTCAACTCTTAACTTGGCAATTCCCACTACTGATTTAAACCAGACCTTTAGTGTTATTTTAACATAGGTTTTGGATTTAATTATCTTAAATGTCTAAAAGAATGCATACAATTCCCAAACTGTTTATCTCTTTTATGGTAAAATCTCTTTCCCTATCCCTAGAAATCTGTTTTAATTATTTAATCAGTTTGGCTGAAACTCACAAAGCATTAAATTGTTAGTTGTTACTTAACATTCCTTATAAATTGCATTTATTAATTTCTGGATAGAGACTTGTCCATTGCTACAGTAATTTAAATTAGTACCACATGGTTACAGATCGCTGCTGAATGATGATTAAATCTTTGGGGCAAATTCAGTCTTTTCAGATATTTAAATGGCACTAGAGATAAGCTAACCAAATTTGGGTCCAAGAAGTTACAATTTATCAAAAATGTAATAAACCATGGCCAGAATATTCATCGTAAGCAGCACATAATGTGGTCCATGAAATGACATTTTAGCATCTCTCTCACTGTGGTCATAGGGAAGTGCTGACGGTGCAGACAGAGCAATGCTCCATTGATATTTAACAGTTCCCATCTTCAAGGTACTTTGCAATATTGTGGCTTTTTATACACTCAAGTCCCCCCTGATACTCTATCAGTCATTTTGTGATTCAACACGGTGACACATGACTTTCTTGGTGCTTTAATTTCACTGGTGCAAACAATCAACATAGCACAGACCCCTTTGGAATCTTAGCAACAGAAGGAGAACTGCAGGACTCTGGTGGCCTTTCAGAATGACGAATCGCTAGGGGAAAGAGCTCTGTAGGGACTGACTCTACACTACTCGGGTGCAGATAATGAAGGGGAGGCTCGGAAACAATTTAGGGATCTCTCCTGGGTCACAAAGGTGGCGATAAACTCTAGAACTTGGCTTCTTTACTTTCAATCCCAAACTGTTTCTTCAATACCTATTACTACCACTGAGTCAATGCAATGGGTATGAACCTAGACCTTAAAATCTGTTCAGTGATCATTTCTTCCCAGGAAACCAACTAGGGGCATCAAGTGATAAAAAAAAAAAAAAGAACCTTACCATTGCTTCCAGATACTTAAAAAATAAGAGTAATAATAAAAAGAGGGTGAAAGGCAAGAGATAGAAGAGACTGTAAGTGTCTCCTACTGGAAAGATGGACTGAAACATTCAGGTGAAATAACAAAATCAACTCATAAAATAATAGATTCATCTTCCTGCAGCTAAAGATAAATATTAAATAATCCTAGGTGCTGCTGGACGAAAATTAATTTCTGTAAGGCAAATAGTGTAGTACGTATATGTGTTTCAATTTCTGTTTGGCAGGGTGCCTATTTTGAGCATCCTGTACAGACCTTTGAAGTACTGGGGCTGCTCTGATAACGCAGATGCTTAAACAAGAATTGCTTCCTCAGGGCTCCCAAGCACTGTAAAAAGTCTGTTTTGGATAGTCAGTCTCCCAACTAATTCCAGGTATTCAGTCTACAAACACAACTTTTTTTAATGCATTAATGATACACCATGGCCCTTCTGAACTGAATTGTGCCAGAAGATGGGAGTGACATTAACTTATTAGAGGAGGCACAAAGTGCTGAACCACTGCAATTTGTGTTCCCCAAATTACAGTCAGGTGCAGTCGCCCGCATGGGGCAGGTGGAAACAGGATACAGTGAGAAAAGGAGTGCTTCAGAGACAGCCCTCTAATGATTAATTTACAATAGAAAGAAGGAGAAAGGGCAAATAGTACCTTGTATTCTAAATCATGAAACTATTATAGACATCCAGCCTGTCTGCTCTTAGACCATCTGAGAGCTAAGTCGTTTTATCTTACAGCCTTGGTTGTTTTAACTGGGCTTACTTAGTATTGGCAATATTGGCATTTGACAAATCACATAAAATGTCCCTGGAAGCCAAACCCACTCAGGACCACTTCCGTAGAAACTTGCAGAAATGTGAAAATGAAACAGTAACTACAATCTGCAATCTCAACTTTTTCAGCAGTTGCCTAAAAGCCATGAGCATTTTTTTAAAAAATCATGAATATTTGTCCCTGGAAGGATCTTCTGCTAGGACCATAGGGGTTAGGGGAAGGGGTACTCTGGACCAAGCTAACGCCATGAGGCATGGTAAGTTCTTGCTGGTCAGGGAGAGAAGAAAGTCACTGGGGAACCAATGAATGGAGTCACCCTCACTTCCAAGTCTTCTCAGGTTCTTTCTACAGAAGGTTGTAGCAGGACACCGAGTCTCTAAACGGAACCAAAGAGTGAGATCCCTCACTCTGAGATTTTACCAACACTCCATGCCTCCTTCCAGAAGGGACATGCAATCCAGCATACTGACCAAATTCTAACTTGCCTCACTGCATTCTGTCTCCTCTGAATACCTCCTGGAACTTCATCTGGTCTTCATTCCATGTTATATAAACCAATATGAGCTGTTGGAAAATTGCCCTTGAGGTGGCTGTACTTCAGTACTGGGCAACATGACTCATGAATATTTTTAACAGTCAAGGCCATATGTTCCCCTCCTCTACGGAGCAGGGAGCCAAACGGAGCTTCTTAAATAACACACAGTGTGGCAGCTACTGCCAGGCACGACAGGAAGCAGCTTACAGTTGGATCTGTTCCCACAGCCAGAGATGGGAAAGGTCTCTGACTTGAAGACAGAATGCTAGCTGACATGAAGCTAAGAAAACATCAGGAGAATAAAGGGTCTGTTTTTGTGTTCTGTTTTCATCTTTGTTTCTACGCTTGATTTATTTTACAAATCAGTTATGGGACATGCTCCTTACAGGTCAGACTTCAAGTTTAACTGAAGCCCTCTTCTTCCCCTCCACTCTCTCCCACCACACTGTCAGGATTCCAGGGTAGCCAGGAAGTGATGTTCACAAACCCCCCAACACCCAGAACTCCAGTCACAGGAAGGGAAACTTTATTTTCTTCAGGATATGACAAGGTTTCAAAATCAAAGACACTCCTGGGCTGGGGAAAGTGGAAGGACTTCTTGAAGAACAGCTTTTAGAGGGGATGAGGCTTTGTATCCAGGGAGAAGAATGGAAGAGATGAGAATAAAAAAAGCATAGTTTCTTGAAAGAGGATGAAGGCTGAGAGGGATCAACAGGAAAAAAGGGGAAGCGGGGCAGGAACCTGGGGATTACCTGAGATTTATTTTATTCTCGACAGGCCTAGTTCTAATGACAGTTTTGTAACTGTTTGTTTTGTTTGTAACTGTTTTGATTTTGAACAGTGATCTACTTAAAATTGTCTGGCTTGAGTTGACCAACTAAACTTATCTTGCAACCTTTCTGGGAAAGTTTGGTTGCTTTAGTTGCTAAGTCTTGTCCAACTCTTGCAACTTCATGGACTGTAGCCTGCCAGGCTCCTCTATCCATGTGATTTCCCAAGCAAGAATACTGGAACGGGTTGCTGTTTCTTTCTCCAGGGGATATTCCAGGGATCAAACTCGTGTCTCCTGCATCGGAGGCAGATTCTTTACTGACTGAGCCCAGCATTACCTGGCACTGTGTTAGGCACGAGGGATCTGGCTTTGATCAGGACTGACAGGGTCCCTGCCCCAGCAGATCTTCTGTCACTAATGGCAACCCACTCCAGTGTTCTTGCCTGGAGAATCCCAGGGACGGGGAAACCTGGTGGGCTGCCGTCTATGGGGTTGCACAAGAGTCGGACACGACTAAAGTGACTTAGTAGCAGCAGCATACTAACATTTGCTGAGCAATAGACCAGCTGTGTGGCTTAGGGAGGGTACCCCAGAGGGAGAAAGAGCTAAGGTGAGACTTTCATAACATAGAGAAACAACTCTGATCATGCTTATGAGTCTCATCTCACCATTTGTAAAATCAGGACTCTTTCCTCTGCTGCTTGCTTAGTGCACCAGAAGGAGGCAACTCAGAGAACCCGGCTACACCTGCGGGGATAAGCAAGAGTTTGCTGGAGGGAAGAAAATGGAGTGTGTCACCAGTCCTGGGATGCTAAGAAGATACCTGTTGGGGGATTCAACCTTGATCCTGAGTTTATAAAATGACACTGGGAAAACATACAGCTGTGCTTTCTGGCCTCAAACTTCTGTGGCTGCCCTGTCCCTCAACTACCCTCGTAGATTAAATGTCTTCAAAGCAAGTAGATGTGAGTGGCAGTTAATAAGTCTGATTTTCTCTGGTCCCTCGTGGAATCTGGCTTTATGCTCACTCTGTGCCTTGCTCTATTTGGGGCCCTAGTTGTATTAGCACATCACCATGAGCATCACTTGAGTACAAAACAAGGTCAAGAGTGAAAGAACTTCAAAAACAGCTGCCACCAAACTCTTTATGTGACACTTTGGAGTAAAACAACTGCCCAGCTCTACATGAGTGGGTAAGCTTACCATAAAACATGCTGGGAATGGCAGGGGATTCCTTTGACTTCATGTCTTTGTAAAAGTTATTACCTTTTACTATCTTTGACCATCTTCCCATGATGCAGAATACTTTGAAACGTAAAAAAATGCAATCATTTGAGTGCCTAGACAATCTTACAACAAATATCTGTATGTTTAAAAAAAGAAAATGAATATGTGTTGTTGTGTAGAAAATATTGGGGGGAGAATCGTTCTCCTTTTGTTTAGATAGGTGGCTGTCTTGTTATACATGGGTTTAATTATTTTCACCATTTGCTTTTATATGCACTTTCACTCCTGCAGTGGCAGGGTTTATTATTATTATTATTATTATTAATCCCAGGAAAAAGGAAAAGATTCAATACAGAAAAAAGACAAATGCAATAAAATCTGGTATAATAATGTGTTCAGTGGGAACCGTGGTCATTGCAGAGTAGGGTTGCACACCTACTCATTCTTTTGTGACGACCATGTTTTTACTATTTCAAATTTAATACTTGTTCTAATATATTATATGTTACCTCCCATGTATTTAAGCTGTACTTAAAAGCATGCTAAGAACTGGTAATTCTTTAATGGTTGTTCACTTACAAGCGATTGTGGGTCATTACACAATCATTTAAAGGGCATTAATGAGAACCATTTAATGGTTTTAGTAGAATATCATTGTAAGGGACAGGGGAAAAGTTACTGGCTGTAAATTTTTATGACCATTTCTTACAAAACGTATTACTTTAAAGATTTATGTATGTAACAATGAGTACAATAAAAGCCACGCTAAAAATAATTTGAAATCAAAGTACTGCATAGAGATAAGTCTTTGCTGTGCTGCAACTGGCTGGGCCCATTTTTAAAAGCTTCCTTTTCTCTTTTCCCCCTTCTTTCCTTCCTTCTTCCCCTCCTCGTCCCTCCCTCTCACCTTCTTCCTCCCTCCTCCTTCCGCCCCTCCCTCCCTTCCTTCTTTCACCTCCCTCCCTTTCACCCTCCCTCCCTTTCTTCTCTGCCTTCTTCCCTGCTTCCCACCCTTCATCACCACTTGCATTTTCTTTCTTAAAAGACATTTTTAGTACCATTAAAGATTTTCTTTTAAAGAAAACTATTAGAGATCCAATTCTTAACTAATGTGTCTTTTAGTCGGTGGGGATGGAGAACAGAGGAGTATAAATAAACAGAACAGCATGGTACGAAAATGCCCCAAATGTCATGAGTCTATGAATCTTTGTTTACAGATCTTTCCCCCATATATCATTACTTTAAACTATTTCCTTATATATATATCATAGGCCTAAAATAGAAAACCCAATACTTTCTAGCCATCACTCCCTAAGGTAGGACAGGTGACTAAAATGGGAGAGGACTAATCCTGCTAGTACACCCACGGAGACCTGTAAAATGTACAAAAAGGGGCCTCACACGTACCCAGAGGAGACCCAGCATCTTCCTCCAAGCAGCCCACCTCTTGAAAAAGAAATGGGTATTTGAGATGCTCACTCTACTAAGGGAGTAACCTTTATTAAAGTGCTTTAATAACACAACAGTCATCGTATTATGCCTGGTTTTGTCCACTTGTGATTCTCATGGAATACATAATGAATAAGACAATGCTCCTTTCCCAGGATTCTTGCATAAGCAGGAGGATATTTCTAATTAAAAAGGCAGAGTTAGCGAGCGCAGAGCACAAAATGAACAGAACCATATCTCTAGAAATGCCGAGATTTTACTGTTTGCATTAAGTAACGCTTGTATTTCTCTCTGAATCCAGCCCAATACCCATTACCAATAAGATGAAGATTTAAGATAACTTGGTCAAAAGATGGTGAATTACAACTTTTAATTAAAATGTAGAAAATGGTTGCTTTAAAATAAACATGATAATACTTTCATGATCATTAATTTTTTATGGAGAGAACAACAAAAGCAACCTGAATATTTTAGAATGTGACATTATAAAGTCAGGCAGAGGGGATTTGTGGAAAGATATGCATGTCCCAGAGAGAAGACTGTATGGTTGCGGCTCTGCATTTCTAGTCCCCTTGGAAACACCAGCCGGATGCAACTGACACATTGGGATCCACAAGGATTGCTTTACTTGACCTGTTCAGGTGAAAGCAAGTGACGACGGGGATGATGAGAGGGTAAGGCAAAAACTGGGGTTTACACAGTTTGTTTACTCCAAAGAGCAATTCAGTGAATGGTGACGGGAGAAGTAGAGCTGATTTCCCTATTTAACGTATATGTGCTATCCTGTGCTTATTTGCTCAGTCATGTTCTATCTATTCTTTGCGACCCCATGGATTGTAGCCCCTCCAGGTTCCTCTGTCCATGGAGATTTTCCAGGCAAGAATACCAGAGTGGGTAGCCTATCCCTTCTCCAGGGGATCTTCCTGACCTAGGAATCGAACCAGGGTCTCTTGCACTGCAGGCAGATGCTTTACCAGCTGAGCTACCAGGGAAGCCCATGAAACCTATATATATACTGATTAAAAAAAAAAAAAAAAAACTTTTAAAGATAAATTTAATGTAGAGTTGAAATGTCACTGGTGCCACATACCAGACTGAAGGAAGAAATATGATTGAAAGATTGGAGATTTTGTGCGTAGTATGCTCCCTTTACCATGTAAGTCATACTGATACTACCCCAGCTTCACACCTCCTTCTGATATTATCTCCAATCCTTCCCCTAAAGAAATGTTCTATTACCATTAGGTCTTTGCCTGTGGGTGCAGCCTTCCGTCCATCACATTATCCATGCTGATTCCTGCCAAGAATCACTCTGACTTCTCTCTGCCCTTATGTTTTCTGTCTTGAGCCATTTAAGTCCACCTCCTCCATGAAGCCTTCCCTGACTACTTTAGCCTAAGGTCTGGCTTCAAATATCTAAATCTACCACCAAATGCTTAGGCTAACTATAGTGAGAGTCATGGGGGAAACAGAGCTATTTACCCTCCGGGAGGGCAGGCATTCTTTTGGATCAGTTGGTTTCTTTGTCTGTAAAATAAGGAAATAATTGTGTCTGCCTTAGTAGGCTATTGTGATAATTACATGAAAAATGCATTTAAAAATCTGTAATAAAATAGTCTTCATAAATGTTAGTTCTTCTTTCTCTCTCTCAAATTCAGAAAATTAGTGGCTAAGGCATTCAGATATAGTAACTTGTTATATTCACTGTCTTATATCCTTCAGTTCTTTCTGTTTTGTGGGCTGTCATTCTCAATCAGCTTGTTTCATTAGTCTGTGATCCTTCCAAGAAAGGGACCTTTATTTACGTATCACCATATTTTCTGCCTCATTTGGTACAGTTCAATATACAAGGTTAGGGTCAATAAATAGTTATTGGAAGAGTGGATATTAGGAACTTTCTCTAATGTCTGGGAGAACTTTTTAATTTCCATAAAAATGAAAGCCCCAAATTGGCAACACTCTATTCCATCTTCACACCCCCTGGTTCACTGTATATGACTGAATTTACACACAATGGAGAGAGGGCATCCCATCTGATTTCATGTTGTGATTTCATCTCATTTCACCAGAGCTGGACAGCTCCCTACAGTAATAGGTGGTACTAATGAAGTACAATCACGCATTTAAGCCTAAAGTGGGTGTGTTTATTTTATACACAGAACTTTCCCATGCATAGGGAATACATCTCTATAGGCAAGTGTTTAAAAATAAAGAATACTACTGGCCTCAAGATGGTCTTGGGAAATGAGCAGTGAGGAGCAACACAAACAAGGAAAAAGATTAAAGTTAAGTCTTAGATGCTACTGATGGAAAGATGGCCTTGTGGTCTTGAAAATCAAAGGACAGCACATTTTAGCACTTAGCATTTAATTGATAAACTGCTTGCATTGATGAAATGGGGTGTGGTCCACAAAGGGAGCTGAGCAGAGCTGTTATAAGTTTGACCTCTAGGTGTCAGATGGCTTGACTGCTCTGTGACCCAGGCAAGTTACATGGCCACCCTCTGCCTCCATTTCCCAACTGGTAAAACTGAGAGGAGGATTAGAGTTCCTGCTTCAGGGTATCGTCTCCAGGCACAAAGAGGGAGCCCCTGGAAAGCCCTTGCAGCGGGGCTGGGTGGAGAGTGAGGGCCAGGCAAGGATTAGGTATGAAGCTTCAGGGTCTGCAATACTCAACAGGGATTCTGTAGTTGTGCTCATTCTTCCATTCAGCTCTCCTGCTTCACAAGGAGCAGACCCCACACGGCACGGAGAGGAATCCTGAATCTCGCAACAGGGGCATTTCTCCCTCTCGGTAGTGGAGTAACAAGAACCACAGAAGAAACACCCCAAGTCCTTCCCACAATCACTCTTACACCTGTAAAAGCCAATCAGCATATGTGTGTGTCCCGTTTCCAAGATGCCCTGTGTTCTGAGACTCTCAGAGCCTATACCCCTAGGGGCGCATCTGGATTTAGAAAGTACTCAACTAAAAGCAAAACAAGAGATGTGAAATAAACACCCTTCCCAAAGGGTGAGGAAACTTGATGAGATCCAGGAGAAAAGGGGGCCACTGAAATATTAGATAGCTTCATTCCAGAGATCAGCACAAAGCAAGAGCTGTTAAACGCATTGTGATTTTGAAATGAATGATTTCTAACAAATCTGGGCTCTTGAATCAAAAGGAAATGTTGGGGGTGCCTTCAGATATTATACATCTGACTAACAATGGGGAAAGTAACGATCTTGTGAGATATACTAGAAGGCTGCTGCAGCCTTTAAAGAAATGCAGTATTATGTGTCATCTGATTTTGATGCGATTTCTAGAAAGAGAAAGGTAAATTAAAAATAGAGATTCCATTTTAACGCATGTTTACTCTCGCCTTTGTCTGGCATCCAAAAACGACAGTGTGTTCTTCTCATTCACTGTGGCAGCATTATTTTTACATAAAGTTTGAGACCGCGTGCACTGCCAAGGCCCCCTTCAAAGAAGGTAAGCCCACGCTTCCCATCTATCACACACCCTTCGGACTTTTCTTACTTAAGGGCTTGTCATTCCAGTGGGGAGGAAGAGCTACCGAATACCAGCCACGTGGAGCTTTATTCCTTCATGCTGTTTGTGATAAACTTCAGGGGACATATTTAACATTCAACAAAAAATGAAATTTCTGGGGCCACCCCAGCAGGAGGATAATATCACTGCTCTTAAAGCAGCACTGCGCTTTAAGATACTGCCAAACAGTTCAGGCATAGGATGGGCCAATATCTATCACTCCTGGAGGGAGGAGGAACTCTGTAAACTTCTCAAGCACTTGGTGTTAATCTACAGCACACTTCCATGCTATTCTCATTATTATTTGTTGTTGTTATGTTAATCATTGCTCTTTGTCTTCTTAGGAACAATTTCCTCTGGGAAGACAGAACCACTCACCTTCTGGCAGGGCAGTCATTCTTTTGGATCACAGGGTATCGTTTTTGCCAGCTTTTCCTAGTTGCTAAATTGCTGAGAAAACCGTGGGAGTTTGGGCTACATGCCTGGAGAAGGCACAGCTGGGGATCAGCTCTGGGTGCTTGCCTCCCCCTATCTTCCCCTGTCCCTTTGGCTTCGTTCCCTACAACCTGGAAGAAGAAGCAAAGTTGCCAGAACTCAGCTTTGTTTTCAAATTCACTTCGACCATCGCTTCCGAGGACCTAATAGGACCCAAGTCTGTACTTGGGACAGCTGGAGATAAGAGAGTCCAAGTTTTAGAACAAAGTTATGGTTGAGACGCATTAAACTCACTCACACATACACACACACACCATCAGACCATTACGAGCATGGGATAAAAATGATCTCAAACTCTCCTGTCCTTAGATGTGGGTTGGAACATCCCTAGCAAAGCCCTAGGGAAAACACATTTGCTGGGACATTAACCAAGATATTCGGAGATCTCTCTTTTCTGCTGGAAGCAGGAGAGCTGAGACAATGTTAATTGCAAGAAAATGAGCAAAGAAGCGGGTTTTAACTTTCATGCTCTAACAGGGCCAGAGAGGGAGATTACAAGGGAAGTACAAAGGCAAATGCAGGAGGCTGTCTCCTGCCTCCCTAGGGAGGAGATGAGCATCGCAGGATTTGCTGCAGAGGCCCACAGCCAGCACAATCTATTAAATAGCTCAAGTTAGTCAATGTGGAAGAAATTTTTAGACACACATGCCCAACCATATGTGCATGGCCAAGATTTAAAATAGAAAAGTGAGAGACTGTTGGATGACTGAGGATTTTTCCCTTGCCAGGAAGTTCTCCTTAAGGATTTCATAGCTTGCAAAAGAGAACTGCTTGCCAGACAAGCCAAGAAAAAGACACAGAAGATTGGGACCTGCTTCCTTAATGATGAAATGTCATACCGCTATGTAAATCAACTCAAAGAAAAGAGGCAGGCGTGATTAAGATGGCTTTACAGAAACAAGAGAGGTTTCTCAACATCTCCTCCCTAAACTGCTCTAATTTCCCACACCTCAGGGCTGAGCAAACACACACAATGGGGCCTTTTGAGCCATTGTACCGGCAGTAAGGGGACCCCTTGGTCACAGAATATCTACGTCGCAAGGAAAAATTACCTTGTTTGGCCCCAGTTTGTGACGGGCAAATTCTTTGTCAAGTCCATGGAAGATTAAGGAGCAACTCTACTCTTTCACTGTGTGTGTGTGTGTGTGTGTGTGTGTGTGTAATTCATGTATGTGGAATGTGATGATGAAAAAATAAGATGGATCCCATTAGCCACAATAGAACCAGCTTTATTAACTTCAATCACACCAAGTAGATGTTTCTAACTCCCTTTTTATTAACGAACATCCATCTTAACAAGTCTGTGCCTCAGTTCCTCTCTTGGCCTCCCTCCAGCCTCTCTTTTCCTTCCCTTCCTCTGGGCCCCCAGGAAGGAACACAGATAGCACAGCCTTCCACAGCATTGTGTAAGAAACATTGATAGGGTCTGCAAAGGCCAATGTTCCGCTATGTCATCACTCCATACCTGCAGCTGGAAATGGTCTTGTCATTTCTGAGTCCAGGGTAGTTGGCTAGTCTTATACACCTTCGGAGCTTTGATGCTTCAGGGTTCTAACTCTTGAGTCATTTACTATAATTTATGTTTTTCAGAAGAACTGCAATCATATCTTCTAGAAGTTCCATATCCCAGAAAGCTTCTTTCTAAATTGTACCATCAATTTTCAATTCACTTAGATTCCTATAATTTTATGACTAGAGGGGACTTTAGAACTGATTTAATCAAATTCTGTCATTTCACAGAAAAGAAAGGTGAGGCCCTGAAATGTTAAGTGAGTTGTTAGAGTGCAAAGCTACTCAGTAGGTAAGTCAGTATGAGTTTTGTGGTCCTTCTGGTCTAGTCTTCTTAATACTACATGGAACTTCAGTATCATTCTATAATTAACTCTTCTATGTTCCTAGGAATCATATGGATCTCCAAACCCAAAATCAATCTTTCTGTTTAAATTGTAGCCTATTAAAGCAAGGGTGATTTTCAATGACCTCAGGAAAGAAAAAAAAAAAAGAATTTTCTTACCAGAAAAAAGAACTGAATATGCTAAACTGCTAATGAAAAAAATCAAAACATTACCATCTGTAAACAGATAGATGTGGGAATCTGTTCAAGAGGGAGGGGACATATGTATACCTGTGGCTAATTCATGTTGATATATAGTAGAGGCCAACACAATATTGTAAAGCTATTATCCTTCAATAAAGAAAAGAAAAAAAATACAAAACCTGGATAGTTTGAATTGCTTTAAATATCATAAACACATTACTAATTCATGCCAGAACAGTCCTGTACTATGAAAAAAATATTAATATGATGAAAGCCTAGTCCATGAACTACCTGGAGAATATCTGTCATCCATAAATGTTTCTACACAGTAACAAGAATCACTGCCTCACAGGCAGTGATGTGCCTGCCATACTCCTCCACTGGGATCCACCCAAATAATCACCATATCTCCTATAGGAAGCATCAACTAAGTGTCAGGAACTGACAGTCTTCATTGACAGCCCAGCTCTAAAATGGACCTTACCCACCTTCTTCCCAGAAAGAGAAGAGAATGACTTCAAGGAACACTATTGTGCTGAATCACTTCAGTCATGTCTGATCCTTTGCAACCTTATGGACAGTAACCCGCCAGACTCCTCTGTCCAAGGCAGTCTGCAGGCAAGAATACTGGAGTGAGTTGCCATTTCCTTCTCCAGGGGATCTTCCCCACCCAGGGATCAAACCAGTGTCTCTGACATCTCCTGCATTGGCAGGTGGGTTCTTTACCACTAGCGCCACCTGGGAAGGCCCTCAAGAAGCGCTACTTCTTATTAGAAGATGACGCCATGGTATATCTAGGAAAACTCAGCCCATAGTCTTCTGATCATTCCATCAATATCGCTAACCCAGGGGCTACATTTTGATCTCCATCTTTTTGGTCAACCTAATGACTCTTTCAGGGTGCATCTGGGGACGGCTTCTAAAGCCCTAACAAACCAGGGCTCTATGACTCTTGAGGAATCTCGTAACCAAGCCAAATCTGCCTTATACTCCATTGTTATCTATTTTTCCTTTCCCAAACAGTGCAGGGCAATGAAAGAAGTAGCGCGAGACAGGAAATTCAGAGACTTGGATTCCAGTTCTGATACCTTAAATAATAACTTGGCTTTGAGAGAGTCATTTGCTCTTTCTGAGCCTTGGCTTCCTCATCTGCAAAATGGAATCACTAAAGATGGGCTCGAATGTTTCTGGCAGCTGTAGTATTCTGGGAACTTCTTATAGCACAAAACTATGCCAGACAGAGCATGTCAGAGATGATGAAGTCCCTGGAAGATATGGCTCTAAATGCTCTTAGTACAGTGTCTAACAAATCTTGAGCCCCCAACAAATAATCAGATGTCAAGGGAAAGAACCCCAGCTCTATTTATTGCCCTAGCAAGTTGCTGTGAAATACTAATGTCAAATACTAGTTACCACTTGAATTATTGTATGCACTCAGGTAATTACTGGATGTAATTTGCAAATACGCAATGCCATGGAAATTGTAACAATAAGGGTAACAATACAGTTGATAACAACCTAGGCTTACGTAAGTTTATTTTCCTTAGAGTTTCAAAGTGTTTCATAAACCTTGGCTCATCTATTTTCTGAATACCAATAGTGCAAAGTACAGCTGGGGACAGAGAAAAGGAGGGAGGGAAGAATGCATGCATACTTCCGAGATGCGCAATTCAAGCCCTGACAGAAGTCTTGATTTCCCCCGGGTGACACAAAGCCAGAAGCAGACCTGGGAACATGGACCCAGTCGTAGGGTGTGCAGCCTGCTGCTCAAAACACAAGCCTACCCCAGCTCCACTCTCCACTTTACAGTATGAAGTTTATGACATGGCATTACCCAGGCACTTTAGAGTGTCAATTTCCTTTACAATTTTATAAAATATCATTTGGAAGGAGGAAGAAATTTATGTTCACGCACTAAGAGTGCTCCTGTCGGCCCACCCTCTTGGGATAAGAGTTGGTTTCACCTGAACAGAGTTGCAAATACGCGGTGTACGCTCAGGGCTGAGAAAGCCGTGGGGTTTGTTTTTAATTTAAAGAATGGTTCTGATTCGGATACACATTTTAAGCAGGCACTGTATAATACAAATCCACTGAATTCACTCAGACAAGAACAAGTTATGCCATCCTAATACTGTCTAGAAACCAGATGTATAGTTACTGTTTTCTCCCTCTCTCTCTCTCTCTTTTTTTCTCTTGCTGCACAAAATTAGTTCCTCCGATACCCAGATTCTAGAGGTTCATTGTCTTGCAAAATATTCAGGTGCCTCGTGATGATCTATAATAATAAACCTCCAGTGCGATAGCAAAACACAAATAAAAATGTGAAAATATATATGCATGTATACATAAAATGAAATATAGATGCGATGTGAGAGCGAAATCACAAACACAAAGAGGAAATGGGGAGGGAGGCTGGAAGATAGCTTCCCTTCCCTTCATGTGAACTGAAAAATAGAATGGATGCTCATTAAAGTCGTTTACCAGGACTCCAATTTGTCCTGTGATTAAGAGGTATTGGTTGGAGGAAATTGGTGAGGGAGATCAATACACTTGTCTTCCTTCTTAATTCTCCTCTAATGTCTCAGTCTCCACCGGGCAGCTGAAGCACAGAGGTAGAGTCAATCTTTATCCACCAGGGGGCTGCACACTGGTGGGGGTGGGGGAACCCTCCTACTCCCGAAAAACAAAGATGGTTTGGACCATAGCAGATAAATTGGGTTGACAACCAGTTCGCTCTCTCCTGAGCCTCCTGATTTTTGTTCAAGTGTTGTCATGGTTCTGGCCAACGACTGTGCCAGTGGTGAGACATGGAGGACAGAGCGGGTCCTGGAGAAAGTCAGTCCTTGATCTTAAAATGAAGTGATGGTGTAAAACACCTGACTTTAAAGCAAACGACTTTAATCGGCACCCATTCTATTTTTCAGGTCACGTGATGGGAAGGGAAGCTATCTTTCACTGATGTTATTCCTCCACATCCTTACCTTTCTCTACAACTCACGCTAAGGGGATTTCGTCCATAAACCTCAGTGATAACACCATCGGAGGCTCATAGTAACAAGCTCCATCTTCCTCTCTCCAGCTCTCCTAGGTTCACCCCCTCTGGAAGTGGGTCTCAGCCGGGGCGATTTTGCCCTCGAAGGCACATATACGATGTCAGGAGACACTGCCTCTGTCACCACTAGGGGGAGGAGTACTACTGGCATCTAGTGGATAGAGGCCAGGGATGCTGCTAAACATCATACCGTGCCCAGGACAGCCTCCCCTCCCCCACAGCAAATAATTAACAAGCTTACACGTGGACAGTGCCAACACCAAGAAGCCCTGGTCTACAGTGATGGGCACACCTTGATGCTTCCACCTGAGCTCTCTGAGGTCTGGATCCTTGACTCAAAAAGAACTCCTCTTGCTTCGTGATGTGACTGCTGCAGAGATCTTCTCAGAAAGCGTTGAAAGTAGGTGATCCCGGAGGCTGAGAAAAGACTGAGGAGGGTGCAAAGTTGACTTTTTTTGTGGCTATTATAAGCCTTCTTCGCCTATACATTCTAAATTATTTGTATGACAAAGGCTAAGTGTTTGTTAAGAATCTGTCTCCTCTATTTCCTGGATATGCAGCCTACATTTCCCAGGCTCCTTTGCAGCTGGATGGCCACGTGACTGAAAGTGAAAGTGAAAGTAGCTCAGTGTGTCTGACTCTTCGCGACCCCATGGACTATACGGTCCATGGCATTCTCTAGGCCAGAATACTGGAGTGGGTAGCCTTTCCCTTCTGCAGGGGATTTTTCAACCCTAAGAAAATTTTTTCTTACTCAAAAAAACATAAAAAAAGTTAGAGGAAGTAATAGAAGCATTTCTAAGTCTGGTTATAAAATTTATCATGTGATCCTTTACCCTCTCTCTTTCCCTGACTCCTGGCTATATACCAAGTTTCTAGCAAAAGAATCCAAGGCCAGAGTGATGGTGGATCCTGCAAATGGAAGGAGCCTTGATCCCTGATGGACCACATTGAAGACTGCTTGTTAACCACCAAAACTTGTATTGGACTTTAAGTGAATCAGAAATAAAATAAGCCACTGAGAGTTGGGGACTATTATATCTAGCATCACTCAGCCTAAATTACTATAATATGCATGTATCATTTTAATTTAAAAATTATAATTCAAATATAAATAATCAAAATTTATATATTTTTGGTAGGAAGCAGGTGGCTTTCAAGTGTCTGTTCTAGACTTTCTATAATGTCCCTGGAAGTTCTTTTTCTAAGGTTAACTGAACTGTATCATTTTCTACCTTAAAGCATTTCAGTGGTTTCCTGCTGCACTTTCTGTATTTTAAGATTCTTATCATGATTCATACAGCCCTTTACAATTGAGTAAGAACATAGTGTTTGTGGATAACACTACAGGGGTGTGATGATGAAAGGAAGAACTTTGCATCCCATTACAGGAGCGTAGAGCCCAAGTACCCCTTTCCATACTACTAGCAGCTGGCATGTAGGCTCAATCAAACACACCTACTTAATATTTTACATCTTAAGGAAACAGCCTTGAGAATAGGGCTGCAATGACACCAAATGTCCAAGACAGCAGTGTCAATGGCAGGTGTTCAATGGGGACTCATCTGTATTAACCAGCTCCCTCATCTCTTTTAGATCATTCCCATTTCTGCACTTGAACTTGGTTATTAAGTGAGCAATTATACATTTCTTTTCTGCTTTAGTTAACTAAAGAATTTATTGTGTATAGGCAAAACCCTTGAGTGACAGAATATCTGCCCTCACTCCAGGACCATAAGTTCCATGAGGGCAGGAACCGTGTTTTCTTAAACATTATATCTCTGCTTTGCTACACAGTGTCTGTGTGGGTGCTACAAGCTAAGTCGCTTCAGTCCTTGTGTCAGACTCTTTGCAACCCCATGGACTGTATAGCCTGCCAGGCTTCTCTGTCCATGGGATTCTCCAGGCAAGAATACTGGAGTAAGTCGCCATGCCCTCCTCCAGGGGATCTTCTCCACCCAGGTACTGAACCTCTGCCACTTATGTCTCCTGCATCGGCAGACAGGTTCTTTACCAATAGCACCACCTGGGTACACAGTGCAGTTAACTAAATATTTTTGGATGAATGAATGAAGACTATCAGGCAAAATTTACACAAATCAGGTCCCCAAAGGACCATCCTTTCACTCTAAAATCAAGATTTAATAAAGTGGGAGGCTAGTAGTACAAAGAAGGTTGGGTTGAAGTGGAGGGGAACTGACACCTGCATGATGCCAGAGAGAAATGTAAAGGGAGAAATGTACTAGGAGGAGGCAGTGCTGATTCAAAGCTGTGTGGATGACTTTAGCTCTATTGCCTCCTGCTGGACAGGAAGAGTAGTACAATAACTACAGCTCTCACTACACGCTGGCAAGCATTTCTCCTCCTCAAGTTTTCTGTCCCATGATTGCTTCTGAAAATATGAAAACTGAGTAACGACAAGTCAGAAAACATAGGTTCCTATGCTGAACAGTGATGCCACCTCTTTAACTCAGCATCTTTGCTCCACCTGCTTCAACCACCTGGCAGACGTTTCGAGAATCCAACAAACAGTGCATTTTATAATGCTCTGTGTATGGAAAGATCATTACATGCACAATTTGCCTTGGGAATAGCAACAAAAATCTTAAAGGAACACTTCCATCTCTCAAGAAAGCAGCATGCCTTCCTAGAAGGTAGACTGCAAATCCAGTTTACTTTATCATAGGCCATTTTCTTCCATATGTAGAAATCAGCTGTTCTTGTTGCAACTGCTACCCAAGAGTGGAAATAAGTCATTCATGGAGCTATCACTAAGAGAAAGAAGTCTGTGTAAAATCAATGAGGAAAGGAATCCAAATGAGGCCAGACAGGCTTTGTTCATACTTTGGCATATGGTGGAGCTGGATTTTCCTGGAGAACTTCATGCTCCCTTACTTTCTTCATTCAGCACACACCCATGAATTTTCTAATGAGGCAGAATAGCCACTGCAGACAGGAGCTACTTTTGATTTCAAGTTCTCATGGAAGACCACAGAGACTTTAGCCAGCATGGCAAACCCTGGCAATCCCATCACAGAAGGGGAGACTAAGTACTAGGGATGACACTTCTTAGGGATGGAGCAAGAGGTCAGTCAGTCTATACTTTCCAATTTCCACCTCTGGGGAGGATTTTGCAGCTGCTGTTGCAGCTACCAGCACATTAACTCTCCATCTGATGGCTCACACCTCAATAGGATTTGTTAAACTCTGTCACTGAACATGAGCTCCCCAGGTGGGTCAGGGGTAAAGAATTAGCCTGCCAATGCAGGATACACAGGAGACTAGAGTTCAGTCACTGGGTCGGGAAGATACCCTGAAGGAAGAAATAGCAACCCACTTCTGTATTCTTGCCTGGAGAATTCCAGGGACAGAGGAGCCTGGTGGGCTACAGTCGATAGGGTCACAAAGAATCAGACATGACTGAACAAATGAGTATACATGCACACACACAACATGAACCTAAATTTTGACTCCCTTAAAATGTAAAAACCCCAGGGTAGAAAATATTTTGTGCTTAAAAAAAAAATTTCACAGGAGGATGACTCTGGGAAATCCAATTCTGGCTCTGTCACCAAACCAACTTGGTTAAAAGTCATAAGCAGCCTGGAAGTCATTTTCTTCATTTGTAAAATAAGAGTGTTGGAATAGAATGGGTAGATTTCAAAGACTTTCTAGCAGTAGACTTCTTTCCTTTAATTCTATAATTTGTCAACCATTAATTCTTTACAAATGTTCAGTAGATAAAATGTGTAAGACTGGAAGTACATTCTGCTGGGAGCTCAGGATACGAACTATGGACAGCAGTGGACAAGTTAAGCTCAGCACTCAAGGTCCTTATTAAACCATGTTGCTGAAAACTCTGTCTTTTGATGAGTAAACAGAACTTCTGAAACTTCTGGATTTGCCTGCTGAGGTTGATCTAACCTGAGGGACCTGAGCCACTTGGGTAACCTGAGTACCCACTGTTTGGGGTACTCTCACAGCAGCAGGTTCGTCTCTAAGACTGAGAACTTGTCTTGTTTGCAGAGTGAGAAGGAATTGGAGGTAAATGAGGAGAGCTCAAGAGGACAAGTGGCAAGAGTGGGGAAGGCAGGCTGAGTCTCGTTCCCAACTGGACCTAACGTGGGCTCTGGCTGACACTTAAGCAAATGGTGGTTTGGAATCCTGACACTGAAGATGGACAAATGCTGGGCTATCTGCAAGGATTTGCAGGTGGGGGTTCTGCTAACCACCTGTGGCTGGCTGGGCACCTTTATAAGAAATTTCACCCAGTGGCTCAGCAGTAAAGAATCCGCCTGCAATGCAGGAGATCCGGGTTCGATCCCTGGGCTGGGAAGATCCCCTGGAGGAGGGCATGGCAACCCACTCCAGTATTCTTGCCTGGAGAATCCCATGGACAGAGGAGTCTGGGGGGCTACAGTTCATAGGGTCACAAAGAGTCAGACACAACTGAAGAGGCTGAGCACCCAGGCATGACATTTTCAGAGACTTGTAAATCTCTATGTCATGTAGACTGCTCCAGCCCAAACTTCTGACCTTGCCCACTGACTGCAGAGCAGCAGCTCGGCTGGCTTAGTTAATCTCTCACATGATGGCAAGGGTTGGGGTGATGTGTGCAGGCTCAAGACAGGGAGAACCAGGGTGGGTGCAGAGACTTGCCTCTTTCCAAAGTCCTCTTCAAGCATCTCTCCCTCCAAAGGATGTACACCCTTATCATACTTATCAAACCATCAAAAACGGGTGGGGGAGAAAACTCCCTTCCTGAAATGTATTGTAAATTTGGGGGCCAAGATTTAAGACTGCATCCCCAGGCTAACTTCAAATCTGGCCAAACACGATGCTTCCTTCCATGGGAAAGTTTCAACTAGCCGGAGAAAGTTCTTACTTCAAAAACTCAAATGCACTGATTAAAAGTGAGTGCCACAAACACACACTCCAATATCATCAACAGCGAGTCAGAACCCACACCCGAGTTAACAGGAAACTTGGTGGAGGAGAGTGAGAGTCGCCACTGAAACAAAAGCCCGGGCTCTGAATGCCATCCCAGCAGGCAGCGCTCGCCTTTTCAATGAGACTCCCACTTTGATGTGTGTTTTTTAACTGCAACTTTCATGTGGTGATGGAAGAAGCTCAGAGCAAGGTGGTAGCATTATGTGAAGACCAATGCTTTCAAATGCCCTTTGCCCCTCAACAGCACCAGGCAGACAAAGAAGAACCACATAGCCGGGAGAAGCCTACCTGGTTTTTAAAGAATATCTGTGCTAGTGGAATCTAACAGGGTGAGAAGGAGCATGCTCTTCAGTGGCAGGGAAAAAAAAAATTGGTGGGGCCACTTTGAGGGAGATTTGGCTTAAAATAAGAGTTCACTTACTTGTTCACTTGGATCATACGCCAGATTAAAATTATTTGTGTCCAATTAGCTTAAAATATCCCCATGCGTGGTAAATCTTTCCCATGTTTATTTTCAGTAGAAGTCACAGAACCTGGTGCCTTGGGAAACTACACAGGTGTGTCGTATTTTGCATAATACATACATTCCTGGGAAAGCTGAGAAGTAAAACAGTACTTTTATATATGAGGTCCATGCCCTTTTTAAAGCATGTCAGTAAAAACTCAGTTTTTGAGCTTTTGATACTTCTGTCTTTGCCTAATGAAGTTGATTTAATCTGAGGGATTTGAGGAATTCTCACAGAACCAAGTTCCTACAGGGCCGGTTTCAAAGCTCTTCTGGCTCAGCTTACCCAAAAAGGTCACGAGAAAAAGGAGGCAGAGAAGCCCCCAATCCCACTACATATGCACAGGCAACTCGGACATTTTCTAGAACTGGGATAGGGGCTGACTGTCATGAGATGACGTGAGAGAGGGAGGGGTATCGTGTTTACACTGCAGGATGAGATGTTGTTCTGGGTTATGTTTCCACAGAGCCCACGCTGCATGGAAAAGCGAGGGTTCAGAAGGTGGTGGCCCAATGAGGTCCCTCAGCTGGCAAGAGAGAAGCTTAGACAGAGCAACACGCCTCTCACATCCTCAGGGCGCGTGGAATTTGAACTGGATGGAGTAGGGGAAGGCCAACTAGGTAGGAGGGAGATAAGCTGAAAAAGGTGAAAAGGAAGAGCAGGAGATAAAGAAACAGGAGTCATCAGTCTAGAATGGCAAAGGGTAAATGGACACAGCACTAAATTCACAATTTTTTATAGGACTGGTTGCGTAGGAAATTATTCACAAAGTCCAGGATCTTCTTCCTATGTGTCTGCCCACGTTGCCTGCACTCTGGCTCCCTCCCTTGAAGCTGAATGAATGTATTTATTAGGATAAATATAAGGAAATACTACTTTTCACAGAAAGCAGCAAACTGAGTCACCAGGAGGAGCTAATTGAAGGCTGAAAACTGTATTTTTAATATTTCCCCATTTTTATAATGTTCAGTAAGCCACTGCTAATTTTGAGGTTTTATGGGACTTCCCAGATGCTTAGAGCACACCTCTCATGACAATAGTCTTTGTCCTTCTCATGAGAGTAATCTTATGCTTTTCAAGCCCCATGATAGCATCAATCCCACCATTTTATAGCAGTTTACGGTTCTCTCTCATGAGGCACTAAAGCAGGCTCCTGTCCACCTTTCAGGCCTGCACTGGGGTGAGGGAGAGATGACTGAAAGAAAATGCTAGTTGCTCAGTCATATCAGACTCTTTGCGATCCCATGGAATGTAGCCCAGGCTTCCCAGGTGGCGCTAGTGATAAAGAACCCGCCTATCAATGCAGGAGACATAAGAGTCACGGGTTTGATCCCTGGGTTGGGAAGATCCTCTGGCGGGCATGGCAACCCACTCCAGTATTCTTGCCTGGAGAACCCCCATGGATAGAGGAGCCTGGCGGGCTACAGTCCAAGGCGTCACAAGGAGCTGGACACGACTGAAGTGACTTAGCATGCACACATGCACAGCCTGTAGCCCCTTCTCCAGGGGCCTTCCTGAACCAGGGGCTGAACCCAGGTCTCCAGCATTGCAGGTGGATTCTTTACTGTCTGAGCCACCTGGGAAGCCCTGGGAGATGACTGGGCTTCCCCACTTTGGTCATGCTTTCACGCCCACACCCCCATTGCATTTTTGTCTCCAGTGATTTTTTTCCTCCTTACAGTTCCTGGGCAACTCTGACTTTACTTCCGAAACACAGTCCAACTCTCATCTTCCCAAAGTCACCCTTGCTGGATGACTTTGTAACATGCTTCCTCAGCCCCTAGAAGTTACTCTTCCCTAGCAACCATTGAAAGAAATTGTAACCACCTCTTTTAAGTGTCCGTCCCCAGGCAGCCTTAGTGCTGTAAAGGCAGGGAGGGGGGCTTAGTCCATTTTGTCCCAGCACCTGTCCCAGTGCCAGGCATGCACTCATCTGTCATTGCTCAGACCTTGCTGCCTCAGAGGAGCCAGCAGGTGGCCTCCATTGCACCCCTTTTTTGTCCTGTTGGAGGCATCATCTGACCCAAGCTGACAAATTTTATGCTCCAAAAGCATGGAGTCCATCAGTAGACAGGTTTTCTCGTCTCTTTCACCCCTGTTTTATAGGCTGTACTCTGAAGAAAGTAGCACTAAGTATGATAGGAAACTAGCCACTGTCAACATAAATGAAATGTCATGCTGGCACAAGCTTTACATTAAGTTGTTGCTGTTCAGTCTCTAAGTTATGTTGGGCTTTTTGCGACCCCATGGACTGCAGCACATTAGGCTTCCCTGTCCTCCACTGTTTTCTGGAGTTTGCTCAAATTCATGTCCATTGAGTCAGTGATGTCATCTAACCATCTCATCCTCTGCCGCTCCCTTCTCCTTTTGTCTTTAATCTTTCCCAGCATCAGGGTAAAGTTATACAAACTGGAGAAAGGGTTTCTTGTGATTTGAGTAAGGAAAGCTGGAGAGAGCTTCATTTTGTGTTGAGTAGTAAGTATACAGACATTCAGGGACTCCACAGCATACTGTATGGTCTTCAGACTCATTTCAAACCCATACAGTGAAGCTACCAGAAAAAGAGGATATTCTGTCCCTGATGGCCATCCTCTGACTAAAGGGCACTAAAACTCAAAGCTCTGTGTAAGCTAAAGGTAGTCAATGCCTTCTGGACAATAGATCTTCAGAATACTGGGCACCTCTGACCAGAAGTCTCCTCAGACCTCTATGTCTTTCATCCCCATCCTTCATCCATGGCACTGAGAGAGCTCTCCTTAAAGTACGTAGAATAATGCATCAGCACTGGGCCTCTCTGGCCTTCGGGCTCAGGGGTGTAACCCTGACCCTAGCGTGGCTCCTCACATAGCATCTCCACGGAAGCACAGGTTATAGTGAGTGCAATAGCATACATTTCTTCAGGGGATGAGGTGTGCTAAGTCCCCAAAGGCACACTGCCTACCCAGGACACGCTGTGGATTCTGAAAATGCCTGAGTGCTCTTCTGGTTTCTCAAAGGAGGTAAAAGCAAGGAAGTGGATTAAACGGACAAACAACATCCTACTTCAGATTTGGCTATTACATTGTCTTCCGCGAAGTGTTTCTAATGTTCCTGAAGCCTGCAAATAATGAAAAGGGTATCCCCCCACTGAAATCCAAGTAAATATGCTATAATTGGTTTAGAGTGCCTTTAATACTAGTGTTCTCACATTTTAAAACTCTTTTTTCCCCCCAAGTTTCAATAACGTGTTCTTGAAAGATGTACTCTCTAAGTAATTCTTTGTCCTCAGGAAAACACTCAAATCACTTTTCCAAACTGATGGTCTGGCACCTTGCCAGAACTGATTTAGAAGTTATGGCTCGCACCCCACGTCTGAGTCTTCTAACCTTGGCACACTTCTCAGTCCCAGGAATAGGGTTGGCAGTTGGGAAGGACGGCTATAAAAAGAGAGAGCTGATTGTATCTAGCTCTGTTTAGCAAATTTTGCTTTCATGAAAATCCTAGAGAGTCAAAAAGGCTTTGCCAAGATACCTACAAGATCTCCCTAACCTGCTGGACCATTCCACATGCCATCACACTTGAAACAATGAAAATTTATGCAGGGGCAGGGCTGATCGTTTGTGAATGCTTTCATATTCATTATCTTATTTTGATCAGTATAATCTGGAAAACATGTAGAGCAAATATTATTACCCCCATCTGATAGATAAAGATACTCTACTCAGAAGGAGTTATGTTCAAGGTTACCCAGCCAGTTAATGCCTGAGCTGAGAAGGAAATTCAATCTCCAGACAGCTGGTTTGGTTCTTTCTCCACTGCACCAGGCTGCCTCCTGAGAAGCCTTTGGCTCCAGCCTATCAGTTTCCAATCTGCTTCTGAAGATGGCTACACTGCTCATAGCACTCATCATACCAGACCAAAGGGAAGAGATCACAGTCACTGTGAAGACCACCACCTCAAAGGAGAGCACAAGTAGGCATGGGTGGAGATATCAATAGAGGAAAATGTCTCTTACCCACAGCATCTTAAAACTCCAGTGCGAGCATGCATCATTTTCACTAATATGCAATTTCTCTCCAAGCTCTTTGGAGTTAGGGATTTGCTTTGCCTACTGTGAGAAAGACATCTGCCAAGTTAAACTGGGCCCTTAGGCATATGCACCCAGCTTTCTCAGAAGCTGATACTGTTTAAATGGAGTCCTTCCATGTACATCTCCCAGGATGGTTTTAGACAGCCTACGAGTATACTTTATTTCCTTTAAAACAAGTAACCTAGAAAATGAAATAACACAGATTAGATTAAGCTCTGTCCCATTTGGCTAATTCAGAAGTTAATGGAAGGTCTCTTTCGGTCATTGGTATCGGCAGAGACACATTTAGTGAAACTCTCGCGGGATCCTCACACAGGTACAGTAGTGGCTCTTACCCATAAATTAAGACTGGCACTTAAAGGCAGCTTTCTCCTCTCTAAGAGGGTGCCATTAAGGTTGCTCTTGACAAAGGGCTGGCTGACCAAACTCCTCCCCAAATAAGAGAGATGGGGCAGGAGAAAGGGAGGAAGAGGGAGGTGGGTGTTGGGGTGTCGGGGGAAGAGTGATAGCTCTGAAGTCAGCACGACACAGAGTAGAAAGATGGCCAGATCACTAACGACTACAATGGTGATGCCCACTGTGCATGAGGCTTATGGCAAGAAGCAATTAATTTCACCTCTGAATCATGCTCAGTGCTTGGCACCTGGACTTTTTATATTGGAGATTTAATACAGAACACCAATTTAGAATCTTTCCCTGACATGAATGTTGTTTAAAAATAGTATAAGCAAAAAAACAAAAAATTAAGCTTGACCATTTCATGACTTTAACCCAAGTCCCTATATTCAAACAAACAGATCCAGAATCAAATCATTCCTGGCAAACCCATTCTGTCTAATCATTTCTCTGATCCTCTGTCCTGCCACAGAATTGATGAAGCTATTCCACCTGCGTGACACTTCTTCAGGAGTGAGGATTCTTCTGATAAATAATAAAAAATGCAATGACCTTGTCACCGCCTTCTCAAATGCACACTGAGCAATCAACCATGATGAGAAGGTGATTAATATTAGGAATATTTTTGTATTTATAAGTAGAGAAGGTCTGAAGATTTTTTGTTGTATTATGGTACTATTTCTCTCGACTTGTGGCATCAGAGTAATGCTAGCATCATGAAAGTAGTTTTTAATATTTTTCTATATTTGGGAGCCATTTTAAACTGGCCTTTGAAGTTCCCAGGACTTGTTTTAGTACTAATACTTTTGATACGTTAATCACTTTTAAAAACTGTATTCAGTTACTAAGTTTCATCTACTGCTTTAATTTTATTTTTCTAATTATTCTCAAACAGTTTTGGTAATTTATATTTTTCCAAAATACTTTCATTTCACTGAGGTTTTCAAACATATAGGAGCATAACTTTGCACAATTCTCTTATGATTTTTATTGTCCCTGAATATATTCTAAAATTCACGCTCTCATTTCTAATTTTCTTTATTGAAACTGTATTAAAAACTGACACGGTTTGATCAGTCAGTAAAATAGTGGAGGACAGAGGAGCCCAGCATGCTATAGTTCAAGAGATAACAAAGAATTGGACATGACTTAGTGACTGAACAACAGCAAAATAATTTGAAAATAAGTTAGTAAATAATGTATTATTATATATGTAAATATGCTACATATAATACATAAATATAATTTATGATACATATCAATGTTATATTATTACATAAGTAAAATATAGCAATTTTTTCGAATACCTAGAGAAAATGAATCACTTTTGCTATTTTACGGTTTCTGATTCTTTCTTTGTTTTTATCTTTATTACTTGCTTTCTCATTGTTTATTATTTAATTTCTAAAGTTTTACTTTAAATTCATTGCTAGTTATTTTTTCTTTACTTCCCCAATGAAATGAAATATTCAAAGCTATTACTTCACCTCTGTGTATAACTTCGGCTGATTCTTATAAGTATTGATAGGTAGCATTCTCATTTTTATTGTTTACTAAATATTAATACAGTTTTATTTTTCAAGTCATGTGAGCCATAAGTAAGGTTCAGTTGTCTGAAAATACAAAAATGATCTTTTTTTTAAACACTATATAATAGCCAGAAGAGAAAGTAACTGTTCATTCTAAATAACACTAGTTCCAACTTCCAAAGAGGAAGATATTTTTTACCATTATCTGTTACTTATCAGCATCTCAGTCTTCAGTCAGGTGGTTTTCAGTTCTGTCTATATGCACATTGATACATTATCCAAATCTGATTTCTAGCAAGTTTGGGACTAAGTTCTAGAATACAAACACTGAGAAACAAAAGACTTCAAGGAAAATTTTCTATGTACAATCTGTTCACTAAAACTTTCAGTGAAAACAAACGAAAAAAAAATTTTCAGATGTTCTTAAAATAAAGAAGGGTAAAAAGAAGTAGAGTAAAGAAGGTTGTTTTAAATACAATGTAAAGAAGAGCAACAGAAAAAGAAAGGAAAAATGAAATGAAGGTCTCTTTCTTATGTGGGCACTTATACCCAAGTAACTTAAAGCTCAACATTCAGAAAACGAAGATCATGGCATCTGATCCCATCACTTCATGGGAAATAGATGGGGAAACAGTGGAAACTGTGTCAGATTTTATTTTGGGCAGCTCCAAAATCACTGCAGATGGTGACTGCAGCCATGAAATTAAAAGATGCTTACTCCTTGGAAGAAAAGTTATGACCAACCTAGATAGCATATTGAAAAGCAGAGACATTACTTTGCCAACTAAGGTCCGTCTAGTCAAGGCTATGGTTTTTCCTGTGGTCATGTATGGATGTGAGAGTCGGACTGTGAAGAAAGCTGAGCGCCGAAGAATTGATACTTTTGAACTGTGGTGTTGGAAAAGACTCTTGAGAGTCCCTTGGACTGCAAGGAGATCCAGCCAATACATTGTAAAGGAGACCAGTCCTGGGTGTTCTTTGGAAGGAATGATGCTAAAACTGAAACTCCAGTACTTTGGCCACCTCATGCGAAGAGTTGACTCATTGGAAAAGACTCTGATGCTGGGAGAGATTGGGGGCAGGAGGAGAAGGGGATGACAGAGGATGAGATGGCTGGATAGCATCACTGACCCGATGGACGTGAGTCTGAGTGAACTCCAGGAGATGGTGATGGACACGGAGGCCTGGCGTGCTGCGATTCATGGGGTCGCAGAGTCGGACACGACTGAGGGACTGAACTGAACTGAACACAACAAAGCTTCAAAGTGGGTCCCTAAAATGTATGTGAGCTGCTATTTGTTTCTCTTTGATATCTTCTGCCTTCCTCCCTCCTTTTTCACTTCCTTTCTTCCTTTCTTTTTAACCCTCCCTGCTTCCCTCCCTTCTTCAATAGCACTCCTAAAAACCACTCTCAGTGAGGAGGGCTGACATCGTTTATCGGATTTGGGGTCTGATTTATGTAAAAGAATCAGTTGTGTCCACCCACTTCCCACTTACAATCTGTCACTATTCTAGTCATCAGAAATAGAGTCTCCCCACATTCCCTATATGGAATGGAGTCTCTCCTTTTCTCAGCACAAATTCCCTGTCCTAACAACACAGTCAAAAATCCAACTAGGAAGCAGACAATCTCCCTCCCACCCCATGTAGGAACAATTGTTATAAAATACTGAAAGTTAGTATAAAACATCAAACTTGCTTTAAAAAAATCTTGGAAGGGACATTAAATGATAAGTTAGTGAAAGGAAATGGTTTAATTGCAGTATGCCTGAAGTCAAATCCCTCTTAGAAACAAAAGTAGCTGCTGAGGGTCAGAAATTCACTGAAGGCAAAGCTGAGGATTGGCTGAGAAACAGGAAGCTGATCCTACAATCTCTTCAACCCCTGAATCACTAGCCAACAAGGCAGACTTGCTGGCAAGTAATGAATCCAATTTTGCAAAGACTATGATCATAACACATACAAAATGACCTTCCTGAAAGTCAGAGCTGTGATTTGTGTCCAGGTTTTCAGATCACAAACATGTCTATCACATCTCAGGCACACCTGCCACCTTTTGAGAATCTACTCCACCAGAAAAGATCTATTTCCTGGCTCCCTGTGCAGACACACTGTGTCTAGACCTCTCCTCTAGCTGCAGATGCTGGAATGTTCTCTACCCCCACTTTGTGCCATGTGCCTAAATTCCATGCATTCTTCACGGAGGAGGGCAAGTCTCATCCCTGCCACATGTCTTTCCATATGACTTCTGCCTCCTCCACTCTTCCCTCACTGTGGTGCTGACTTGGAAAGGAAGCACACTTTGGTTCATGCCTGTAAGTGGCTGCAGGGCAGCTGCTGCTGGGTTCCTGCCAAGTGGTGCAGTGCATGCAGGGCAGCAGTGGTGTGGCACATATCCCAGGGGATTCTGGTTGCAGAGCAACACATGAGGAAAAAAGAGAACACTGAAAATGAGGGAAACCAAAGTCTGTCCACCAAGATGGGCCATCAGGTAGGAATGCCTAGGCAACTGTTCAGGGGCAACTATTCCAAGACAGTATCTTCCCTTAGGAATTCACTTCCAATAAATCACTCTTCATATAAAATGACAATACTTAGCATTGTATCTTTATCCCACATCAATGCATTGGTAGTGTCAACAAAGTGTTTCTCAGGTGGCACAGTGGTAAAGAATCTGTCTGCTAGTGCAGGAGACCCAAGAGACTCAAGTTCGATCCCTGGGTCGGAAGATCCCCTAAAGGAGGAAATGACAACCCACTCCGGTGTTCTTGCCTGGAAAATTCCATGGACAGAGGAGCCTGGCAGGCTACAGTCCATGAGGTAACAGAAGAGTCAGGCACAACTGAGATGCGACTGAACACTGAGCACAATGTCAACAAAACATCCCTAAATGATTATTCTCAGTATCCAGTACTTTCCCAATAGTAAGTGGATTTTGAGGATTTAAAATGAAAACTGTATTAGGATCTGAAACTTCCTTTCAGATGCTTTTTTTTTTAACTGTACTCTGAATTTTCTAATTTTATGTGCATATTTTAATCAATATTTCAATTTGATTAAATATTTATTTAATTTGATTAAATGTATTATGCTAACAATACTTACACAATGTTTGGAAGACTGTATCATTTTTCTGATCTTCTCTCAGAGGAAAATGAGAGTCTTTCTTGAACTTTTAATGTATCCCCAATACACATACACTATATGGGTTATTTGATTTATTTCCTTTCTCACTGAATAAAAGATAAAACATTTCCCAATTTTCTAAAAATTGTGAAACCAAATATGTCCAAAATTTACACAGCTAAGAGATCCTGTGTTTACTCACCCAAACTACCCCCACCATTTTTCATTCGTGGTGTGAAACACATTTGTTTTGAGAGATTTCTGACATTTTTGTTATTTGTATTGTTCTCCTTCCATATCTGTGCCTAGTTTAGTAGGCAGGGAATCTCAGCTCTCTAGGAAGCATATTATCTGAGACTTACAATCTGTATATGCCACAATGTTTAATTTTTTCTAAGTTTCCCCTCATCCTCTTTGTCAATACCTATTTTTAAAAGTCATTATTGCCTTCCAGCTGTCCAAATTTTCTTCTCATTTTTCTCTTAAAAAGTGACTTAAAGCAGGAGGTCAATATCTCAGCCATCATTAATTTCACGCCCTCCTCTTCTCATTTATTCACTGGTCTTTTTCTCTCTTGAGGATTCCTTTTTTCCCCCTTGATACATTTATAAAAGGCCTCCTTACTCCATCTAACCTCTTTTACTAGCACTATCTCATTTCGCACTTTTGTGCTCCTTATCTTTTCTTTGCTAACTTTAAGTTGGTCTGTCTATTTTTATATAGTTCCTGCCTTCTGCATTCCCAGGGCAACTGTCCTGTCATACATGGATTTGAGCAGCCACTGGGGATGACAGACTGCATTTTTACTCGAATTCTAGAGGCAGAGGGGCACTATAGCCCCCACAATGCCCAGTTCTCTTGCTGCCACAGAGTAACCAAGGCTTTTGCACTTTTATGATACTGTCTTAGGGTACTTCACACCTATCTCCAATTATGAATTGTAATACTTACACCCATTGTATCATACATATCAGATTGCCTCCTAGTGTATTTTTTAAGTAGGAATAGTACCTTGTAGGGTTGTTATCAATGATCACATTTCTAAATAGGCAGAGGAGAGAATGAAAATGATTTCCTCTATTAGGGTGAGGTCATTTGCATACTATTGAGTGATTTACATGCTGGCAGAGCCTAGATGGACAGGGAAGCCTGGTGTGCTGCAGTCCACGGGGTCACAGAGAGTCGGACACCACTGAGTGACTGAACTGAACTGAGATCCCAGAACTGGGTTTCAGTGGCTTTCTCACATTTCTGCCTTCCTAACAAGGTGTAGCTTATTCTTCTCACTATAAAACTGTCCTTTATTTTTCTCTCTCACACTCCACCCTCTCCCACTGGAGAATAACACCCACTAACACCAGCATGACATTGCAAGGTAGTCTCTGCCTTCTGAGCTAATGTTCTCTTTGGCATAATTCATCATCCCCTCTGATTTTTCAAGGATGGTGACAATGGTGACTCCCCTAATATCTGAATGAAGTCCTTCATAAATATTTTGCTGCGTGATTGATATCTTCTCTAGTTAGTTTTCTCACACCTCTTCCCCTCAGTATGTAACAGATGGGATTTTTCCATCAAAAGCAGATGTTGTAGAAAAAGTACCAGCAGCCCAGAAGCCACTGTTCCAGCCTCAGCCCCACTTTTAACTACCTCTGCCCAGCAGATGTTGTAGAAAAAGTACCAGGAGCCCAGAAGCCACTGTTCCAGCCTCAGCCCCCACCATTGCCATTAGCCACTTTACCTCCCTGGGCCTCCATTTCCATGTCCATAAATTGAAGATGAAGATGCCTTCTTCAGAGGCAAACCAAGGTGATCAGAACAAATACATTTAGAAAAATGCTTCCTAATATACAGTTGTTTGATACATGGAGTTTCGATAACTCTTAGCTAAATCATGTAGGCTTTTCAAAAATAGATGAAATATAAATTATTTGTTTCACCCATCCCCCTCATTAGCTTTCCATACTAATAAACAAATAAACACACTTCCAGGCAAGTTGGTTACATTTTGAGAGATTCTAAATGAGGGATCGACAGACACTTAACAAAAGGATCCTCTTAGCCACTCCCATCTCTATCCTCCTCCATGTCTCATTAGCAACCACACTCTCCACCTTTATTTAAATAACTTATGAGGCACCTGTGGGGAGAAGCGGGACTCTTGCTTAACTTTTTTTGACTGAGTCTCATTCAGTGAAGTAAGGTGTCAGGGCTGGCTGTGGATCTGGAAAGCATTTTGGAAGTAAGAAGCAGACAAATGTAAATCTTTTAAACCCCTGTGATAAGCAAACTCTCCTCAGTTCAACATATAAATATAAACACTAAATCAAATCAGATGCTTATACATTTTTTAATCCCATCATAAAACATTTTGTTTTGACAGCTTGGTAATATAAAGTAAAAACACCGACAGCCAAAAGAATCAGCATCATTGCCTGCTTACTACCTGAAAGTCTTTCCTGTGTATAAATAGAAAAAAAAAAAAAGTATGTTTATGTAAAGGGAAACACTGATTTACTAGAACTGATTGCTTCATAGTCTAATTACTTTTCAACTGGCTGTTCCAAATTAAGATGTCATTGATGGCTTTTGGTGATATATTTCATTTTAAGCAAATTTATTCTATAATAGAGTACATCATAATGGAAAGCAGAGTTCCTACTCTTCCCTCCTCTTTGTAGCCTGATATCTTGACAAGTAAATTAAATTTAGCAGTTAAAATGCTTCCATTAGTAATTTTATTAAGTTAATTAAAGAATCTCTCTTTCTGAATTTTAACTACCTTCCTTTCAGAACAATGTTGATTTCTTTTTTTCTAATTTCATGTATTTAGGGACTGTGATATATTCTAGGACCAATCAACAACTCTGTCAGTACTACATTTCTGTGGGCAAGATGCTACCAAGCAAATCAAGTAAAAGGAAAAAAAAAAATACCTCCAAAGTCTGAAAGAGATGATCTGTTTCATATGACAGAAAGGATTTTAATATCTTGAAGAGAAGGTGGAAGTGAAGGAGGGGGAGAGGAAAAGAAAGACGAAAATACACTTTTTAGGTTATCTATGTTCTTAGGGGAAAAACATAACTGCTAACTACTGTCACCATACATTCAGGTTAAATCATAAATAGCTGGAGTAGAATTTAGTTCATAAATGAAAATAGAAAAGCTCAAACTCTTTTTTTTTTTCCTTCCTTAGTAATGTAGAAGTATTACTAAGCAAGACACTGAAGGCGGTGAGGCACACATTAAATAAAATCTTGGACCCTCTTCAGGGAGTGTTATTTTAAAAGAACTCAGATATTTCTAAGAGATTTAGGGCAGAAGAGTTGTCTCCCTGACCACTACCTGCTTCTTGTGGCTCGTGTTCTTAAACTCTGGAATTATAGAAATTATTCTTAGAACTGGAAGGGAACATTGAAAAAATGTTATCTTATTATCATATGTTGAAGATAAGGAAACTAAGGGGCAGAAATGAGTAATACAACCACTACCAATAATAATGTGCTTAGTCGCTTAGTCTGACTGTTTGTGACCCCATGGACTGTAGCCTGCCGGGCTTCTCTGTCCACGGGGATTCTCCAGGCAAGAATGCTGGAGTAGATTGCCATGTCCTTCTCCAGGGGATCTTCCCAACTCAGGGATCAAACCCAGGTCTCCCGCATTGCACGTGGATTCTTCACCAGCTGAGCTATCAGGGAAACCCATAATAATAATAGCAACTCTAACTATGGTGACTAATACTTACTGAATTCAACACTGTGAAGCATCACATATAAAATTTCATTAAAATTCCCTATGAGGGGAACTCTTTGAATGCTCCAACATTATGGATATGAAAAATAATGCCTAGCAAAGATTAAGTAACTTGTGCAAAATCTATGACTCCCATGTCGTTAACTGGTACACATAATTTCCTTAGATGAACGACCAGTTAGTGCTATCCCGAGAGGCATGCCGGGTAGCGCTAGTGGTAGAGAACCTGCCTGCCAATGCAAGAGTCGTGGGTTTTATCCCTGGGTCGGGAACACCCCCTGGAGAAGGAAATGGCAACCCACTCTGGTATTTTTGCCTGGGGAATCCATGGACAAAGGAGTCTGGTGGGCTATAGTCCATGGGGTTGGAGAGTCAAACATGACTGAGCGACTGAGCATGCATACCTAGAGTTAAAGCTCAAGATATCTGCCTCCCAGCTCTGCTCTTTACAAACTAGGCCACAGAAACAGGACTGGAAATCTGGTGCTTGGGCTGACACATGCACATTGAGCAGGCATAATGATTTATTTTAAAAGGAATCCCACTGCCAAGATGCTGGTAGAATATTTGTGTGATAAGATGAAACCTTATCAATGGTTACATCCATGTATTCAGACCCATAATGACATTTCATCTAAAATTTGGGATCTCACCTTTTACTCATTTTTTGAACAAATGGACATTCAAGAATACCGTTCATGCTACTTACTAACACCTCCCACTTCTCTTATTTTCTAACACCCTCCCCCTGTCCCACTGGCCCCCTCCACCACCACCACCCCCCCCACTCATTCCCTTGAACAGCCCACTTGGGGAGTGCGCATGCTTACGGTTCCATCCCATCATCTTTCTCCACCTCACTCCCAGCACCCAGTCCAACCCTCAAGGACCATTCTGGCCAAGTATTCTCTTTCACAGCCACACCTCAGATACTGCCCCGCCCACTTCTATTCTCTTCCCCTGGGGGCACTGAATTCCTTTCAGAGCTATGTTCCAAGCTGACTGCTTTTCTCTTGAGAATAGGTCACCATTACTTTTTTTCTTTTTTCTTTCTGTCTTTTCCCCATTCTTCAGATTCCTAAGAAAGGAATCTGGTGACCTACAGATGCTTCTGGACAGAACAGATGAAGCCACTAAACTATGTTTTAGGCCAGAAGAGAGAAAAGATTGAGACTGCTTCATTCATGTATGTTTTCCTTCCCTCCTTTTTCATGCTAGGAAAAGCTAAAATGCAAATATGTACCCCAGATGATTTTTATATTAATGTATTCTGGAAATTCCAACTCTTCTTTCCTCCTCCCTTCCTCCCTCCTTCCCTCTTCCTTCCCCCCTTTCCTTCCTTCCTCTCTTTCCTTCTTTCTTTCCCAACATTAAGATAAACAGGGATTGAGAACTTTAGTGCCCCTTGTCCCTGATTTGATTCCTTGTCATCCCAGACACAGGTTTTCAAGATAGTGCTCCATGATTTCTGAAGCACAAGAAACTGTCAGATATCCCTGGGAGTGTTTTTGTGGAGGATGTGTCATTTATGAAGCATACCCCTCCCCACCCAAATTATGTCCTTAGAAAGAATCTAGCATTCTGCAATATATCCATAATTAATAGCTAGACACACAGATCCAAAGAAAAGGGAGACGGAATCATCCAGTGTTTTTCTAATTAGAAATGGTCCTTCCTGCCTTGACCCTTAGCTGAGGAAGAACACTACCTTTAGCCTTATTTTCTATTTACCTGACCACAGAGAAAACATGTTTTCATTAGAAATTTACCTCTTACCTCTTTGATATCCCTGCCAGTCACAGTGCATCTATTCTTTGATGAGGATCTTCGAGGATCTTCTTGTTTGTTTGTTTTTCTTATGTGGAGTTCAAGTCCAGTAGTAAAATCTGTTTCATATTTGTAACCAGTTTTCAGTTCTTGAAGGAGCCCAAATTGATAGGTCCCTGGGAGCAAAAAAGAAGAAAAAAACAAAATTTAATTATGCAACCTGAGCATATAGACAATGAGAGAAGATAACTCAAAGGGGAAAGGCCTGCAAAAAACAGTGTTATAGCCTCTCCACCAACCCGTCATTCCGGCCAGGCTTTCAACCTGCACAGCGATCAATTCAATGTATAGAACCACAAAAGAGCCATTGGGATTGTGAAATTATGTGGCAAAATTCCCATTACTCATCACTTGAAAAGAAGACTGGGTGATTTTAAAATAAAATAGAAGAGAAAGATGTTGAACAAGTTTGATGTAGTCAGTGTAGCCAGCCACAGTTGTGAAAGATTCGATAAGCTTCTTCTTACTTGTCCTTCACCCTGGAGGCTTCTGAAGAGGTCTGAATATCTGGCTTATAGAGAGTGATGCTACTTGAAATGAAAAGCGAGGAGATTGCAAATCACTCTTCTGCACAGGCTTGGAATAAGCTATGGCACAGCTGATGGACAGATTCAGGTATTTAAGTGATGTGATTTCCAAGCAACAATTTCTAAACCCTACATTGTCGTTGACCTCCATCACAGGAGTGGACATGTTTATGAAGACACACACAGCAGAGAGAAATTCGCTGGGAAAGATACTGAAGTCATTTTCCAACACCACAGCAGCATGACTACAACATGAAGTCATGTACCCCAATCACCAATAGAGTTCACCTGTGCACCCTTCTTTTGCTTACTGGATTGAGTTCATTCTAGCAGAGGAACTTTCTGTTTCAGAAATCCAGCTATGAGTTTGGTTGGAAGAAACCAAATAAGGTAAGTAATCTAATATATGTGCTCAGTAAGGTTAAGTGAACCAAGAAAGGAGTTGAAGAAAGGTACTTGAATAAAGGACTTGAAGAAAATACTATATTTTTGTTTTTCCATTTCTTACTCTCCTTTTTTCTTAAAGACAAAGATATCAGGAAGGTAAAAACTACTCGAAGATTTCCCCTGTGATATGATTGGCCAGAAAGCAAAAGCAAAATACCCAATTAGCAGCCTTTTAAATCAAACACAATATACATTGAAATATATGGTCTACAATTTCAAGTTCAGTTAAAGAGTGAGAAGCCATCGAAAGCTTCCATTGCAGACTACAGGCTGCCTAGGTTGGCTCAGATTTCCTACTTCTCCATGAAGATCCAAGAGAGTAACTTCATCAAAAATTAAAAGCAGACATTTTTGTTGTCTAGTAGGCACTCCTAAAAACTTTATTGCAAATTAAATACAAACTTCTCCATGAAGATCCAAGATAGTAACTTCGCCAAAAATTAAAAGCAGACATTTATGTTGTCTAGTAGGCACTCCTAAGAACTTTATTGCAAATTAAATACAATATTCACATTAAATCTTTTCTTGAACCTCGTCAGAGAGGAAAACAAAACACTATTAAAAACACAAAGACTATTTTTCATGATCACTAGTGCAATGGCTCTCTCTGGTCCAGCCTCACTTTGTCTCAAAATTCCATCGGAATCATTTCTGGGGACTTCAACTGTTTCCAAGTTCATCTGTTCCCAAGTTATATTCTGTGGTGTATTCCATACATATATGCAGTTTTACTTAGCTAGTTTTGGCTGCTGCTACTGCTGCTGCTAAGTCGCTTCAGTTGTGTCCGACTCTGTGCGACCCCATAGACGGTAGACCACCAGGCTCCCCCATCCCTGGGATTCTCCAGGCAAGAACACTGGAGTGGGTTGCCATTTCCTTCTCCAATGCATGAAAGTGAGAAGTGAAAGTGAAGTCACGCAGTCGTGTCCGACTCTTAGCGACCCCATGGACTGCAGCCCACCAGGTTCCACTGTCCATGGGATTTTCCAGGCAAGAGTACTGGAGTGGGGTGCCATTGCCGTCTCTGTAGTTTTGGCTATTTCCATTTAAATATTGGTGAGAAAATAGTGCTGATAACAGCCATTATTTAGCATGGCTATCCACAAGTACAGCTATCCAAATTTCTAGCAACATAGTGGTGAAATTTTTCACATTCCACTTAACTGTATAATGATTTATACATTATAAATCATACACACACACATTTATTAGACTGTAAGATACTCCAAGGCAAAAATCAGCTTACACATCTTTAAATCATTGCAGCACCTGACATAATACTGGTTACATTGGTCTTAAACGGTGAAATAACAGAATGAATGAATGAAACAGGGAATTAATATTTAAATATGAACAATGGTTAGTATTTGTGTTGCAATCGCAGTATACTGGGAACTGTCTGGAGGAGTTTTCAGAGTGACAGAGAAGCTTGGCTGACTATTCTTGGAGAAAACATTGACTGTTTGTTGGATGGAGACAGTTCACCAAGAAAGCAGATTTTGACCCTTCAAGAACTTCAACGTGATGATGAATTTATGACAGTTCTAAAAGCCAGCATACGGTTGGTGGCCAGATTGTGGTTCTGGACTGAGAGGCTTCCATTTGGAAGGCAGACAAGCACTTGAATTATGGGTCTAATGAAAGTGTCAATAGCAATCCTGTGACTGAAGGAGCTGTAAAACCTTGCTTAATGAACTAGGAAGGGACACAAAAACACAACGGTCTAAAATGTACTGTATGAGAAAATGATAATTAGCCCAGATTTCATGTACAAGATAAAATGCATTGGGATGATATTACCACTGAGCAATATTATTGCCCTTCAGGGAACTGTTTTGTTAACAGGGTTTGGCTCAGTCTTTCCGATACTCCTTGTGTGAGTGGAGATGTACTACACCATTGTGAGCTGTGAGTTGGGGAAATAATGTCAGACGGCAAAATTCCTATCATAGATACTAACAAATGTTAATGATAGAGAAAAAAGGGGTTCTGGTCTCAACAAAGGTTCATTCTTTTTTAAGAGGCTTTATGTAATATAGGATGATAAGCCAACTGGTTTCCCACACTAGAGGAATGAGGGTGAACAAGAAAGTCTTTTTCTAATCTTGAAGTCTACTTTTCCAGACCACCAGACATCATCCAGCAAAGTAAGGCAACATAAGGTCATACCTGGAGTAGACCATTAGGACAACAGCTATTTACTCCCAACCTATGATTCAGGGAGCTACTGACACAGCCTAAGTACAGAAGAGAATGGTGAATTTGGTGTCAGAGAGCTAGTCTGGCCTTAGATCTGCACTAACACTTTCTCATCTCTTACAAAGGTGAATGAGAGTTCAAAAACTCTAAGGGGCTTACAAATCACCCGAGTATTGTTAAAAATACAGATTCTGATTCAGAAGTCTGCACTCTTCACATAACCTGTAATGTAGTTGGTTGGGGTGAGGAGGAGGAGGAATAAGATATGCTTAAAAGCAAGAGAAAAATAATCTATTTTCCAAAGTGCTAAATTATGGAGAATATAAATTGTAAGACATCAAGAAAAGAAGGAGGTCTCTCTGGATTTGGGTCAGGGTGGTTTCAGGCAAAAGATCTGGATGGGGGCCTGAAGTTCATTCAGTCACAACCTATTTGTACGGCCCATGGAGAGAGAAATTTGGACAGACAGTAGAGAGATGAGATGAGAGGATGAATGGTCCTGAAGAATGGTGAAAGTGATCAGTGCTTGTTTTTTTAAAATAAAAGGATCAGAAGAACTTTGTAATGCAGACCAGAAGAAAGCAACATATGGGGAACTGTTTTTCATCTTCAGCAGATATTGGGCACCCAAAATTCATACTGCCAACGGAGTGGGGAAAAGGGAGCAAGTGTTGCTAAGATAAAGGCAAATCATGTATAAGCTAAAACCTCCAGCCAGACAAAAACCTATTTGTAAATTACTCCACTTAATTTCCCAGGTCGTGATTGCCTCTCTCTGCAAAGCAGTTTATGACATTCTCAATTAAGAGTTTGCTATAAAAATGAATGAATGAAGTATTTCAAAACTGCTATGAGATATTAAGGATGAGTCACTTTTAAAAAGTGGTTTTGTTTCCTGTGTTCTGGATAATGCATTTGAGAATGTAGTTTCTAGCTTCACCCATCACCCCATTGTGAAATCAAATTGAATGACTCTCTGCTCTTAGAATGATCGCTCATTCAAATGCATTCAATAAATAAAGCCCAAACACAATGAGGCACTTTCCATAGAGCATCCCGGAGAGCTAGGGCCTGGTCTCTCTCACCATCTGAAGCTGAGATTGAAGTAAATAAAACATTCACCCACACTGACTGCATAATACGTATTGACTTATTGTTTACTAAGCTCTTACATGAACATCATCTCATTTGATCCTCACAGTGACCCTACAATAGTGATGCTGTTGGTTCATTATCCCCACTTAACAGATGAGGAATTTAGAGCTCAGAGAGGTCAGTCATTTGCTCAAAGTCACACAGCAATCCAAAAGGTACTTTAAATCTTCTCGGTCCCTTCCTTCTCTCCTCCTCCAAACAGGACACATATCTTTAAGTACAAAACAATATAATTAGTAGAAACAGTCCCAAGCCTGAGAAGAATATTCAATTCATTCAGAGGTACCTGGGGTGATTTTGTAAATACTGAGGAATTCATTTTCTACCTCCTGCAATTCCGTGAATTCTACTCTGGACAAAAGGTCATCCAAATATGGTCCTTGCTCAGAGTTATGGAAATGTATGCAGTCTAAAAGAAAATGGGCCAAATGCAGAGTAAAAATATCAGTGAAACTCTCAGTGCCATTTACTCTTGCTGCCTCAAATCCTTTATGAAATTAGGCAGGTTATATATCATAAGAAGATACAAAAATGTAAACTCTTGCCCTAAATTCAATTATCATATATCAGAGGGGGTCATGAGTGCAGTAGACTGGAGAGTGGGCAAAAGCAGACTGAAATAAGTCTAGTGGGCAAGAGGGAGACAGGTAGAGAGCAGCTTTTTCGAAGATTTTCCATTTATGTCCATAGAATCGACTGAAAATTAACTGAAAATTCAATTTCCTCAAAATCAACATCTCTTCAGCCTCTGGTCCTACGTATTTGGAATTTGGTTTGGGGAGTGCTATCGAAGCAGGTTCCTGTTGTCTGATGCACAGCAAGCCTGTGATGCTGAGGTTTGTAGTCAGAGAGGGTTAGGTAAGCAAGGCAGGTGAGCAAGCAGACAGGGGTCTCAGGCTCTGCAAAGGCAAGGGGCCTAGGCTATGTGCAGTATGAAGAGTAAAGAAGCAGGGTGATCTGAGGCATAGGGGCGGGGGGACAAGGGGACAGGTGATTGGAAAAAGGGGCTGCGATCTTCATGCTGTGCAAGTGAGCTAAGCTACAGGACTCTCCGCATTCAAAACTGGAGGCTTGGGCACAGTCTGAGGGTGGTGGCTTCAAAAGGTCACTGTGAGGACGCTTGCACGTGCCCAGCTAGCAGATCGGTGGTCCCATCCAGTCTCAACCAGCTCAGCTTGAATGTGACTTCAAGTTTCTGTAAAACAACTTGGGCAAATATCTTGTTCAGGCTACGTGCTGCTTGGAGAACATGCAAGTTTTAAAATGACCGTGATTAGTGAAGGCAGGTGAAAAGGATTTGACTCATTACCCACTGTTTCAGAAGATAAGTAATTAATGCCTCTTAGAAGTCCATCTGGGTCAGGGCTGAACAGACGAGCGCTGAGAAGCCATGTCCTTGTGGAGGGAAGGGGTTAACTGAATTAGGGGTGGCTTTTCTAACACTGTCTTGCAAACTAAGATTAGTTTTCTAACACTGTCTTGCAAACTAAGATTAGTTTTCTAACACTGTCTTGCAAACACCACTTCTAAAGTATTCGGGTCCAGCCCCCTCTTTCTTCATTCAGCCCTCTGTATTTTGACTATGGGGTCATTTATGCAGCAGGAATCTGTCCAGCAGCAACAAACAGAACCACACTGGCTGGGCTCCCATATTCATATCCACTGTTGAGAGATATTACTGGTTTGAGAGCCCCTTTCCTCCAAATGTCTAATTCCATCCTCTCCTAAGTGAAGATATATCTATTCACCTGTGTGTGAGTGTGAACAGCTACAGAGCTTCTGAAAATCCAAAGTTTCTTCACTGTAGACTTCCATTTGTGAGTCATGGGAATGAGGGAACCATTGTATCAGTTATCATTATTATACCAGTTCATATTTGAGGTACTGCATTCTTGCCTATACTTCCAATAACTAACCCATATAGTCATATCATCCAAAGACACCAAAGGGTCTTTATTCTTCCCCACTAAAAATAAGAGACATAAGTCACTTTCCCAAGGTTTATTTTTCAAAAGGTAAGATGACTCAGAACCAAGATTAAATTATCTGGTACTTTGTTATCTGGAATTATCTGGAAACCAATATTTCTCCACACTTTCAGACTTGAAAGTCTGAAACAAATAATATTGCTCATGCTCAGGCTTTACAACTCCTTTGTATTAAAACCCACATTCAAGTCTTTAAACTATGTTAAGTGTTATGACCAGTGGCTCCAAGACTGAGGTTTTGTTTAGATCACATAAGACTTTTGCTGTTGACTGAAACCTGGCTTGATGCCTCTATACATCTAAATAATTAGGGAAAAAAAATACATTTAAATGAGAAGCAGATGCTGTTTCCAGATTTCTATTTTCACTGTACAGAATAAATAGAAGCTTTCATCTCTGCATTTATTCTTTGGATATGGTGCAAACCACTTGAATCATTATTTAAAACACGGGTGTTCCTTTCACAAAGGTAACAGGAAATAGGGGTCTTCTGAAGTAGTCATTCCTTCCAAACACTTTCTACTCCAAGAAAATTCAACAGGGTTATTCATTCTTCATCACTCCTTCCTTGGCTTCCAAGCCTGGTCCTAAGCCAGTAGATCTGAACAGAATAAGGGAACATATGTGCTCAGTTGTATCTGACTCTTTGCGACCCCATGGGCTGTAGCCCACCAGACTCCTCTGTCCATGGGGTTGTCCAGGCAAGAATACTGGAATGGATTGCCATTTCCTTCTCCAGGGGATTTTCCTGACCCAGGGATCCAATCTGTGTCTCTTGCACTGCAGGCTGATCCTTTACCGCTGAGCCATCAAGCAAGCCCAGGATAAGGGAACACTGGTGCTGAATGTGGGTATGGCCACATCAGCTAGTGACTGGTAGCTTGTAATCAGCAACAGACGACAGACGTATCACATGTGCTCAATGTGTCAGATGCAAAACCAATTAAGCAGAAACTATACCCAGACCAGGGGAAATAAAGGACAAAATATAACAGGGCACTTTTGGAAATAGAAGTTTTCTCCAGCTTCTTTCTCTGTTGCTGTGTCAACACTCTTGTAGGTAGTGTACATTTTCAGTTTCTCTTCTCAACTGGCAAGTTACACACTCATTTCCTGAGCCAATGTTAAGTAATTGAGGTGTTTGGATGGAGGAACTGTGTAAATACAGGCCAAAGGCTTGCACAACTTCAAAGCAAAGCACATGTATACTCACAGGTTCCAAAATTTGATCTTCTGAGCCTGACAGTTGTGGTGAGACAAGCTGAATCAACTACCAACCCTTCCCCTTGAAGAACTGGTGGCCAGTGAAACTATAATGTTATTTACTGAAATACTTGTTTACTTGCTCTCTCTCATCACCTCCCCCATACCCACATTCATTCTTTTGCATTCATTTTTTATTGACATATACTTGACCAATACTGTATTAGTTGCACGTATAGAATATAGTGATTGATATTTTTATAGATTGTACTCCATATAGCTCACCATTCGTTCTTTAAGGCACCAAGTCTAGCACAGTGCCTGGCACAGATCAGTTATCAATCAATCAACATTTGTGGACTGACACAAGGGTGGATATAATTTAAATGTTTAATCACTACACTGAAATTCCCACAGTTTGTGAGTTATATGAATACATAAAATAATGGTGGTGGTGGTTTAGTCACTAAGTTACGTTCAACTCTTGCAACCCCATGGACTGTAGCCTGCCAGACTCCTCTGTCCATGGGGTTTTCCAGGCAAGAATACTGGAGTATTTCCTTCTCCAACACAAAATAGCAGCTGCCACTTAAGAATCACTTAGCACATCAAGTATTATGCTAAAGGGTTTTTACTTGTATTAATTTTAACACTTCAGATAATAACAGAAGTAAAGTATGAGTCCTTCCATTTTATATCTAATAAACCAGAGGGTCAGGTAGGCAAACTGACGTGCCCAAGATGCAGCCAGTAAGTAGCAACACTCTAGGCTGATTTACTCTATACCCCTTACATATTCCCTGACCACTGCATTATGCTGCCTACTGGATGTCAACAGTTTTGAAAGCTTGTCCTAATACAATGTGATACCAATGTAGACTGAACACAGAAAGAAAGACTAAAAAGTGCCACCAATTAACTAGCCCTCGGAATATCAGAATCAGGTTGTCCTGCATAGGCAGTGAATCAGCTGTTCTTAGAACGAACCGATGATCCAAATGAGCAATGTGGACTTTCAACACAGAGGAAAGTTTGAAGGGTTCAACCATATGAATTATGTCGCTGTGAAATAAACCAAGGTGAAAAATTCATCCAGAACGTTTGATCTGAACAGACATTGAAGCAATTCTATTCCATATGTGTACACACAGATCCAAAAGAAAATCACATGTTAGGAAGAGAGAATAAATATATTATTAATGCGGGTGCTGCTGTGGCTGGTACTGTTATGAATAATTTTATTCGTTATCATTATTCTAATTCAGACGTAGAGAGCTTGCTTTACACCAAAGTTTGTGACATATGCTTTACAGATATTTTCTCATTTAATCTTCAAAAACTCCCTGAGGTAGGCATAATTAGAACCTGTATTTTCCACATGAAAAGTGTGAAGTTAAAGAAGGTATGCAGCATGTCTATGGCTAAACCTCTAGTAATGGTGGAACCAGGCACAAAACTAGGTCTGTTTGGGCCCCAGCTGTAATCTTATCCAATACTATCTTATGTTTCATTGATTTCTACACAGTTACTATGCATGTGGCTCTATAATTTTAATTTTGTAAAAAAGCTTTACATATATCATATCCTGATTCTACTGCCAACATGAACTCAGAGACAGTCAATGTGCATTATAGGATCGTCATCTTGCTGGTGAAAAGATGAGAAAGTATTAAAATTTAAAGGTATGCTCTGCCACATGCCTAAATGTCATGTGCTCTGTTTTCTCAGATCAGGCATATTAAGGTTTTCCTTCTATTTTAAAAAGTGTTTTACAAGATGAGGAGCTTGTTACGAAAATACATATCAGTGCTTGCTAATGGTGGGCTTGTCCTAGGCTAACTCATCGTGTGTCCATGCTGTCCATTCAATAGCTGGTACTGGAGGTCTTTGGAGAAAATCTGATATGTTTTCTAGAGTTCTTCTTTTAAATAGAGTGAATAAATGGAATATTTTTCTGGCAGCATTTTGAACCCTCAGCTACTGGCTCTGGATGAAATCTGAAAATATGACGGATTTCCATTCATGGAAAATGAAATGAAGAATAAAGCTAAGTGACCTTTTGAGGACACTTTAAAATTATATTCTGTTTATTGAGTTCATGTCTTGGTCCAAGGTTCAGGATGATATTCATTTTGTATGAACTGGTCTTTTTCTTAAATCATCACAAAGAACATTTTTAGTGTATGAAAATACTGTGTAAAAAGAAAAGATTCATTTGGATATTTAGGGACCACATATGTGTTTCCCTTTACCGTCTGAGCCGGTAAAGAATCCACCTGCAATGTGGGAGACCTGGGTTTGATCCCTGGGTTGGGACAATCCCCTAGAGAAGGGAGCAGCAACCCACCCCAGTATTCTTGCCTGGAGAATTCCACAGACAGAGGAGCCTGCCAGGCTACAGTCCATGAGGTTGCAAAGAGTAGGACATGACTAAGTGACTTTCAATTCACTTCACTTGTGCATTTAGGAACTAGGACATACAGTTCTCTTTTTGGATAGCTGTGAGAATTGGGGACATCATTTAAATTCTCTGAGCCTCAGTTTCCTTATTGTTAAATGCAGTACTGGATCAAGCTGGTTTTAAAACTACTGTGGAATTAGAAATCTATGATTTTTTCAGTCTACCTTAGATTGAACACTTACCTGTGCATTTACACTGCAAATGATCACATAAGAACTGCAAGGAGCCTCTCTATAAATTCCTAAGAAATAATTTGACAATGTGACCAAATTATAAATAGCTCTAGTTGTCCAACGCATACAAGAAGGTAACCAAGATTTTTCAGCCTGGTACAGCAATGATGATTATCTCAGCCTTTTTAGGTTTTTCTCATTGTCCTGAAACATAGGTATCAAGGAAATAGGATGTAGAAATTCTGCGTATTTACTCCTGATGCTGATAACATCTATATTTGACATTCTGGAATAACAACATCTCCAGCAGCAACTAAGACATGCATGTTTCAGAACTGAGAAACTTTTAAAATCCCCTTTTAAGCAGTGTGGCCACAGAAGACTCTTAATAATTGATTATAATTGATTTTAACCTTGTCCTAACCTGGGCAAAATGGCAAAGCCAATCATCTTTGTCCAGATGGGGTATGAGAAAAGAGCCCGAAGTCCACGTCTTTAAAAGCTCCAGACATGAGCAGAAGATAAAATATTTAGTCTGCCAAAGCCTTGACCTCCCAATTCCAGCCAGTTTTGAACTCGAATTGATTTCCGACAAGGCATCTGGGAGATGATTACAACAAAATGCACTAAAGCCGGACAGCCTTTATTTTAACATCCCAGCAGCTTAACCTGTTAATAACAGCAATTGTTTTAGATACAATACCAATTTCTGTAACCAACGTAAGAAATGGATAACAGCAGCACAGCCTCTTAGGCAGAGTAATAACAAAAAAAGAAAAAAAAAAAAGAAGATGAAAAGGGGGGAAGAAAAGCACAGCCACTCACAGAGGAGGTGCTGATAGAGTTTGTCAAAGGATCTTCAGTTTCCAGGGACCCAGATGTCATCAGGGACCAAATTCTACAGTCTAAAAACAATTCTTACCCAAAGATGATTGCATGTTGAGAGAGAAATTTCCATAAGCCAGGCAATTTGGAACCACATCTGTGTTCTGCTGATGAAAGCTGAGCTATCTTGGGCAAGTCATTTCACATCTCTGTGTCTAACTTGCTTTGTCTGAAACAGTTCAGACTAATAAAAACATTAGTGGGCCACAAATGTGAACCCATGTGGAATTAAAAATTATCTATTAGCCACATTAAAAATAGTTTTACAAAGTCATTTTGATTTCAATATCTTCTGTGCATGCTCAGTCATATCTGACTCTTTGCGACCCCATGGACAAGGGACCTGCCAGGCTCCTCTATCCATGGAATTTTCCAGGCAAGAGTACTGGAGTGGGTTGCCATTTCCTTTTCCAGGTGATCTTCCCAACCCAGGGATAGAACCCATGTTTCCTGCCTTGGCAGGTGGATTCTTTACCACTAGCGCCACCTGGGGAACCCTTCAATATCTTATTTAGTATATTTAAAATATAATCATTTCAACATGCCATCCATTGAAAATTGTTAATGCACTATTTTACATTTATTTTTGTACTGTCTTCAAAATCCAGTGTATATTTTACACTTATGGCACATTTTAATTCAGATTAGCCACATTCCAAGTGCTCACATGTGGCTAGGCACTACTGTATTGGACAGTTGAAGTTTGAAAAATGAGTAGGAGGGACTAAATATCTCTGGAGTTTTCCCTGTAACATGTCATGATTCTACGTTGCTTCTGCAGCTCTTCATTTTAAATGAGCTACAGTGTGAAAATGCAACTGTGGCCGGTAGGCTCAGGATGTGAGAGCAATTGCCACTGTGGCTAAAAGTTAGAGCTTAGCCCTCAGTAAGGTTTGCACTGATGTGTGGACATGGCCTTTAACCCCACCCCTGAGCAGCTGTGTTACATTAGGTGGTAATAAGTGGTGTAAGGTTGGTCAACAGAGTGGGTGGGTGCACACAGTTCCATGATATAGGCCAGCAGATTCTATTAAATAAAACAATAAACAGCACCCTTGTCATTTATTGAGCACTATTTATGGACCAATTGTATTGTATTTAAAGTGATGTAATCTTCTTAACCACCCGCTGAGGTGGGAATTATCAACTTTATTTAGTAGGTGTGGGACTAATCCTGAAAGAGACAAACTATTATGCCCAATGTCAGACTCCTAGAAGAATAGAAAAGTGAAAAGTCAAAGTGAAGTCGCTCAGTTGTGTCCGACTCTTAGAGACCCCATGGACTGTAGCCTACCAGGCTCCTCTATCCACGGGATTTTCCAGGCAAGACTACTGGAGTGGGCTGCCATTTCTTTCTCCAGGGGATCTTCCCAACCCAGGGATCAAACCCAGGTCTCCTGCATTGCAGACACGTGCTTTACCATCTGAGTCACCAATGTGTATTTTAATCCAGCTTTTCCAGACCCAGAAACCCATCGCTCAACTACCACAATATAGTGGTTTACAAACAAATAATCGCTTTTGGTATTCTACCTCACTCCTATGAAGGATTCCCAAATTGTACAGAGAGTGAAGAAAAGGGATACAAAGGTTAAAGATGTTGCTTTCACTTTCTAATGACTGAGAAACTAACAGACATGAGTCTATATGAATATTATAAAAGATAACATTCTAATAAACATAAACACCTCTTCTCTCTCAGTTCAGCTTACTTGCAAATAAAGGAAGAAAGAAGTAAGAAAAGAGCAAGAGGAGGCAGGAAAGAAGGACAAAAGACGGCAAGGAAATAACCAAAGAACAAAGGAATAAATTTAACAAAAAGAAAAAAAAGGAAGGAAGGAAGAGAGGGAGGGAGGAGGAGCGTTGCCAAGTACTGAGGCATTTCAGTAGAGACTCAAGGCTCTGGTCAAAGAATCAAGGCAACATTTTTCCCTCTCTTAAATATGGGCTGCCCAGTCATGATTCATACTCAGACCACAATACACCTTTGGGCAAATAAATGCATCATTCCTGCTGACATGCAGAGGAAGGCTCCTTTACACATTGAGTTGCCTATGCCCAGACACTCATGCTCAAATTGGGTTTCCCTTGTGGGTCAGCTGGTAAAGAATCTGCCTGCAATGCGGGAGACCACGGTTTGATCCCAGGGTTGGGAAGATCCCCTAGAAAAAGGAAAGGCTACCCACTCCAGTATTCTGGGCTGGAGAATTCCATGGACTGTATAGTCCATGAGGTCACAAAGAGTCAGACACAACTTAGCGAATGAACAACACACGCAGAATGATAACCGTTTTTCTGTATTGCATGCTTACTCCACACCAAGCCCTGTTTGAGTGCTTTATATAGATTATTCAGTCTTCATCATATAGGCACCCTTACCACACCCATTTTCACAGATAGGTGACTGAGGCACATACTGCTTACAACAGTAACAAACAATAACATGGTTCCCAATTTTTCTTATCCTGATCTTCTAATAGATATTTCATAGTCTCCTTAGCAACCTCCATCCAGCCATCACTTTCCCTTAATCAAGGCTTTAGCCTATCCATCATTCCTGATGTTAATCACAAAGTTCTGCATTTATTGGCAGTAAAGGAGGATTTATGTTTCATGTATTCTATCATTTATTTGTGCATAGAAAAACATCTCATAAAGTTGTGAATTAAAATTTTAAAACATTTTATGTGTATTTTACCACAATGTCAAAAACTGAAAAAATCAAGTCAAAAATAGAAGAAGTAAAAACTTTATTTCTTTATGATTCCCTGAGTCAACAATATAGACTAAACTCAACTAGACAGGTCTTCCAATGGTCTTATGAGGGATCACTCACATGACTAGCTGTCTGGTGACTATAAGGATGATCTGGGATGTCCTCAGTCACTTGGCTACAGGCTGATGCTGACTGTCATCTGAGTCACCTCTCTTGAGTAGCCTGGCCACAGATCCTTATCATGGCAACTGCATTCTAAATCCCAGTCTGAAAGTACTTTTAAAAATCTCTGCTTGTATCACATTTACTGATGTCCTCTTGGCCAAAGCAGTTCTCATGGTCAAGTTCAGGATCAAAGTTGGAGGAAAGGGACCCATAACAGTCTAACACATAATAAACACTTTCCATATTCTTTTTATCTTTCAAAATGGTCAAAACAACTTGAGATGACTGAATAAAAGAAGGGAATCCAAATGTCCAACTAAATCCAGAATATATCAATTTCTAAATTTGGTGTTAAGTTTGAACCTCAGATGTAAATGAATACTAAGTTCCATATCTTCACTGAAATATATTTCTCTTCATAATATTTTAGAAAGATGGCCACCAGTTTTGTATTTAAATGAAAAACGATATTTCATTAGAGGGCAAAACAAAATTGAATATTTTTTCCAAGACTCTACTGAATGATGACAATAGCTAATGCTGTATTTTTGCCATGGGAACTTTTGTTTCACTGAACCACTAAAATTACAATCAGATGTGCTCATTTTCTGTTGAAGTAATGAACAATGGTATGTCTGAGAGAGAAATTCAAAGTGCATCATTTATCTTATCCTATTTTCAATTAGGCCAAATAAAGTATAAAGTTGGTTCCAAAGTACATCACAGAAAGAGGGTGAGTAAATTTATTATACCACTAGAGTGCTAATCTTAGCAGATGGTAGAAAAATATTTTTAGCATGAAATATGCTAAAGCAATAAATCTGAACAAGGTGGATCTTATCAACTAATATCTCCCCAGTGTGAGGTAAAACTCCTGCATGACAACTCAGCATTCTTATGAAGTCTGGTGGATGTGGTTAGATATGGCCCTCAGTGAGATAGGATAAAAACAAAAATGAGTCTCAAATAAGAAAACAAACCAGAGACCCAGAGCACCGCACTGAATTAAATAAAAAGAAAAGAAAAAAAAAGAATAAAATGACTGTGCTATGTTTTCAATGATCTTAAATTTTACTCTTGAAAACATGCCTACTGGAGTCCCCCATTTGGGAGTTTTCCAAATTGGAAAATTTACAAAAAGACTCTATTAGGTCAGTTTCAGAGTAGAGATGAGCACAGTGCTACAGCTGCATGTTGCTACAGTCGCACATTGCCACAGATTACCATTAGATAAGGAGATCCCATCAGTCCTTTCTGAAGGAGATTAGCCCTGGGACTCTTTTGGAGGGAATGATGCTGAAGCTGAAACTCCAGTACTTTGGCCACCTCATGCGAAGAGTTGACTCATCGGAAAAGACTCTGATGCTGGGAGGGATTGGGGGCAGGAGGAGAAGGGGAGGACAGAGGATGAGATGGCTGGATGGCATCACTGACTCGATGGACATGAGTCTGAGTGAACTCTGGGAGTTGGTGATGGACAGGGAGGCCTGGTGCACTGTGATTCATGGGGTCGCAAAGAGTCGGACACGACTGAGCAACTGAACTGAACTGAACTGAACCGAAGGCAAACATCCAACGAGAGAGCCCAGGGAGGGGGCTGTTACACACTGTGCTGACTCATGACACCTGAATGAGAGCTCCCAGTTCCAGGGATACATTTGGTTCACAGTTCATCGGCATCCCACTACTAAGCATAAACAGAACGTGATACTAAAGAGTTCTACTTTCAAAGGATTATGTACGAAATAGAATAGTAAGAAATAATAGAGTTAAAGCAATCATGTGTTTGCAAAGTTTGTCAGAGAGGTGGTTGAGCTAGGCATTTTTCAAAGTGATCTTAAACTACATGTTTTATAGCCACCTTATACCTGATTAATGTTCATGTCCTAAAGAAGTGATGTGTTAACTAGGTTAGAGTAATGGTGGGTTTGGGGTCAGAAAACAAGGAATTCATGCCTAAATGTTTCTCTAATCTCCCATTTGACCTTTAACTCATGATTTTTCTAAGCTTTAAATTAATTATCTACAAAATAAAGGACTTGCCCTATAGCATCACTACATAAAGAATGAATGTAAGGAAGAAGGAATGAGTCAGAATCATTAGAAAAAGTTGCATCTGAGGTGAGTAGCCTCAGAGAGGCCCCAGTGACTCAGGAGTCCAGGCATTCCTCTTAATTAATCTTGCTAATATGTCAAATATTTTGAATTATGTTTTGCTCTTTCACTTGAATTGAAAACAAACCTAAAATCATCAAGATGTTGAAAATAAATTTAGCCTGGACAAATCATGAGATACCATCTTATGTTTATTATGCTTTCCACAATCTGTACATTCTGTGGTAAAAGAGGTAGATGTTAAAAATTAGTTATGGGTTGAAAGAGTTTAGGAAAGAAACTGCTCTGGTTGGTGAAGTGTGTGAGAGGGGAAAGGAGCGTGGGTACAAAGGTATGTGGGCCACCCTTGACTTTTCCTCCAGGGTTCTCCCTTCCAAATTCTCTCTTTTGAATTTCTGTGGCCTCAGGGTTAGGGCAACATTTATAGACATAAACAAAGCTCTTGTGGGAATGTGGGATTAGACTGGGAATGAAGCCTGGTTGTACGGGCGCGGGGGGGCTGGGGGGGGTGGGGTGGCGGTTTGCTGCTGTCCATGGTTCTGACCTGCCTCTCTTTTGGCTGTTTCTCCTGACTGTGGAACGCCACAGATGATATTTATCCAGTTTATTCAACGTGATACAAGGATTTCTGATTTAGTTGTGAAAGAGACTGGATCAAAAGGAGTGGATGAACACTGAGTGAGAGACACTGGCGCTGAAAGATTACAAGGGAGAAATAAACACAAATATGTTGATATTTTTCAAATAATCACAGGTAGCATGAATAAAACCACAAATAACAATGGCCAACATTTGGAACTACTGAAAGAGAATACAATATTTGTGCCCAAAGTGACATAATCAGAGGAAATTTTGATATAAATAAACACATTCAGGGGAAGGGTGCGGAACATTAATCTGGTACAATAAAATTCATTGCGTAAGCATCAAAGGCTTACAGCTTTCTTTGATTTAGTATTTTCCCTCTTGATGACATTTACAATTTTACATTGTCACGGAACAAATAGAACGGTTACTTATTTTGCATTTCAGGTAGCTAATGATATGTATGTTTGGTAGTTCTACCATATTTTCCTAAGTATTCTTTGAAGAAATACAGAGTGGGACTCCCCTACATGCCCTCAGCTATGTTTTTGTGTCTCAATCAGGGAAATGACATGTGAAAGAGAATGCTAGTTGTACCCCGATATCTGTTCTCCCTTGTTTCCACAGTAGTAGAGTGGTCAGCCAGGACTCCACAGAAAATTAAGCTTACATTTCAAAGTGTCTCAGCCATAAAGCTGGCCAGCTGATGAAGTTCCAGTCATTGGAACAGAAGTGAAAATATCTCTCTGCCATATTGAAGAATCCTGCAGAGAGAGAGAGAGAGAGAGCACTTCCTTTGTTTTATCCTCTATCTTGCTGCCTACACGGTCAATGCCACAGGAGAGCATGAGTTGAGAACTCTAGCCTAGGTGTGGTGCAGTGGGGAATTGGAAGGACCAGGAAAGAAGAGAACAGTCATATAGCCCTAAACTTCATTCCTCTAGAGTAACATGTCAAAGAGAAATAAGCACGTATTTCCCCTAAGCCACTACCACTATTTTTTTCTGTTACTAGCAGCTGAACCTAATTCTAATTAATACACTATTCATCAACATCTGATGAATGCACAGCAAATACTGGCTCGTGTACGCTCAATCAAAGAAAAAAAAAAAGAATCTTAAGAAAAATAACAAATCAACAAGCAGAAGAGTTCCATGATTTCCTTTTATATCTACACGAAGCAGGAATCCCCAAACATCTGTAAGCATTGGTATTTCCTAAGAAACAATTTTCTCTTGCTCCAAACATTCTCCTCACTCTCACTCCTTAGCCAGGAGTACTGTGAACTTCACAATAAACCTTTGAAGTGGGATGACACTGAGAAGCTTGAAGTTACCATCCACGAAAAAGAAGTTAGCCATCCCAGATTTCTAGTCTTCCCAAAGAGATCGGTTCTTTTTTCCCCTGATGATATAAGTGTGCACCTTAAACTTACTGTTGCACAAAATTTAGTATTTTTATGCAGTATTAGGAGTGCCAGAATCCCATTAACTCTTACTGAAATAAGGTCAATTGCTGTGACCCTTATTTCCTCCTTTTGGACCAACCGTCAATTGTCTTTGAATTTGAAAGATGGTGGTGATCTCTTCTTATGCAGGCAGGCTGCATTTAAAATGGACAACCAGTTGAGAACACTTTGTAAAAATGACCAGATTTCCCTTCCGGGGGCCCCTCCCTTCCTTATTATTATTGCCTAGAAAACGCTGGGAAAGTTTAAAATTAATGATGACCAATTGAAAAAGAAAAGGAATCAAAGAAACATTTATTCCCTGAGACACAGCCCTATTTCTATCACCTTTACATAAGCACACAGTTTCTGTCAGCTCTGGTTTTTGTGGAGGCATTGGGGTAGAGAAAAGCCCATACACAGGTTGGAAAACTTGTTTCTAGGCATCAGCAAAAATATTGCATGCTTTTAAATCTCATTAAAGCAGGGCCATATACTTTTCTCAAAGTCTGCTGTTGACTTTAAAACATGAAATCTGAGGGACTAAAATCAAATACAAAAGACATACATGTTACTATTTTATGCATGAACAACAAAGGATTCATAATTCTCTCCTGTGAGGCTATAAATACTTCAATTCCAATCTACCTGGACATACAACTAATAGGAGTACCCATAGGGACTGCAGTCACTGAAACAGGCATCCATAGGAGGACCAAGGTGCTTAATGGGTCTACTTTAGAACACTAGTCTAAGTAGGCAATGGCATCTATGCTTCAGTCTCCACAAAGAGCCCATTTGTTGACCTATAGCTACTGCTTTCCACTAACTGCTTAACCCCAGCTGAGATTTGATATTAGGCTTCCCTGGTGGCTCACACAATAAAGAATCTACCTGCAATCAGTCTGAGTTCAAACCCTGGGTCAGGAAAAGTCCCTGGATAAGAGAATGGCTCTACCTATCCCAGTATTCTTGTCTGGAGAGTCCCATGGACAGAGGAGCCTGGCAAGCTATAGTCCATAGGGTTGCAAACAGTTGGACATGACTGAGTGACTATCACACACACACACACACACACACACACACACAGTAGTGTGACCTGATATGAGAACATGTGGGTGATTCAGGGCAAAGACATTCCCACTGTTACAGCAATAAGGCACAGCATCTGAACTGCTAATCAGAGAAAGCTGAGCACTGAAGAATTGATACTTTTGAACTGTAGTGTTGGAGAAGACTCTTGAGAGTCCCTTGGACTGCAAGGAGATCAAACCAGTGAATCCTAAAGGAAATCAACCCTGAATACTCATTGGAAGGACTGATGCTGAAGCTGAAGCTCCAATATTTTGGCCACCTGATGCAAAGAACTGACTCCTGCAAAAGACCCTGATGCTGGGAAAGATTGAAGGCAGGTGAAGGGGACTACAGAGGATGAGATGGTTGGATGGCATCATTGACTCAATAGACATGAGTTTGAGCAAGCTCTGGGAGATGGTGATAGACAGGGAAGCCTGGCATGCTGCAGTCCACTGGGTCACAAAGAGTAGGACATGAACTGAACTGAACTGAATGTCATCTTCATTTGCATAACAGACAGAGACAACTGTTAACAGCCAGATGACTTTCCTACGTGAGCATTTTGGTCTTGAGTTAACTTTAAAAGAAGAGGAGAATTCTTCCACTGGAAACCTCATCTTTTTCCAAAGGGGATTTTTTTTTTTTTATGAGTTAGAAACAGGAAAGTGATGGGAGAAGAAGCTGGAAAATTACTCTGTGACCTAGCCTAAGGGGTAGACATGTACAGTAGACCTTAAGGCCGAACCACTGCTTTGTCCAGGCTGCTTCCCACCACCTATGAGTGTCTCCCTTCTCTCCCTCTTAACAATGTTGAATGTTATTCTCACTTAAGATCTGCAAAGAGAAGGCCCAGATTTAATGAGAAATTTGAGAAATGGCTCAAGTGACATCTCTTTCCTCTCCTTTCCCTGACCTTCTAAAGGCGGCTAGAAACTTTGCTGAAGAATGTGCGAAGACGGCAAGAAGTCTGTTACCTGCACTGCCAGTGTCCTTAAACAATCAGAAAATCCCCATCCCAACCCAACTTGCATATGGGAAAATGTTAACTTTCTTGTAATTAAACCTCCACTTGCAATCCCAGGTCATGTTACACTGTATCATCCATTTAACTGTATTGTGATTGATTTGTGTCAACTTTCACTATACTCAAAAGGAAGTCAATAAATAAAGATCAATAGTTTTTATTTCTTCAGCTTTTTTATTAGAAAGAATAGATGAGTGAAATAACACCAGCAATAGCAGTGGCACAGAGCCTCCCTCAGTACTTTCCTTGGTAAAAATTATATTAAAACAAATCAGATTTAAACTCATGAGTGGGACTGTGGCATTATCTGATCTGTCATTAAGTTGCCTTCAACACTTTAAAATACAAATATTGAAACAAACATGCTTGCTTGTATCTGTCTGCTCTGAGATCAATTCTCTTCACAATATGCCCAATGAACTTGTTTTCCAAAATCTCTAGTTTTTGCAGCTCTTGTTAAAGGTATTAATGATCAGTCAAGACTGAGTGGTGCTCCATGGATGAAGAAGGTTCATATTCAGATGGAAAAATGAATAATTCCTTGTTCTAATAAGGGAGGAGGACCACGCTTTGCATGGATTCTAAGGCATTATAGACAAGCTTCTGAGGGTGACACAGTTGTGCATAGATGTCTCCAGCCCCAGAGCTACAGCAGAGCCCCAGAGGGCTCCACCTTGTCGGTTGTTAACACTGTACTTGCCAGGTCTTGAGAAAATTGGGGGTTAGGGGAGAGGGGCTGGTAGGAGAAAAAAAGTAGTTTTAAGTGAAGGGTTACAACCACCAGATTGATGGCAAGAGGGTACTTATGGGATATGGGGCAGAAATGATTGACTATTCAATAGGGGTGATTTCATTATTTTGATAATTAGAAAGACAGGTATAGGCCAGCTGCTGAATGTCCTCTAGCTCTGGACAGAACTAAGAGTAATATCACACACACACACACACACACACACACACACACACACATCCCAGAAGTGTGACCATCACCAATTTGCCTTACTTGACAAAATTAGGCTTCTGAAGTCTGTGACCTCTATACAAAGAAGTTGAAACCTTTTGGCCAGTTTTTTAACAGTCAATTCCACTGTGGCTAGTGTTCCCACATAGAAAAGAACAAATTTCTACTATTTATTATCCATGTGTTACCTCACTTCAACCTCAAAATAAAATCATATGAAATAAATTGAAGAAAGTCTACATCTGTATTCCCAGTTCCAACTTTCATTAAAGTCATAACTGCATGCAGTTACCTCTTTATTTTAAACTGCCATACGGATATACCAATCACACTGACCTAAAATGAATCCTGTTCAACTGTATTATCTTCATCTCCAAACTAGATTCTCCCCTTGACATTGATTTCTAGAGAAAGGAACCCCCATGCTCAGGTAGCATTTTATTTTTGAATGCTTCCTCTGCCTTGTTCCCTACATTCACCAAGTATACCGTGATACCTCTTTCATTAATCCCTTGAATTCAATTGATGAAAAATTTAAGTATCACTAAGAAAAACATTAATAAAGAGACAGATCATCTGTCTTCAAAATCTTACTACTGAGTACAAGAAACTACATAAGGAATTATATATGATACAATGCATTGTACAGAAGTGTAACAAAACAGACATGAATAAAACATGATGTCTGCTAAAGAATGGAGAGGGATGTAGCTAGTTGAAGGTTCAAGGATCGAGGGAGAATGAATGCAGAGCATGAAAAACCGGGAGAAATTTATCAGCAAGAGAAAGGCAGGTGGTGGGATGGAAGGAAAATCCACATAGAGATGGCAGAATGGACTGGAGCAAAGGTGAAGGAATAAGAAAAGACACGTTTCATTTCAGAAACTACTCAGCCACATTGGCTAAAGTAAGGGTTTCTGCAGGACAAAACAGTAATGAGGAATAATATCCCAAAGTTGAGTTGAATTCATATTATGGAGGGTCTTCAACTCCAGGTGAAGGCATCATCTCTGTGCCTAACTGAGAGGGCAAGAGGGTGCCTGAAAGTTCACACTCGCTCAGAGCATCATGCTGTTATGGATAGAAGTGAAAGTGATGCCTTTTGTAAGTATTACTTTAAAAATTTATTTTGGCCACACTGCATGGCATGCAGGATCTTAGTTCCTCACCCAGGGACTGAACCTATGCCCCTGCATTAGAAGTGGGAAGTCCTAACGGCTGGACTAAACAGGGAAGTCCCAAGAGTGCCCTCTTCTATGTTGCTGATGAAATACCAATTGCTATGCTTTGGGGGAAAACACTGTGTCAATATTTATTAAAAACAAACAGACTCTTTGTCTCAACAATTTTTCTCCTGGGAATCTGTCCTATAGAAACTTCAGTCTACAGAGATAGATACACTTCAAGAATTTTTTTTTTTTTTTGAAAATTGTTTTAAACTCATTCTTAAGAAAGTGGATGGAATCTGAATGTTCATGGTGGGTTGAGGGTGGGATGACTGAATAAACTTGTATTGCCATGTCATGACATGGTATATAATTAATAATACTCAAGTCCTATTGACCTGAAGGGTGTCAGTAACATAATGCTTAAAAAGCACATTTCATATATATATATATATATGTATACACATATACTGCTATTATATAACACACATACATAATATGCATTATATATAATACATTTATATCCTATTTATGTAAAGATAAAAATAAAAGACATATATGACTAAATAAAATGTGCATAGATAGCTAATATGAAATGTGACCTGTGAAAGCATAGAGGACAGGAAAATAAAAGGATGTTTATTACAGATTCTGCAATTTGCCTCACTATAGGAAATTTTTGGAAATCCTAACATGATTAACTTACAAAAAAGTATTAATTAATGCTAGTGTCAAATAATGTTTACTACGTATAGTATTAAGAAGAAAAAACACACATTGCAAAATAGTATGCATAGTATAAGCCCATCTATATATATGCTTCTATGTACACGGAAAATGGTTTGAATGGATATACACCAACATAAAAGATGTGCAAATGTGCATTCTTTCTTATCGCTTTCTTGCATTTTTTGTTTCCTTTTATTCATTAGATGTATTATTTAGAGGACTTTCTGAATGCCAGATGCTGTTCTAAGCTCCTTTTCCCTGTTTTGGCTTCGTGTTTGAGTTCTAGTCTGCTAAATGGGCTTCCTCAGTGGCTCAGTGGTAAAGAATCCGTCTGCAATACTGGAGATTCAGGGAGACTTGGGTTGAATCCCTGGGTTGGGAATATCCCCTGGAGAAGGAAATGGCAACCCACTCCAGTATTTTTGCCAGGAAAATACCATGGACAGAGGAGCCTGGCAGGCTATAGTCCATGGGGTCACAAAGACTCAGGCATGACAGAAGTAACTGAACACACTGCTAGATGGTAAGCTACTTGAGGGCAAGTAGTTTCACTTTCTCATACTCATACAGGTCACTGTGGCAGATAGAGTGTTTCTAATGTGACAGGAAATCAATAAATATCTACTGATTAAGTGAATAATCAACATAAACAACTTGCTCAAGTCCACTCAGCTAGTAAGCAGCAAAGCTTGGCTTAGACATCTTTAGTTATCACTTCATATTCCTCTGGATGGACAGAGGCTGACTTTCCAGAGGGCCTAAAGTAGAAATTTAACAAAGGAATGTGTCCACTATTTTATGGAGAAGGCCTTCTATCAGGACATATACCTTAAAACTTCTGAGAGGATTATTGGCACACCCTGCCCCTCAAAAGTGAGCACAGGTGCTGAGGAAATGAAAATCAAATGTCTATAACTAAAATGTCAGGATCATTACTGACCATGGTATTATGTGTTCTGAGTAACGTGAATCTTCTTTTTCGTTGTTGACCATCTGTCTTATCCTGAGTTTTTACTTCTCACATATAAACAAAACATCTTCCTGAAAGAGCTTGGAACTATTTGCCAATAGGTTTATGACTCATGTTTATATAGGTTGTAAATCCTTTTCAGGAATTACAAGGATACCTTGCTTTGCCTTTTCTAAGCTGTTTGTTCTTGCTATTACTTTACATATTGTTCTGTGTGTTCAAGATACAGAGACCTGAGCATTCAGTTCAGTAAATGTCCCCTCAACATTTTCTAGATTAATGTTGAATACCAGGGTTCATAAATTGTAACAAAACCCACATTTCAGTCTGTGTGGGTTTTCTTGCCAACTATGAGTCAGGTGTTTAACCCTTAACAATATCTAAGGCATTACCTGTACACAGTAATGCATAAACTCCTGAAGGACGAGATGTCTAAGGCATTACCTGTACACAGTAATGCATAAACTCTTGAAGGACGAGATGTCTGGGTAGTTAAATTTGGAGAAAAATAGCATCCATAATTTGCTACCTAGTTCACTGAATGATGGCGAGTCAAGTGAATAACAGAAGTGAAAATGTTTTGTAAAGTTTCAAGCACTGTGTACATATAAGGGTGTATTCATTTGACTAGTGTTTTTTTCTCCTCCTTTGGTCTGAGTCTCCATAATTGAGAGCAACGAAAGTAACACAGATCGCCATCTTTGGGCTCTTCCACTCATGTTCATTTAAATGGAGTTTGACTGATAACAACCATATAATGCAACTGTCCCAAGCCCTCCTATCCTCTACGGCCACACTTTATTTACGTTTCCTGAAGAAATGACTCAAGCCCAGTCCCACACATGGCAGAGGCAGTGCAGTCCCCGATACATTTGAAAGTTTCCAGGAAAAGATCTTTCTTTTCTGGTCACTCCCACTGGGTTCTTCCCTCTTAGGGACCTGTCTCCAAGTAACTCAGCTTCCTTTGGTCACTTTATCCACGGGCATCATTGCCCCTTCCCTCTTTGCCTCCCCAAAGCACCACCAAGACAAAGCTATTGCATGTGACTAACTTTAATTCATAGTTTGGGTAGAGTATAACAGACAGTCATCAGCACAAAATAGAAACAAACTAAAATTAAAAATCAAATATCATTTGTGTTCAAGTACCTTGGCCATCCTTGTTCCAGGAAATTTCTCACCAGTCATTTCTTTCATTAGTCATCCAGGCAAAAGTCTGGACCCCCTTTCATTCTTTGGCTCCCACGGTAAAACTCTAATTTTATGTGTTTTTCATAATAGGAACTTGTGACTATTTTCTCTCAATTTTTTTCAATAATAGATACAAAGGAGTTTGCCTTTTCCAGAAATAGGGTCCCTCAAAATATTTTCCTGTCTACAAGCATCACCTAACCCTAAATCTCACCATTCTTAGCGACACAAAGGCTATTTTCTTGGTAAACTTCTCAAAGTTCAAACTCTTAGGCAAAGTGGTAGTGGATGTGACGGTATAGCACCGTAGTGCATGCGTGTTCAGCAGTGTCCGACTCTTGGAGACCCCATGGACTGCAGCCCACCAGGCTCCTCCTCTGTCCATGGGATTTTCCAGGCAAGAATACTGGAGTGGGTTGCCATTTCCTCCTCCAGGGAATCTTTCCAACCCAGGGATCAAACCTATGTCTCTTGCATCTCCTGCATTGGCAGGTGGATTCTTTATCATTCTCCCACCTGGGAAGTCATGATGGTATAGACAGACTGGACCCGAGTTAGATCTCTGGCTAGGGAACCAGATCCCATATGCCACAACTAAGCGTTTGTATGCCACAACTACAAATCCCACATAGAGAGCAGACTTGCGGACATAACATGGGAAGGATAGGGTGGGAAAAGTTGAGAGAGTAGCATTTAAACATACACATTATTATATGTAAAATATAATAGCTAGTGGGAAGGTGCTGTATAACATAGGGAGCTCTGTGATGACCTAGAGGGGTGGGATGGAGGGGAGGGGAGGGAGGTTCAAGAGGAGGGTGATATATGTATGTGAAGTGAAGTCGCTCAGTCATGTCTGACTCTTTGCAACCCCATGGACTGTAGCCTACCAGGCTCTTCCATCCATGGGATTCTCCAGGCAAGAGTACTGGAGTTGGTTGCCATTTCCTTTTCCAGGAGATCTTCCCAACCCAGGGATCGAACCCAGGTCTCCCGCATTGCGGGCAGATGCTTTACCATCTGAGCCACCAGGGAAGACTCGATATATGTATGCTTATGGCTAATTCATGCAGTTGTATGGTGGAAACCAAGACAACATTTTAAAGCAATTCTCCTCCAATTAAAAATAAATTTTAAAGAAAGACCTTGCATGCTGTTGCAATGAAGATCAAAGATCCCATCTGCTGTAACTAAGACCCAGTGCAACCAAATAAAATACAGAAATAAAAGTAAATATTTTTAAAAGATAAGAAGTATGAGACTGGGGTGTAGGCACCTAAAACTTCTCATAGTCCCTAAATTATGTCAAGAAATCACAATACCTAAGACTGCTCTTAGAATTAACCTCTTTAAAGTAATGTCTATTCATCCAGATTCTATGGGTAATATTCTAAAACTATGCAGCTCTATATACAAAAAAAAATGTCCAGTAATGCAATGAAGCCACTTGCCCAACACCAAGGCAGTGCTCAGAAAGTAGCAAAGTGCATCATTTCAATTTCTACTGATTTACTTATAATAATACTACTTGCAATTTTTGAGTGCATTCCATATTCTCAGATACTTTTCCCAAGGCCACTAGTTGGAGAGTGATGTGGCTCCAACCTTCCCCCAAGACCATTCTTATGCCTGTATGTTTCTGAGCTGGGAATAAACTGACCACCCATCAACTTTGTCCCCATCAACTCAGGGTCCTATTGCCCAAAGAAGCTCTAAGGGGCAGGGCCCAAGAAGGCATGCATATCCTGACATCCACCTCAAAGACTGACTACATCCCACTTTTCTTTAGAACCATTTACAAATCTATCATTCATAAATTTGTCCAAACCCTTTTAAAATCCATTTATATTTCCTACCAGTATCACCTTTTAGGATAATGAGGTCCCTCATTTTATTACCCACTATGTGAATTAGCATTATCTTTCATTTGTCCTTAACTGACCTCCATCAAGTTCCAGAGGGCACCACCTCCTCATCCGCCCCAGGCTAATGGACCCTTAACTATCCTTAGATCGTCCATCTAAGATGACAGAACATTTAGAACCAGAACAGAATTGTACTCACGAATGACAGCATAACTGATTGGTAAGGGTTGCGTGGTGTGGGCTTTTCAGGTAACTGGTAAGGGTTGGGTGGTGTGGGCTTTTCAAAGAGGCTCCATCCTCTTGAAATAAGAGCACACAGTGTCCTGGGGTGGGTTGGGGGGGCTGCTGCTGACCAAGCAATGATGCTGTCAGTGGTCCTACACCAGCACATTTCCTAAGCCAATTAGCTTGGGGGCCTTTCCACATGAACCTCAATAAACCCTTAAATTGTTGGCATCAGATTAAATAAAACTCAGGGAAGAGATGAGTGCTAAGACCATTATTGAGGGTAAACTAGGGTCATGGTTGTATGGCTCTTGAGTTGTAGAAAAACATATCAGACACAGGAGAAGGTGAGAGCCCATCCCTGGAAACTGGGCACACAGCAGGCTCAGGACTAGCAGATGCCTCTTGACTGGAAATGGAGCGCAAAGTTGACTAAAACTGATTTCTACGCAAGTTAACTTTTTTTAGACTCGAGAAAATCAGTATGTATTTTTACCTGCAAGAAAACATTCTAAGACTGCAGGGAAGGAGAGCAGTAAACGTTTCATTTTATATGTACCGAGTTTATCGAAGAACGGCAAATCATTGCAGTGTAAACATGAAACCGTTTAATTTTTTTTTCTACAGCTGCTCCCCAACTTGAGTATGCTCAGCTTCCTTTCCCCTGCTTCTCGTAATTAATAGCTCGCTCTTTCATAAGTCTCCAGTCTCCTTTCGTAGCTAGAACTGTCTCATTTAAGACTCACTCCTATTTATTTTTAAAGTTTTCATCTCAAACAGGATTCCAAGTTGCTCTCTCCCCAGGCTGCTCTCTCTAACATCGGAAGTGAGGATGGGGAGGTCGAGGTAGGACCATCTTCTCATGACATAGCTTCTCTTCTCTGAGGCCACTGCGCTCTGCCCAGCTGGCTGACACTGCATTAGTCCAGTGGTGCTGCTTACAGAGATGAGGCAGACAGTACCCCCTTTACTAAACACAGTTATTCCCACAAAGAGCCCTGTTACTTTAGCGACATTTCTAAAAATGAACACTGTACAACATGTGCATCTGCTCATGGCCAACTTGCCAGCTCTTCCTGTTTGTTGGAATGAAGTGGAAAGAGAAGCTAATGGGTTGATGCCTTCTTAATTAACTGGGAAAGGTTGACATTGGTTGCCCCACTCTTCTGATTGGTTTTCTCTGCTTTCTGAGTGATGAGTGACCACATGGGCTTCTCCCTCCCTCTTTCTCTCTCTCATAAGTAATTCATGCTGGGGCCTCTGGGGATTGGAGTCAGGGTGCATACTGCATGGTTTTCTGCCAAAGAGACTTTATTCTGGCTCCACTGTTCCAAATCTCCCCTCATCATTTTCAGCTTCTTCCTAAACATATTTCAGTCAAAACTCAGGTCAATATAACAACATTTCTTTGACTTCCATCTTTATAACACGCTCCCTCCCACCACTACTACCAAAAACAAAAAAAGATGTTGAATATCGATATTCATATTCTCAACAGATTAAAAAATGTAACTTGCAATTTTCCTTGAAAATCACCAAAGATCCATCTTTATTCAGCATTAGGCATTGTGCAGTTTATCAACGTACGATTGAAAATACAGCACTGATGAAGTCATCTGCACTGAGGGCGTTCAGTGGAAATGCGTATCTTGCAAGCACCTGATGAGGATGCTCGGCTTCCTTCTCCTGCTGTCTGTAATGACATCTGTAGTGCTCTGCTCGAGGTTATAAATCTTCTTCACGTGGACTTACTAGAAGCGACTCAAAACCAACTTAGCCTGTATTAGATATAGTTACGGATCTGCAGATACGTTTAAGCTCTCTTTAAGCAACAAATTGAAGCCATCACTCTAGCTAGACACTGATTCTGTTCATTGTCCTTAGTGATTAAAATTTAGAAAAAATCTGCCTCAAATAAATCAGTCATGTAAATGAACCCTTAAGGGGCGCTCTCTTGGAGTTGGGGCACTGTTTGTAAATAGAACAGTCTGCCAGAGCCGCTGGCCACAGGGCGGAGCATTTGGGACGAACAAGCGCTGAGTCACTTTAAAACTAACCAAGTAATAGAGGCAGTTATCACCCAAATACATTACTTATCACCGGGGACTCCTGATGCCTGTGCTTACCCAGGAACCCTCCTGTGATATTGAAGGCCCAGGCATCTCCTCTCCCTAACAACAGTGCTGTATCTTTGGCAACTAGAGCAGGAACTCAGAAAATCAATACTACTTCATGAGCCAGGTCTTGGGCTTCTCCCTTTACGGGGATTCTGTCAATGCAAGGGGCCATTACTGTACTTTAAAGGCATGATATAAAATTGCTTCAACAAGATATAAGACACACCGTTTGCAAGAACCTGGTGAGAGTATTTTAGTCAAAATTAAATAGTTTCATCACGTAATTACTTCAATTGGCAAAGCTCCAGCTGAACAGCCTCTCGGAGGGGCTGTGCCTTCTATTATGGGTGGGTATTGTGGGGGAGGCCTGTCGATTGGACTCAGTTGTTCTAAACAAGGTCAGGCTGTTAAAATCGAGGCAGAGCCCAGCATCGATGCCATTGGCAATGACACTGCAACAACCAAGTTGACAAGTTACTCTCCCTTTTTTCCTTCCCTCCAACTAAGTGGTCTGAAAGTAGCTTTAGTTTTATGGCTATAAAATAGTTCATCTTGATTTGCAGTCTGGTAATTCATTTTCTAAGGACTGTTTAGGATTTATTCAGGGGGAAAAGGAAACTGTTGGTTTCTCTAACCGATTCCCATTATATGACAAAATTTAACTTTTGTATTTTATGAGGTTTTATGTGTTCCACTAAAACCATTAGCTGGTTGTCTCCTTATAATAAAATTTAATCACTTATATAATACCTTGAAAGCCAATGACAGTGTTGCATGTATTTATGTTTTCTTTCATTTAAAATATGTGGGTGTCATAAAGATAGCTCTTATTGGGGTGGGGGAGAAAAAGGCTGGCACTAAAAACAGAAAATCTGTTAGGATCAAGCATTTATGCATCACACCATAAGAATGAAGCACTGAAGCCTACAAACTGCGTGAAATTTGACAAAAAGTGAATAGTAATCCGTGACCACCATTCATATTTCAGTGCTTACCTGAAATTGCCCAACTCTGCGCTTTATCCCATATAACGCTACTTGATGGTTATGAGGTTTTGGCAATTCGACAAAAATTGTAATAGTAACAATGAGAAATAGATTCAAAGGATAGGCACATACATCTTGGGAAAATGTCCCAACAGAAGCTAATCTCATTAGCCTGCCTTTTGCAATCAGAAACACTCTTAGAATTCCACTTCCAAGTAACACTTCCCAAATTTGGGTGGTTAATAAAGACAAGAAGAAAAGTGATGTTTTTTCTCCCCCTCATCCCACTTCCACCTACAGAGTTCCAATTATGACATCGCTTAATCACCACACATATTTATTTTAGAGTTATTCAAACGCATTATGAATTTAGATGTCTATTATTAGATTTATTGGTGCTAATGATTTGGATTTAAATAGCACTTTTCTTCCTGAGGCTATAACAATTTTTCGTGAATGACCTAATTTACTCTCTCTGTGTGGCTCAAATGGGAGGTAAGGCAGGGCCAAAGGTCATTCAACACATTTGGCTTAGGACAATCTTATCCCCCAAACCAGAAAGAATTAACTAAGGCTCCACAAATTCTGTTAGTAATGGATCAAAGAATTGGCCAGATTTTTTAACTGCAAAGAGTGCAGTCACCACGTATATTTATATATTATATACTCAACATTATAAATATGTTAATATATTTAATAGTATATATTAAATATATGATAACATATTTATTTATTTATATCTCCAGCAAAAAGCAAGAAATATTTGTTACAAAAGTAATACTGAATTGATATATCAACTGATCAGTCAGTCAATCATAGAGAATTTCAGATAGAAGTTTGCAAATTCTCAAAGCTAGTAGAAGTAAAGCTGGGCTGTTTCGTAGACTACCCCTCCAATTGGTAAAGTGTATATGTTCGTTTTAAAAAGAGGCAAAGGATGTTATTGGGCTATGCATAGATAAGGATGTGTCTATGCTACCATAGTAATGACTTCAGGGAAACAGAAATACTCATCAGTACTCCGCCACAACCTCCCTTACCCTTTACAGAGATGAATAAATTTTCCCATCGGGGAAAAAAGCTTCTCTTTCTCTATGTAACATAAAGACTATATGGAAATGTCTCTAGGAAAGTATACCAGAGTAGGCTATACTGTGGGGAAGAGGTGATTTGCTGTGAAGCTAATGAGGCTTAAGTTTCAGGGCCCCTCAGCTATCCAGACCTCTCGCAAGGTCCTGGGAGGACCCTGACAATGACTTTTCATCACTTTTGTTGAATTTCCAACCGTAAGGTATTTTTGTTTTCTGCTTTTGTAAACAAAACACCCACCCCCTCAAACTGTACAAGTTTCAGACCCCACAAATCCTGCATCTCCACTGGTTGTGGAGTCAAATTCATTTTAAAATCTCAGTGGTATAACAAAACAAAGGTTTATTTGAGGTTCTTGCTTCCACAAGAAAGCAGGTAACTCTGTTCCACATGGAACAGATCCTCCGTTCCTCAAGGATCTAGCTGATGAAGGCTCTTGCCATCTTTTGACACTACCATCTCAACATGGGTCTACCAGTGTTGTGTCAGCAAGGGGACAAACGTGGAAAACATACCAGCTTAAAATTTATACTTAATCACTTGTCATTATAATCCATTGACCAGAACTAGTATGTGGATCAAATTTAGTGCCAAGCGAAGCTGGGAAAATTCCCTGAGTGCCCAGGACAAAGAGGGTAACTAAATGTAGTGAGCACTATTAATCTTTACCCCCAGAGACCCTCTGATTTTGTTTCACACGGAAATGTACTTAAAGTGAACAGGTAGAGTGCAAGAGCATTAAAGTATTCATTTCCTAAGGAATGAATGGCAAGAACCCTTCTTAATAATGCCAACTTCAGAAAAAAAATAGATTTTAAGCAATAAAACTCATCTGGAGATATTTAGCAATAAGAGGAAAGATAAAGAGACCAATTCCTGGAGTTACTAGAACAAGTCTATGATCAGAAGGATTCAGAGGTATTTGGATGTCCTAATCCCACATGAAATACCCACTTTTGTTTTGTAATGAAGCTCAAAATTCCTCAGTGTTTTTCCTGTTGTCTAAAGAACAACAATCAAACATTAGCATTCAAGATCCTCCAAAATCCAGCTTCTGTTTAATTTTCCTGCATCTTATTCTTTCCACTCTGCTTCCCCAAACTCATTCTTCCCTGAGTAGATACACTGTCTGCCTTTTGACCATTCACTCTGTCCTCAACATAAAATGCTGTCTCTTCTTTCTCTTATGCAACCAGTGAACTCATTCTTCAGGTCAATGTTCAAAAATCACCTGTCTCCAAAAAGTATGCCTCCCTTATAGGTCCTAGCTAAAAACAGGTTCTGCCATTCTGTCCCATTTCTTTTTGTGCTTATTTCAATTATATCATATATCATCTTGCTTACAGGCGCAATCTCCTTCCTGTTAGACCTTTAACCTCATCCATGAGGGAGACCCAGAGCTTTATCCTCAGCACTTGGCTCAGTCCCTGGCACATGGCAGAATTTAATAAATTATGGTTGCATGAATGAGTAAATGAATGACTAAGGAGGAAACCTGGGGACTAAAGGGAATTTTAGGATTTTTCTGATGAGGCTAAGGTACAGGTGACCCCAAAGTTAGAAAGGGAGGAAAAATGACTGCTTTATGAGAGCAGATACTACTCATTTAGGGATATACACCCACATGTCTACACAGGACCCAGTGCCGTAATTTTCGAAGTGCTACTTAGTGCTGGTGTTTCCATAACTGGGACGCAGTGAGAAAATTCCACGCTCCCTGGCCCTAAAAGTCACCCTCCCACCTGGGTAATGCAACAGTCCCAGGCTTTAGAAGGCGGATGAACCACCGCCCTCCAGAGGGCCCAGACAGAGAGGGCTGCCCTCTCTAACACAGCACAGTTCTTGACCTTCCATTGCAGCGAATCTGCAAGTGTCAGAGCAATGAGTGTTTCTCAGTAGAAAGCTACTGTTAAAAACAGGTGCTTAAAATACAGGGCCGTGAGAGCTGCCTTCTCTTCAGACACACTTGCTAACAATTCTAAGAAGCAAAGAATTCAAATATGTATCGTTCCCCCTCTTTCCTCTCCAAGACTAAAGAAAGGATATTGAATGAGTCTTCACCTTTGTTTATGAAATTTAAGACTGAAGAACAAATTCCTAAGGTCAAGATGAATCCCAGTACAAGAAAATGTTAAATGGCACCATTTACACTGTGTGTGTAATCATGCCATAGGTGTGCACAGTGCTTCTGATTCTCTAAGTTTTCTCATAATTCTCATGGGATCCTTAACTAATCTTTTGGGATGATAAAAGAATAGGTTGGCTTAGACCCATCTGACAGATGGGGAAACTCATCACCAGCAAAGATAGGACATTCCTAAATGTTGATAAAAAGGTGAAGTTTTCCCAAGGCAAAGGAGAAGAAGAAGGAACTGTAAGAGATTGCTAATTCTATTTCGAGGGCATCATATCAGCATATTTATTATCAAAGTATTCTCTGGGTACATGGATAATGTGAATGTGTCTCTAAATTATTTCGTCATTCAACACACAACTTCAAATATCAACTACATTTAGCATTGTGCTAGGGATGAAGCATAAAGAAATGAGGAATTACCCAGCTATGAGCGCATTCACAGAAACAGATGAGAGATGACAAAACAATGGGGTCACTGTAGAGATGTGGATAGGCTTAGAGACTGTCATAGAGAGTGAAGTAAGTCAGAAAGAGAAAAGCAAATATCATCTAGTAATGTATATATGTGGAATCTGAGAAATATTGGTATAAGCAATCTTATTTACAAAGCAGATCGAGCAACACCGATGTAGGGAACAAACGTATGGATACCTGGGGGAGTGCAGTGGGTGATGGATTGGGAGACTGGGGTTGACATATATACACTGCTGATACCATGGATAAAATAGATCACTAATGAGAACCTACTGTATAGCTCAGTGAATGCTACTCAACGCTCTGTGGTGACCTATGGAAGGGAAATCCAAAACGGAGGGGATATTTGGATACATATGGCTGGTTCACTTTGCTGTACTGTAGACACTAACACAACATTGTAAAGCAACTATCCTCCAGTAAAAATTTTAAAAAACCCACAATAATGGGGAAGTTTGATGATGCTGAGGTGCTGGGGAGTCGTGGGAACACAAATAAGGTCAAATGGACATTCCTAAGGGAAGCAGGGAAGGCTTCCTGGAGGAGCAAGCACTTAAATGAAGGATGCAGAAAAATTACCACACGAATAGAAGACAATCAAATGAGGCAAAAGAGACCCAGGAACAAAGGCACAGCACAAGAAATAAAACATCTGTGCAATGCACATCATTTGGGTGGGTAGCAAGAAACAGAGAGGAATGTTGACTGTCAAGACATCCTGCAGTTCAGTTATCCATCTCAGGAAATAAACACTTCCTCGGGTTTATGGGAGGACTGATGACTGGTTTGGTTAGGAAGAAACATTTGGACATCTGTGTCAAACCTGCACCAGTGTCAAAAACAGATTTCACGCATTGAGGCAAAGGCCTCAGATCCAGCTTCGAAGGCCACAGTGAGAAATCGCTGCTACAGACAAGAGAAGTTCTCCTTTCTCTTCTAAGTGCGCTTTGGCAGAGGAAGGTGCCCGTGAAAGGGGCCCACCTCACAGCGGGACGGACAAGAGGGCACACCTCCCCGCTCTGGATCCGGTTCCCTGGGGCAACATGAGCTCACCCTTTGCTTGTGATATGGCAAATGTATTTCACCGGGGAGAAGGTTTTTTAATCCTGTAATGACAGAGAATCATAAAGATGCAAATACCCTCTAGGGAGGAAACAAGTGAATAAGCTAACAGTCATTGAGGAGAGCCATCTTTGCAAATGAAGAGGAAGCAGGGACAGGAAGGCCAGTGACAGGGAGGGAATGGGAACTGTTCTATTGTCCAGAGCTGACCCTATCTATAACCTCATACCTGGGTCACATTTGATAACAGAATTGGGAGAAATACCTCAGGACAGGATTCAGCCAACGTCTCCTGTCAAGCACTGGATAATAAAGCTTTCAGGCTTTGTAGACCATCGGGTCTCTGTTAGAATCACCAACTCTGCTATTGCAGCTCAAAAGCAACTGCAGACACTATGTACAGATGAGCATAGCTGTGTTCCCATATTACTTCCAAAAATACGTTGGCAGCCAGGTGCGCTTGGGCTATAGTTTGCTGGTCTCTGTCTTAGAGCAGTGGTTCTCGAAGTGTGGTCCTAGCACCAGCAGCATCAGTATAGCGTCACTCAGGAACTGACTACAATTCTAATTCTCAGATTCTAATCCCCAGCCCAGACTTTCCAAATCAGATACTCGTGGTCTCGGGTCCCGCAGTCTGTATTTTACTGGCAGTGAAAGAATCAAACTTACTCTAAATGGTGACTCTGGTGTCAGTAATTTGGTAAAGACAAAGTTTCAAACCACACCATGCACATTCATGATCAAAAGGAAATCTGCACTGTTAAAAAGTGCTCTTCTGTCTAAATAGGAGATGGGTTGTAAGAAGATGTCTTGCAAAACTCAAAAGATCCTCTGCAAGTTTTCTCATTCATCCAATAGCCAACTTTTGTGACTCATCGGCTAAAATATCCTTTCTGGATTTGAATTGATCATGGAAAGAATTTCAGAAAACACTAAGAGCAGCTCTGGTCATGGAGAAATTTGTAGATGACAGGCTTGGTTTCCTTAATGGAAAACCAGCATGGCTTTTTTCAGCAAATGGTGAACTGAGTATTAAAAAGGCATTAAGCTGCCTCCTTTGCCATGTCAAATATGCATTCAAACTGAAGATAGCATTTAAAATATTAAAACATCTAGCAATTTTATTACTAACTCCTTTAAAATGGCGACCATGAAAATTTTAGTTTAAGTTAACCAATGATAGCTTGTGAGAAACTTAAAAATATACACACAGACAACTGAATTTTTAAAGTAAGTTCCTTATTAACTTCTTTCCCCTCATCTATTACCATTGCTATTTTCCAGCTGTATAAACAGTCTGAAGAGTATGCCCTGAATGAATTCACCGTTCAGAAAACAACATAATTACAGCCATTCCAGCAAACCGAGTGCCAAAAAAGTTACAAATTAATTGAAGGTTAGCATTGAAAATTAAATCCTAGTCAGCTTGAAGTCATCTTTTAGGCTACTTTCTATAGAATTAAGCAGAGAATTCATTCCACATCAGTTTAGCTGGTAGAGTTTTGAAGTTCAGATGGACAAATGGCCTTCTCCCCAGCCATCACTTTCCTGTGATCTGATACTGTTAATCTCAAGTGATGCTCACCAACGGTACCTTAGAACTTGATCATGATTTATGCACAATGCAGGACCACTTCCTATCCTCCTATAAATACACAGACCTTAGAAAAATCACAACTTATACTGCCCTGTTCTATTGTTAATGACCACTGAGACATCATCAAAAACATTTGTCTTCTATTTTTATTATTTCATTTTTCAATTGTACAAACCATTTGCAAAAACAATACAAAGGATCCCCTATACCCTTCATCCAGAGGCTCCAAATAGAAATAGATTTACAATATTAATAAATGCTAATAGTCAAAGTCCAACTATCAAAATCAGAAAATTAATATTAAAATTCTAAACCACTATCTAATGGACAGACCATCTTCAGACTTCACCAACTGTCCCTCTAATGCACTTTTATTGGCTCAGGATCCAATACAGGATCACTTGTGGTATTTATTTGCCATATTTCCTTAATGTCTTTTGATATGATCATCAATAAATATTTAAATCCAACAAGCGTTCATTAAGTACCGAAGCTGTGCCAATATTGTGGCAAGCTCTGAGGATTCAAAAATAGTTCTGGCCTTTGACACACTAACACTTGATTGTGAAAATCAAACTAAAAGCTAGACAAATCATTCAAAAGCCAGACATAGAAAAATATACTAAAGCATTGCTTCTTTTAGAAAAAAATAAACAAAATAACATTATTTAAATTTGACAAAAAAGATATCATGAATGAAGATGATCTCAATCCAAAAGATTCTTGCTTACAAAAAATGATAGTGTGTGGCTGAAAGCAACAGAGAAATTGAACATAACTGGGAGCTACTGCACTGTCTGCATGGTCAATGTTTATACTCCTCACACTTAACAAGGCTTGGTCAACAGAATGGGCTCAGTAACAGTCAAATCAAGTGGGGAGCTGGGTCATCTCTGAAACCATCCAGAGGATTTGGAATATTCAGGATAGATCCAGGTATCGGCCTGAAAGCCCCTCCTGACAGTGAGGAAACTCATTCAAACTCCAAACTAAACTTCAGAAGCGAATTACCATCTGAGGACCTTTTTCTTTTTGTACTGCTTTGAAACAGGATGTGTAGACAGGCACTGTAAAACACTTGGCGGAGAAGCAGAGATTTGGACTCAAGGATTTTTGGCAAGCCAAATGGTCTCTCTCTTTACTTCATATCTTAAAGATATTTATAAGATACTTGAAGGTATCTATCTTTAAAATATCTATGTGTGTGTTAGTCAGTCATCTTCAACTGTTTGAAATCCCATGGACTGTAGCCCACCAGGCTCCTCTGTCCATGGAATTCTCCAGGCAAGAATACTGGAGTATGTAGTCATTCCCTTCTCCAGGCGATCTTCCAGATCCAGAGATCAAACCTGGGTCTCCTGCATTGCAGGCAGATACTTTTTCCCTGAGCCACCAGGGAAGCCCTAAGATATTTCATATCTTCGTATCAAATTGCAAATCCATGACTCATTCAATGCTGTGTGTTGTGAGATTTCTGAATCTTGGAGTTGTGAGAACATCAGAAGTTGCTAGTCTAGCACCTAAATGGATTCATAATCATAAGGTCTTCACAGCGCTTCTAACGAGAGGTACAGCCCCTCTCCACTCTTCTAGCCCTAACCAGCTTTAGCGGCATGTTCCTGATGTTGCTACAAAACTCCATCATACTACACATGTCACCTCCCACTTTACATTCTTCCTCCTATAGTCACACACAGTAATTCTGGATATATATCAGTTCGTCAATGCCTTTTAAAAATATGGATTCTAAAATGAACCATTCAAAATTCTCTGAGTCTGATCTGACCATCACAGTGCACAGTGAATCTGTCATCTCACTGGTACTGATACTTCTTAAATGTCTATGAGTCACACAGTTTTTTCTAGTAGTTGCATCACAGCCTTGACATATGGTGGGTTTTCAGAATCAGTTGAGTATTGAGTCTTTAAAAGAGTGCCCCTGGGGTCTGGCTTCATTTTGTGCATTATGTACTACAGCAGAGAGACCTGGAGGTCCTACATGTATACCTTTATATTTATCTATTTTGGATTCTACTTCATTATATCTGACCCATGGTTGCAACAGTTCCAGACCTTTCTGATCAAGAAGCAAATAAATGAGTTCCCTGCCTTTTTCCTGTCATCTACCAATCAAACAAGAAGCCATCTATGTCATCACCAAAGCCATTTTTCAAAATATGGAACAAAATAAGATTACTGTCAGAAGCATAAACCCAGTTAATTCTCTGGAGACAAACCATGCTTCATTAGGCAGCACTCTTTGGCATGTGATTAAATGGCTACAAACGCATTAATTTATTATCTTACCCACATTTTAGCACTTTGGTTCACAAAGCTAACTGTAGATCTTACCAAAAGTGTTGCTGAAACCCAGGTTCACTAGATCTTTCCCTGGTCTATCCCAAAATGAAAATGGTTTAGCTTAGCAAGACTTAACAGGCTTCCCTGGTGGCTCAGATGGGAAGGAATCCACCTGCAACCTGGGTTCGATCCCTGGGTTGGGAAGATCCCCTGGAGGAGGGGATAGCAACCTACTCCAGGATTCTTGCCTGGAGAATTCCATGGACAGAGGAACCTCACAGGCTACAGTCCATGGGGTCACAAAGAGTAGGACATGACTGAGCAACTAAGCACACATTCAGCAAGACTTAACTGCAAGCAGCGAAATGAAATGTAGGGTAAGTCGAGAATGTTTCACCTGTTCTACTCAGAGATGAGTGAGCGCTGAGTGAGAAATAGTCACCTTCCACTATCACCAAAAACAGCCTGTTTCTGATCCAGTTGCTGAATGCTGCACCTACATTTTCCCATTGATATTATTTTTATTTCTCTCTCTCCCTTTTTTACTTTTAATATAATACTGTTTCACTGATTTCCTAGAACATCTTTTGGCATTGTGCCTCCCTTTCTTCAGGCAATTTCTCTTCAAACACTGGTACTGCTTTCCCTTACCAGGGACCGGTATCATGAAATTTCATTCCACTAAGTCTGAGGAGTTATGTATGCCTCCTTGGGTTAAAATCTGAAATTTGCTTTAAACTTGATTTCACACTCAATATACTCAATAAAACCCTGGCATCTATATGATGACACATACATTATTTCTCATTTTCTGCCCAGGAATTTTCTTCTTCAACATATCGAATACCTATTTTATGTTTCTTTTTTCTTTCTACCTTTCAACTTTTGTCTACTTCTAGTCTATATTTCCTGGTGAAACAAAAGTTCAAATACAAAGTGCATGCTCAGCCACTCAGTCATGTCCAACATTTTGTGACCCCATAGACTGTAGCTGGCCAGGCTCCTCTGTCCACAGGATTTTCCTTGCAAGAATACTGGACTGGCTGGGTTGCCATTTCCTACTCCAGAACGCAAACTGGTTATGATGCAAATGCACAAACTCTTTGGAAACAAAGAGTAACCATTTCTACAAGCCACCAAAAATATAACAGTAAGGAGTGCTTTTGCTAATTAGCCTCAGAGAGTTGAATTGAACCAAGGATCTCAGGTTAATTCCAATGAGCTATGACCTAATTTTGGTAAGATGCTTGAGATTTTTAATTTAAAAACACTTTGCCAATGAAAGTATAAGGGTTACAAATTTCCTGAGCCTTCTGGCCCCCTACATAACATAATGATTTCAAAAAGTTTAGATAGGAAATGAATGGATAGATAGACAGAAAAATAAGGTATTTACTCCGCTGCCTACTTCTCATAAAGAAAAGTTTCTATCTTCACTCAAGTCCAATTAGACAGATGTTATTCCATTCACAGTTCAGACTTTGCAAGTGAAAAGTAAAAACAAATAGCATGTATAAATATATAACCTACACTGTTAACAATATTCACAATGATAAATTCTGAGGATCTAACATATGGCATAACGCTGCTGCTGCTGCTGCTAAGTCACTTCAGTCGTGTCCGACTCTGTGTGATCTCATAGACGGTAGCCCACCAGGCTTCCCCGTCCCTGGGATTCTCCAGGCAAGAACACTGGAGTGGGTTGCATTTCCTTCTCCAATGCATGGAAGTGAGAAGTGAAACTGAATTCACATAGTCCTGTCTGACCCTTAGCGACCCCATGGGCTGCAGCCTACCAGGCTCCTCTGTCCATGGGATTTTCCAGGCAAGGGTACTGGAGTGGGGTGCCATTTCCTCCTCTGCTTGCTAAAAGAGTAGACCTTAAATGTTCTTACCACAAAAAATGGTAATTGTGTGACATGATGGTGGTGTTGGCTATGGTGATAATCATTTTCCAGTAAATAAGTATGTCAAATCAACACACTGTGCATCCTCAACACGATGTTATGAGTCAGTCCTATCTCAATAAAGCTGGAAAAACATAGATTCACTAGGAGATCTGAGCCAAGAAGCTACCTGCTAAAAGAATCTAAGAGCAAGAGTCATTGTAATAATGTCTTCTACTTATTTATTACTTATTATAGCCAATTCCTTGACATTCATTAACATATTTAATTTCCAGAGTAGTCAAATGAGGCAATTACTAATGTCAACTCCATTTTACAAAAGTGGAAACTCAGATTGACAGAGGTTAAACCTTCCCTGATATTTTAAATCTCATAATTGGGATCCACGGTTGGTACCCAGCTGCCCTGTTCCATCTGTTTCTCTCTCCATCCATGTAGTACAGCATAGAAGTTGTTGGGAACTGTGGTAAAACTTGGACAATCAACGTAAAAGGTATGTGAAATATATTCATTGTTTATGCTACTTCACCATTTTTGACCCTCTCAACCTTCCTATGTGGTAATAATATTATCACCCTCACTTGGCAGACAAGGGAGAAAACAAGCAGCAAGAGATGGGTACATGCTTTGAGACTGAGGACCTTACCTATTGTCAGGGTAATTGTCATCATCACATTATGTAATCCTGTTGCTTGCTTGCTGTATTTAAGTAAAAAACAAATTATCCTGGTTCTCTGTGAAAGAAATGATTAGACATTAATCACATAATACACGACCTCTCTACTCTCTGTGTCCCTCTTCGTACAGGAGAGAATGTTGGAATATGTGTCTTTCTAGCTACTCTCAAGTGAATTGTTTTAAAAATAATAAGAAGAAAAGATTCCCCCTCCCTTAACAATAGCCAAAAAGTCCATGAAAATCAGTGTAAGAAAATCTATCTCTAAGTGTGTTTTGCGGTGGGGTGGGTGGCAAAGAAACCAGATATTCCCCATCTTTAAGCAAATCCTCTGACTTGACATGACTACTTCTGTTTTCTCTAAAGGTGTATTTTCTGACCTCCTTTGTCATCTTTTGAGTCCCTACTAGCTAAGATACACTCTGAAAGATCTAAGAGGTATCGTTCTCCCCAAGCTGCACCCTTCCCCTTGTTTAGGGAAAAATATCAGAGAAGTGATAGTGATTCAGCTTCCCAAATGACTCTGCTCCCTGCTGATTGACCTCATTTGGGGAGAGAGCAGTGTTCTCTTTCACCTCAGATGCTTTCTTTAATGTAGCATTGGCTCTGCCCTTGGCCTTTGGCAGTTTGAGTACAGAGCCTCAGAGGCTGAGGCTTGAGGTGGTAAAAACATATTCCACAAAGGGCTGCCCCTTTCTGAATTATCACTCATCCTTCCCCAGCATGGTCCCCGTTTTTTTTTTTCCCTAAAATATGAAGGATGTATAAAGGACACATAAAACTTTAGTCAATAGGCCCATTATTGTGATTGGCTGAAAACCATAAAATGCATCCATCAAGCCATTGTGTTGCATCTTGTGTTAAATTATGGTGATAAATAGTCCTTTATCTGTGACGTCACCTACTAATCTATTTCAAAAACTATTCACCACTGCCATTATGCATCATTCATGTTCCTAGAAGCTTGCTAAGAAAAAAAAAAATCCTCTACATGATAAAGCCACACACAAGATTGCACTTGACTCTGCAGATGCAAATATTGTCTGTTATTTTCATGTCATACTGTGAAACAATTGCTTCTTCAGTTCCCAAAGTTATCTCAAGTGTGCAGTAATGTCCTCAGCTCTCAGCTCTGGGCATTGTAACTCATGTACTTTTAATTGTTTATAATTTACATCAGAACTGGACGGAGTCCATTTGCACTCATGCTGTTTTATAACTACTAGATGACATATTTTTGCCACCTTGCTCTGAGTTGATTTAATCCTATTGACAAGCCTTTAACATAGAGATTTGGTGTGGAATGCCTTAATATTCTCAGGAGCTATGTAAAAGGCTGTGTGCAGTTGCTATTAGTATGTCTGGGATTTAGATCTGATTTTAAACAAAATGTTCTTATAAAATTAGACATTGTTCTTAGTTCTCAGGAAACACAATTTATTAAAATGAAATCAGAAGAAAGTGTGAGTATATTTTAAATTCCACTTTCAAATGTAATCATCTGTTTTAAAACACATACAATAGCATTAAGTAGCTTTCTCTACATCACCTTGATGGTGTGATATTAGGTGGTCTTCTTAAAAGAGAAAAAATAACAACTACCTAATTTCCTTGACCTACTCAAATAAGAGGAGATGAAATACAGAATGAAACAAACCACTCATTGGAATTTCACTCCAAAAGATGGATCCTAATATACTTATTTTCTCTTTAGTTTTAACTCAAAGAATCTGGGGAAGTGTTTCTTGCTGAGCAACACCTTGGAGGTGTCATAGCTCCTCCTTATTTTTTAAATCACATATGATATGATTGGATCACAAAGAAGAAACAAACAAACATAAACTTCTCAAGCTTAGATAGGTTACATCCCATATCCACCTGCTATGCTTATTTATATATTTTTAAAATTGCTTTCTTGATGGACACACAGAAAAGATTCACTAATATGTTAACTGAGGAGAGAAACATAACCAGATTTTTTTCCCTTACTATTCTTAAATGCCCAGTAGAACTAGTAGCAAAATATCATCTGCCTGAAAGTTGCTGTTTAGTGCAAATCCTATCCAATCAGTTATGGAAAACAGCAGAAAGTCAAACCACTTCAAAAATAATGGCCCCCTTCCCTGACCTCCTCCCAATTATCATCACTTAGAGAATCCAAAGGAGATACATATTGCATGAGAAATAGAAATTCTAAAAACTGAACAATCTTCAGGCAGTCTTGAAGTAAGTTTGGCTTCAACTCAGCGTTCAAAGTAAAATAGGTTCTGTCTTGTCCGCTCTGATATTCACACTCACGTGTGGTGTCTGCAGAAAGAGGAGTGTCTCAGGCTTTTAACCTTAGTAGAAGGGACCTCATTCAAAGGCCATTGTCCCAGTGTTCTTTCTTTCTTTATACATTTTCTCCCCTCTCTTTCTCCAATTTCTAAAACTATGCTTATTGTGGAGAAGAATCATATTTTAAGTACATCTGAACATCAAAGTTAGCCTATCCTCACTGCTGAAACCACACACACACACACACACACACACACACACACCCTGTTCTTTCTCACTCTCGCCTCACACCCATATTCTGACAAATCCCTGATTCCTCACCATTGTAGAGTAACTGCTGTTCTTGCCACCTTTTTGCTTCCTGGTGGGTCTGTAATTGTCAACTCATCCCTGGAGCAACATCAGGATCACTCAATAAATTGATTGTCAGGGGATATTTGAAGAACAGAACAGCTTGAGCTCTAGAAGCCAAGTGCCTTATGGCCTCCAGCCCAGAAAAAGGAAGCAATGAGGATGAACAAGCCTCATCCCATTCCACTCCTCTAACACATTAATGAGAATTAAGCAAATGAATTTCATTCCCTCTTTCTACTCAGAGAGAGCAAACAACAACATGAAGAAGATTAAAGAATTAAATAAAAGCATCCCTGACATGCCTTTTATGTAGAAGGAAATTGGGGGAAGATATCCAGCTCCTGGATTTGAAAAGTTCACCTCAGCCCTTCTTCAAGTACATACAACTTGCCTATTTTTCTTATAGCATGACTTGCCCATATGGGAATAACTCTATAACAAGGAATCTTCTATCATGGTTCCTTATTCGAAGTAGTGGTAAAGTGTTATATTCTCAAGCTTCCAAGTCTAAGATTCCAATATGCATTGTATTTTAGAATTCTGTTGGAAGTATGCTGTATCTTTCACTAGGAAAAAGCCTGTATTGTGTGAGTGAATGTGTGTGCTCAGTTGTGTCCAAATATTTGTGACCCCATGGACTGTAGCCTGCCAGGCTCCCCTGTCCATGGGATTCTCCAGGCAAAAATTCTGGAGTGGGTTGCCATTTCCTGCTTCAAGGGATCTTCCTAACCTAGAGATTAAACCCACGTCTCTTGTGTTTCCTGCATTGGCAGGTGGGTTCTCTACCACTAGCACCTTCTGTTAGAAGATCATTACATCAATCGATACATGAAGACTGGGGAGGGACACAAGAGCAAGAAGCACAGGCTCATTGCCTACTCTGTGATTCAGCCATTAAAACTTGTCAAATCACCCAAAATATATCCTGTTAGCCCCATTTTACAGACAAGAAAATAGATATCCACAGAAGTTAATAAAATGAACAGTCACACAATTTGGCTGCAAAATCCATGGGTTTTTTAAAATCGTATCAAGCTTCTTTTCAAATAGGATAAATCCTTGAATTAAGGCAGCATTGGTGGGAATGGAGAGGAGGGAATTAAAGTAACAGTCTAGTGAAAATGAAAAAGTGAGCACATGAATACTGTGTATGATCTGTCTGTGCAAACACACAATTGCACCTTTACTGCAGGGAGAAGTCAACAAGCATTTTTTTAAAGATGGTTTTGTGCCAGGCACCAGACCCATGCTGGAGTCAGAAAAATGTAGAGGATACCATGTTGGCTCTGGAGGAGCTTATAGTCTAATGAGGAAGACACATAACAAGATCATTTCCAGGTGGTAAGTGAAGTTTGTAGTGCAAGTTTCCTAACAGAAATGGGGATGGGTACCAGAGCTGAGTGTCAAAAGACAATTAGGTCACAAAGAGACAGGAGAGGCAAAGGCATATCACATGGAGGGATGAGCTGCTGAGCTGGAATTGTAAGACCCCATGGCCACCCACTAGCTAGCCACCCCACTATTAAACTGTAGCAATAAATAACAAAATACAAATGTGAATAGACAAAGTCCAAAGGGCATCAGTTCAGTCAGTCAGTTCAGTTGCTCAGTCGTGTCCGACTATTTGCGACTCCATGAATTGCAGCATGCCAGGCCTCCCTGTCCATCACCAACTCCCGGAGTTTACCCAAACTCATGTCCATCGAGTCGGTGATGCCATCCAGCCATTTCATCTTCTATTGTCCCCTTCTCCCGCCTCCAATCCCTCCCAGAATCAGGGTCTTTTCCAATGAGTCAACTCTTCACATGAGGTAGCCAAAGTTTTGGAGTTTCAGCTTCAGCATCAGTCCTTCCAGTGAACACCCAGGACTGATCTCCTTTAGGATGGACTGGTTGGATCTCGGTGCAGTCCAAGGGACTCTCAAGAGTCTTCTCCAACACCACAGTTCAAAAGCATCAATTCTTCAGCACTCAGCTTTCTTCACAGTCCAACTCTCACATCCATACATGACCACTGTAAAAACCATAGCCTTGACTAGATGGACCTTTGTTGGCAAAGTAATGCCTCTGCTTTTTAATATGCTATCTAGGTTGCATCACAGCTCTCAAACACAAATCAGATATTTCTGTGGCCTAAAAGCAAACAAGCAACATCAGTCTTTCAGGTCTCATCCATGATGGATGGCAGCAGAAGGGTCCAGGAATTCCTACTTCTGTGAGTAAACAGAGATTAAGAATGTCACATAAAAGACTGATCATGAGAGCCAGCCTTGAAACAGGGGCCTGCCAGTGAAAAAGGCCACAACCAGCTGCTGGGCTGCAAGAAAGCTCAGCAGATAGCATCCCATTTCCTCTTCGAGTTCAGAACCAATTGAGAGACAAACAGAGAAAAGAAGAGTCAGGAAGACAGAGATCAAAACGCATGTTTTATTACAGATAAAGCTAAACTGATGTAGGTTAGCTGTAAAGCCCACTGGACTTGGTAACAGTTCCCTGAATTCGACAGATTTACCCACCCAATAACAGAGAATAATGCAAAACTGTTGGCTCCTCTGCAAAGGCACAGCAGAGACTGTATGTTGGCACAGAGGGCTGATGAAAATTCTCTCACTCTTGTGTGCAGGCAGTCCTCCCAAAATGCCCAGGAGAGCCTACAGTGCATACACTCATTCCGTCGCAAAAACTCTCTAAACAAATAAGTTACTCCTCTCCTGGGGAGGAGTGAGTGACAGGATGGGACAGCAGCCAGAAGTATTACTTGAGTGGAATCCCCTATCACAGCCCTCTTTTCTCAACGGTGTCCTCTATCAAGGGCTATTATTTGCATAACATTTGGTTCCTAAGAGGCTGGAAATGGCCAACACAGCCTTAAACCCTCACTGACTCAGTGGCAGCATCTGTTTTCATCCTTATTTTCATCATGAGACTAAAGGGCCACAGCACCCATTGAACACTTAGTTGTGGACTGGAGAATCTGGGTGACTGGACAGAGGTGACCTCGAAGGCCTAACTAAGGAGGGATGAGAGCAGAGGGGTACAAAGGAAAAGTAACAAACCCCACCCATCTGATTTCAAGATCAGCCTGAAAACTCCAGTTCCAGAACATATGAGAGAAAACCTCAAAGAGCAAACCAATAAATTCAAAATTTGGAAGAGCACACCCTGAAGAAAATGAAAATAATGGGACAATTGGTAAATAGGTTTAAAATTGAATTTTATATCCTCAAAGTAATAAAAATATACAAATAACAACTGAAATAGGGAACAGGAAATTTTAAAGAGATAGATTGAATAGAAATAAAAATGGGTATTTGTTGGTGTGCTCAGTCACTTCAGTGGTGTCAACTCTTTGCAACCCCATGGACTGTAGCTTGCCAGGCTCCTCTGTCCATGGGATTCTCCAGGCAAGAATACTGGACTGGGTAGCCCTTCCCCTCTCCAGGGGATCTTCCCGACCCAGGGATTGAACCCAGGTCTCCTGCATTGCAGGCAGATTCTTTACCATCTGAGCCACCAGGGATCTGTTTGCAAAGAGATTTAATTACTATTTTAGAAATGTGAAACAGTATTTTAAAGAAATGAAAAACAATAAATTTGATAAGCTCCAGACAAATACTAGCTGCAGAAAGAATTGGTGAAATGGAAAATATAACTGAGGCATCAACTAGTAATGCACCACAAAAAGATAAAAGTTGGAAAGGGCAGCTCTGAGGCATAGAAGATTGAGGTCCTTACTCAGAGTCATGGGCATCCAAATAGAAAAGAACTGAGAGTGTGGCAGACAAGCAGTAACGGGAATGATGATAGCTGAGGATTTTCCCAAATTGAATAAAGATCCTATCTTCTCAAACTGAGGCACATAACAAGTGCCAAGCAAAAAAGTAGAAAACTAATTCTATACTGAGGAACATCATAACATTACCAAGGAGAGAGCTGGCATGATGCTATGGTAAACTTAGGGTTTTAGTGCTCATGGAGCATAAAGATTAAGACGTTGATTGAGAAAATATGAAAGCAGAGTCAGGGATCATATCAATGAAGAGTCACAAGTTGCTGCTGTTGTTATTCAGGCACTAAGTCCTGTCCGACTCCTTGAGACCCCACAGACTGCAGCACAACAGGCTTCTCTATCCTCCGTTATCTCCTGGAGTGTGTTCAAATTCATGTCCATTGAGTCAGTGATGCTACCCATCTCATCCTCTTTAGCAATCTTCTCCTTTTGCTTTCAATCTTTGCCAGCATCAGGGTCTTTTCCAGTGAATCAACACCTTGCATCAGGTGGCCAGAATATTGAAGCTCTGGCATCAGTCTTTCCAATGAATATTCAGGATTGAATTCCTTTAGGATAGACTGGTTTGATCTCCTTGTGGTCCAAGGGACTCTTAAGAGTCTTCTCTAGCACCACAATTTGAAAGCATCAGTTCTTCGGTGCTCAGCCTTTTTTATGACCCAACTCTAACATCTATAAATGACTACAGGAAAAACAATAGATTTGACTGTACAGACTTCTGTTGGCAAAGTGATGTCTCTGTCTTTTCTAAATCCAGCTTGTACACCTGGAAGTTCTAGGTTCACATACTGCTGAAGCCAAGACTGAAGGATACTGAGTGGATGTGAAATGAGTGCAAATTTATGGTAGTTTGAACATTCTTTGGCATTGCCCTTCTTTGGGATTAGAATGAAAATTGACCTTTTCCAGTCCTGTGGCCACTGCTGAGTTTTCCAAGTTTGCTGAGATATTGCATGCAGCACTTTAACAGCATCATTTTTTTAAGGATTTGAAATAGCTCAGCTGGAATTCCATCAGCTCCACTAGCTTTGTACATAGTAATACTTCCTAAGGCCCACTTATGGATGTGACGTGACAGAAGGAAGGTCTCATGCTGTAAAGAGCAATATTGCATAGGAACCTGAAATGTTAGGTCCATGAATCAAGGCAAATTGGAAGTAGTCAAATAAGAGATGGCAAGAGTGAACGTTGACATTCTAGGAATCAGCAAACTAAAATGGACTGGAATGGGTGAATTTAACTCAGATGACCATTATATCTGGAGAAGGCACTGGCAACCCATTCCAGTACTCTTGTCTGGAAAATCCCATGGACAGAGGAGCCTGGTAGGCTGCAGCCCATGGGGTCGCAAAAAGTCAGACACAACTGAGCGACTTCCCTTTCACTTTTCAGTTTCATGCATTGGAGAAGGAAATGGCAACCCACTCAGTGTTCTTGCCTGGAGAATCCCAGGGACGGAGGAGCCTGGTAGGCTGCTGTCTATGGGGTAGCACAGAGTTGGACACGACTGAAGCGACTTAGCAGCAGCAGCAGACCATTATATCTACTACTGTGGGCAGGAATCCCTTAGAAGAAATGGAGTAGCCATCATAGTCAACAAAAGAGTCCAACATGCAGTACTTGGATGCAGTCTCAAAAACGAAAGAATCTTTGCTAGTTTCCAAGGTAAACCATTCAATATGACAGTAATCCAAGTCTATGCCCTGACCAGTAATGCTGAAGAAGCGAAAGTAGAATGGTTCTAGGAAGACCTATAAGAACTTTTACAACTAACACCCCAAAAAAGATGTCCTTTTCATTATAGGGGATTGGAATGCAAAAGCAGGAAGTCAAGAAATACCTGGAGTAACAGGCAAATTTGGCCTTGGAGTACACAGAATGAAGCAGGGTAAAGCTAATAGAGTTTTGCCAAGAGAACACCCTGGTCATGGCAAACACCTTCTTCCAACAACACAAGAAGAGATTCTACACATGGACATCACCAGATGGTCAACACCAAAATGATATTGATTATATTCTTTGCAGCTAAAGATGGAAAAGCTCTATACAGTCAGCAAAAACAAGACCGGGAGCTGACTGTGGCTCAGATCATGAACTCCTTATTGCCAAATTCAGACTTAAATTGAAGAAAGTGGGGAAAACCACTAGACCATTCAGGTATGACATAAACCAAATCCCTTATGATTATACAGTGGAAGTGAGAAATCAATTTAAGGGTATAGATCTGATAGACAGAATACCTGATGAATCATGGATGGAAGTTTGTGACATTGTATAGGAGACAAGGATCAAGATCATTCCCAAGAAAAAGAAATGCAAAAAAGCAAAATGGCTGTCTGAGGAGGCCTTACAAATAGCTGTGGAAAGAAGAGAAGCTAAAAGCAAAGGAGAAAAGGAAAGATATACACATTTGAATGCTGAGTTCTAAAGAATAGCAAGGAGAGATAAGAAAGCCTTCCTCAATGATCAATGCAAAGAAATAATAGAATAGGAATGCAATAGAATAGGAAAGACTAGAGATTTCTTACAAGGAAATTAGAAATACCAAGGGAACATTTCATGCAAAGACGGGCTCAGTAAAGGACAGAAATGGTAGGGACCTAAAAGAAGCAGAAGATATTAAGAAGAGGTGGCAAGAATACACTGAGGAACTATATAAAAAAGATCTTCATGATCCAGATAATTACGATGGTATGATCACTCACCTAGAGCCAGACATCCTGGAATGTGAAGTCAAATGGGCCTTAGGCAGTATCACTACAAACAAAGCTGGTGGAGGTGATGGAATTCCAGTTGAGCTGTTTCAAATCCTGAAAGATGATACTGTGAAAGTGCTGCACTCAATATGCCAGCAAATTTGGAAAACTCAGCATTGGCCACAGGACTGGAAAAGGTCAGTTTTCATTCCAATCCCAAAGAAGGGCAATGCCAAAGAATGCTCAAACTTCCACACAATTGCACTCATCTCACATGCTAGTAAAGTAATGCTCAAAATTCTCCAAGCCAGGCTTCAGCAATATGTGAACCGTGAACTCCCTGATGTTCAAGCTGGTTTTAGAAAAGGCAGAGGAACCAGAGATCAAATTGCCAGCATCCACTGGATCATTGAAAAAGCAAGAGAGTTCCAGAAACACATCTATTTCTGCTTTATTGACTATCCCAAAGCCTTTGACTGTGTGGATCACAATAAACTAAGGAAAGTTCTGAAAGAGATGGGAATACCAGACCACCTGACCTGCCTCTTGAGAAACCTGTATGCAGGTCAGGAAGCAACAGTTAGAACTGGACATGGAACAACAGATTGATTCCAAATAGGAAAAGGAGTACGTCAAGGCTGTATATTGTCACCCTGCTTATTTAACTTCTATGCAGAGTACATCATGAGAAACGCTGGGATGGAAGAAATACAATTAGAATCAAGATTGCCAGGAGAAATATCAATAACCTCAGATATGCAAATGACACCACCCTTATGGCAGAAAGTGAAGAGGAAATAAAGAGCCTTTTGGTGAAAGTGAAAGAGCAGAGTGAAAAAGTTGGCTTAAAGCTCAACATTCAGAAAACAAAGATCATGGCATTCAGTCCCACCACTTCATGGCAAATAGATGGGGAAACAGTGGAAACAGTCCTGACTTTATTTTTTTGGGCTGCAAAATCACTGCAGAGTGATTGCAGCCTTGAAATTAAAACACACTTACTCCTTCGAAGGAAAGTTATGACTAACCTAGACAGCATATTAAAAAGCAGAGACATTACTTTGCCAACAAAGGTCCGTCTAGTCAAGGCTATGGTTCTTCCCATAGTCACATATGGATGTGAAAGTCAGACTATAAAGAAAGCTGAGCACCAAAGAATTGATGCTTCTGAACTGTGCTGTTGGAGAAGACTCTTGAGAGTCCCTTGGACTGCAAGGAGATCCAACCAGTCCATCTTAAAAAAATTAGTCCTGGGTGTTCCTTGGGAAGACTGATGTTGAAGCTGAAACTCCAATATTTTGGCCACCTGATGCGAAGAACTGACTCATTTGAAAAGACCCTGATGTTGGGAAAGATTGAAGACAGGAGGAGAAGGGGATGACAGAGGATGACATGGTTAGATGGTATCACTAACTCAGTGGACATGAGTTTGGGTAAACTCCGGGATTTGGTGATGGACAGGGAGGCCTGGCATGCTGTGGTTCATGAGGTCACAAAGAGTTGGACATGACTGAGCAACTGAACTAACTAACTGGCTAACTAAGGCCCACTTACCTTCAGACTCTAGGATGTCTGGCTCTATGTGAGTGACCACACCACCATGGTTATCTGGTTCATTGAAACCTTTCTTGTATAGTTCCATGAATTCTTGCCACCTGTTCTTAATCTCTTCTGCCTCTGTTGGGTCCTTACTGTTTCTCTCCTTTGTCCTGCGCATTCTTGCATGAAATGTTCCCTTGACATCACTAATATTCTTGAAGACATCTTTAGTCTTTCACTTCCTATTGTTTTCCTCTATTTCTTTGCATTGTCCATTTAAGAAGGCCCTCTTATCTCTCCGTGCTATTCTCTGGAACTCTGTATTTAGTTAGGTACATTTTTTCCTTTTCTCCCTTGCCTTTTGCTTCTCTTCTTTTCTCAGTTATTTGTAAGCCCTCCTCAAACAGTCATTTTGCTTTCTTGCATTTCTTTTTCTTTGGGATGGTTTTCATCACTGCCTCCTGTCCAAGGTTATACAGCTCTGTCCATAGTTCTTCAGGCACCCTGTCTACCAGATGTAATCCTTTGCATCTACGTCACCTCCACTTTATAATCATAAGGGACTTGATTTAGGTCATGCCTGAGTGACCTAGTGGTTTTCCCTATTTTCTTCAATTTAACCCTAATTTTGCAATAAGGAGCTGATGATCTGAGCCACACTCAGCTCCAGATCTTGTTTCTGCTGACTGTATAGAGCTTCTCCATCTTTGGCTACAAAGAAAATTAATTGATCTGATTTCGCTATTGACCATCTGTTGATGTACATGTGTAGAGTCAACTCATGGTTGTTGGAAAAGGGTGTTTTCTATGACCAGTGTGTTCTTTGATAAAACTCTGTTAACTTTTGCCCTGCTTCATTTTGTACTCCAAGGCCAAACTCGCCTGTTACGCTGGGTTATCTCTTGACTTCTTTTTTTTTTTCATTTCAATACCATGTTATGAAAAGGATACCTTTTTTGGTGTTAGTTCTCGAGGGTATTGTAGGTCTTCATAGAACCAGTCAACTTCAGCTTCTTTGACATCACTGGTTAGGGCACTGACTTGGATTACTGTGATACTGAATTGTTTGCCTTGTAAATGAATTGAGATCATTCTGTTGTTTCTGAGGTTGCACCTAAGTACTGCATTTTGGGCTCTTTTGTTGACTACGAAGGCAACTCCTTTCTTCTAAGGGTTTCTTGCCTGCGGTAATAGATATAATGGCCATTCCCATCCATTTTAGTTCACTGATTCCTAAGATGTCAATATTCAATCTTGCATTCTCCTGCTTGACCATGACCAGTTTACCTTGACTCATGGACCTACCATTCAAAATTTCTATGCAATATTGTCCTTTACAGGATCAGACTTTACTTTCACCACCAGACACATCCACAACTGAAAGTCATTTCTGCATGGGTCCAGTTCCTTCATTCTTTCCAGAGCTACATCAATTGCCTTCTGATCTTCCCCAGTAACATGTCGGACAACTGACCTAGGGGTTCAACTTTAGGTGTCATAACCTTTTCTTTTTCATAGTGTTCACAGGGTTCTCACAACAAGAATACTTCAGAAGTATGTGCTCTATCCCAAGTATGAGGGGAAACCAAGAAAACCATGCTGAAGGAGGCAAGCCTGAAAGAAATGACAAGAATTGTGCTGAAAAATGGACACTAAGGCCTGAACCAGCACAATAAGAGGAAGAATATAGAGGACAGGATGATTTTGTTTACAACAGGACTTCACAAGTTACTTACGTGGAGAGAGATGAAGGGAAATGGAAAAGTTAAGAATTATCATCAAACTTCCAGCCAGGATGATAGCACTGGAGAGAGTGAATAGAGAAGGCAGAACAGGCTTATGAGAGATGACTAGCTCAATATTATACATGTGTAATGTGGGACACCTGGCAGGAAATTATTGACCAAAATGATTTGGCTATTTTATTTTGAAAATTAGAGGAGAGGCCAAGGTTAGAAGACTTGGCCATAATCAATATAAAGATCGCTTCATCAGTTTTTACAAAGGTCAGCAATATCTTAAATTTATCAAGAGCATATTCTTATAAGTGGTAGCTCAGTGGCTGATGAGTTATTTCTAGGAGAGGCAGAAGCAATGCACTGACAAAATAAACTGTGTAGGTGGCAAGAAACTTAGACACCAAGAAAAAAGAATTGATGGCAGTGGAAAACAGTAAGATAACAGCTATGCAGGGCAATTCTGGTATCAAAAAGTATGCAAGCAAAAGGCTAGGACAGCAAGGTACCACACTGCAAAAAGGCATCATGGCTGAAGTGAAAATGGTGGCAGAGAGACAGAGGGTGTGAAGAGAGCTGAAAGAATAAGGTTATAAAAATTAGAAAAGCAGGGGAACGAATTGCCTGCACATGAGGCAGACAACTGGAAACAGCTGGTCAAGGTGAACTTTTCTTTGGCAAGAGAACAGCAATAGTTGTTGATAAAAAAAAAAAAAAAAAAGTGAAGATAGATTCCTAGGTTAATTTCGACCATGACCTAAACCTCTTAGTGAGTGAGCACCAGATACTCTATGCAGTCTTGCAAATAAGAACTACAGTTGCCCACAAAATGGAAGTGTATTGCTATTGATTTTGTTCCAGTATGACAATATGTGAATGAATTATGAAATGAAAGTTAGGATTTTTGAAAGCTAACCAGAATAAATCTTTACTTTCCCAGGATGAATGGCTAAGTGGCTCTTTTCAAGACTTGGATAATGGTTTCTAAATGAAGGAATGAATATCAAGAGCTTAGAGTGTTAACTCAAGCTAAGACTTTGAGGAGACCTTTGGAAATATTTAAAAAGATAGATTAGTGAAACAGTGAGGCAGAGATTAAGTGAACATGCTTTCAGATCTGTCATGTGGCATTCCATCTGCCAGGTTATTTATTTTTTCAATGCCTACCCTATGATGAATCAAAATCACCTTTAGGAGAATCCTTACTGAATAACACTGCAAAACGTCAAGAGATACTGGTCACCAATGTGATTTAATGGTTTAGGCCACACAATATTTTTACTATTTCTTTTGAATTATAATTACATAATTGCTACTTGAGATATTTTTATGGAGATTCCTTATTAATATTTTTTAGTAAATGAGATTCTTAGTATATACAAGTTATGTTCCCTTTTGTGCTTATTTCAGAATTTAAAGGTAAGAAAGAGACATAGGGCTCTCAGAATATATATTTTGCCTAAAACAGTCCCTGAGGTGGAGAGGAGAAATGTACTGTCTTCCTTTAGACTGGAGAAGAAGGAAACTGTTTCAAACAAGGCACAGATTTCAAGGCTATCATGAATGTTATGCAGACTGCACTGCACAGCTCCAGGGGGTGCCATTCACGTGTAGGTCTGAGAACTACATGCACATACTATACAAGGGCATTCAATGGTCCTTGGCTTTCACTTCTTCTGCAAAACCATCTTCTAGATGGCTAAGAATTTACATGAGGAAATTTTGCTACAACCTTAAGTTTGGGAGCAAACAGAGGTGTTGGAAAAATCCATTTTAATGGCATGGAGGCTTTAGTTGAAAAGTCAGATAGATGGACATGGTACTAACTCTGCTACTTGTTAGCTCTATGAATTTTGGCATACTATTTTAATTCTTTGAGGCTACTTCCTCATCTGTGAAGTAGGGATAATAATCTCTTCCTAATAGGATTCTTGTGAGGGTACAAAGTGATTATGTAGCAGCTTCCACAGAGTTTTAGTTCATCATCTTCCTCATTATCATCTATAGAGTGCTAAGTAACTCTCAGAAATTTCTATCTCCTTTTCCATTCCCTTTATCATTCATTCATATATTCATTCATTCATTCATATATTCATTCATTCAACAGGTTTGTAGTAATATTCCATTAGAAGCAAGCCACTTGCAATAGAAAGTATAAAGATTAATCAGACAGACCTATAACTGTATAGGTATTACCTCTAACAAGAGCAATCAGACATCATAACACTATATAGACATGAAAGTCCCAATGGTAACTGAATGAATGATCAGAGCTGGGGGGAATAAATCACTTTTGACTGAAGTGTGCTTCCCAGGTGGCGCTAGTGGTAGAACCTGCCTGCCAAGGCAGGAGACATAAGAGACATGGGTTCGATTCCTGAGTTGGGAACATTCCCTGGAGAAGAACACACCAACCCACTCCAGCATTCTGGCCTGGAGAATTGCTTGGACAGAGGAGCCTCGTGGTCTACAGTCCCTATGGTGGCAAAGAGCCAGACACGACTGAAGCAGTTTAGCATACACGCACACAACTTAATACAAGGAGCCCCCTTAAACTGGGCTTTGAAAGGTGGATATTTTTAACATTAAAAACTGGAAAAAGAAGCAAGCATTCTTAGCACAGGAAAGAAACAGAATAAGAAAAGATCAGTAACATTCTCTAGGTTTTAGAATAATAACATTCCATCATATATTCAGACCCTAAACTGTCTAACCCAAAGGTTTTAAAATATGTCCTGCTTCCATGGGTCCTAGCAGTGAGCCCATTATGGCTGATATAGATTTCATGAGACCATGTTTGGGTGGCTTCATTACATAGCTGTTGAGGGGTTTAATGACTATCATGGCTACACAGCCCAGATACTTCCCAGCTCTGCCATATAACAGCGGTGCAATCTCAGCAGAGTCACTTGTCATATCTGAAACTTGGTGTCTTCATCTATAGAATGAAGACATTATCTAACTACAAAATTAGATATCTAGGGAGCTTTAGTAAAGTGCTGGCTTCACTACTTTCGGTTCAGTAAAAGGTAGCAATTGTTATTTTATTTCTTCAAAACTTGAATTATAGGAACCACATATAAATATATAAAATCTCTAAATGTCAATGCTTACAGTCTTGAAATGTATATAGCAGACACTTTCAATTTAAATTTAAATCAATTTCAAAGTTTTCAAACAAAACGTTTTTTTTTTCCTTTGCATCTCCCTCTACACAAGGTTGTCACATCACACGACCTTTATTGAATTAACTGTGCAATGCACTGTGTTTTCTAGAACTGCATTTACTCTCCTTCTTGTGTGATCTGCTAAATACTGGGATAGTTTGTGATGAAGACAGAGTTGGCCTCTCTCTCTTGCTCATGTCCTTACTTCAGTCCCTAAAATGTCAGCCTCCTTTGTACACTCTGCCAGCCTCCTTTGTACAGACTCCAATGTATAAGCATGTTAAGAAGCAAGGGAGGAAGGAGTGTGAGTGTCAAAAATCATTTTTACTCTAATAAATACAATGCCTTAATAATATTCAATTTTGAGTACAAACACAGAAATATACCTGAAAGGTAAATGGATATTTTATTTTTCATTACCTCTTTTGACTAAGCATGAAATTCTGTCTTCGGGAAAAAAGAAAGCCTCTGATAGAAAGAACATGTGCAGCTGAGTTCTGTGAAAGGTAACACGGAAACCAATGGGCTGACACCAATGACTGGCATTTGAGTGGGTGGAAACCGAAGCCCCCCAAAAGTTGATGTATGATACAGTTCAATTGGGTAAAGCAGAGCTTGGTGAGGGGTGAAAAGTTGAATGAAATTGCACAAAATGAAGCAGAACATCACAGAGAAGGTTAATTTCTCTTCAAATCTGCTGCTCCAGGTTTGATACCCCCAAAGCATTTCCACTGTACTCCACATCACCCCAAATAGCAATATCCACTCTTCGTTTGGCAGTTCCTAATATTCATATCTTAAATGAGTCTATAAAATGAGATCTTTTCTTCAACTGGAGAAAAGGATTTCTCACCTTCATAATATTTTGAATTATAGCACTTGAAAGAAAAAAACATGAAAGACAAAGAAAAGTGGAAGGAAGGATATTAAATCCACTTTTAATTAACATGGCCCAATAAAAAGGATAACTTAGAAATAAAAAATAATGCAATTTCTTATCTGTATTCATATCAACCTAATACTATTTTCTTCCCAATACTATGATTAAAAAAATAGCAATTATGTATGCTGTGCTAAGTTGCTTCACTTGTGTTTGACTCGTTGCAACCCTATGAACTATATATATCTTGTCAGTCTCCTCCATCCATGGGATTTTCCAGGCAAGAATAGTGGAGTGGGATGTCATTTCCTTAATAGCATTTTCTTCCCAATACTATGATTAAAAAAATAGCATTTATATTTCCTCCTAATGGTTGTGGTCCAAACAGCACAGAACTAGAAGTCAGAAATCTTGGTGCTGAGTTTTACTTCTGTTACTATCTGAGCTACCAGGAATAAATCACATTATCTCATGGGGTTGACTTTCTATCAAAAGGAGGTAGCTTAATTGGGCAACTGCTACATGCTCGAGAAATCTAACATCTAATGTTGATATTTTCTGTGTGGATTTATTTCATTTCCGCTTTCCCCCTCTTTTTCTCCACAGAGATAATCAGTTCAGTTCAATCACTCACTTGTGTTCGACACTTTGCAACCCCATGGACTGCAGCATGCCAGGCTTCCCTGTCCATCACCAACTCCCAGAGCTTGCTCAAACTCATGTTCATTGAGTTGGAGATGCCATCCAACCATCTCATCTTCTGTTGTCTCCTTCTCCTCCCGCCTTCAGTCTTTCCCAGAATCAAGGTCTTTTCCAATGACTCAGTTCTTGGCATTAAGTGGCCAAAGTATTGGAGCTTCAGCTTCAACATCAGTCCTTCCAATGAATATTCAGGACTGATTTCCTTTAGGATGGACTGGTTGGATCTCCTTGCACTCCAAGGGACTCTCAAGAGTCTTCTCCAACACCACAGTTCAAAAGCATCAATTCTTTAGTGCTCAGCTTTATAGTCCAGCTCTCACATCTGTACATGACTACAGGAAAAATTATAGCTTTGACTAGACGGACCTTTGTCATCGAAGTAATGTCTTTGCTTTTTAATATGCTGTCTAGGTTGATCATAGCTTTTCTTCCAAGGAGCAAGTGTCTTTTAATTTCATGGCTGCAGTCACCATGCTTAATTTACATTTCTCCGTCATTTTGCACAATTCTGGGCCTCAGAAAGCTGTCTAGTTTGGTCATAACTTTCCTTCCAAGGAGCAAGCCTCTTTTAATTTCATGGTTGCAGTCACCATCTGCAGTGATTTTAGAGCCCAAGAAAATGAAGTCTCTCACTGTTTCCATTATTTCCCCATCTATTTGCTATGAAGTGATGGGATTGGATGCCATGATCTTCATTTTTTAAATGTTGAGTTTTAATACATTTTTCACTCTTCTCTTTCACTTTCATCAAGAGGCTCTTTAGTTCTTCTTCACTTTCTGCCATAAGGGTGGTGTCAGAGACAATAGCACATAGTTAAACTGACAGGAACAAGACACTGTTTCTTTTTTTTTTTAACCAATAGTTTTTTTGAAGAGGTCATAGATGATAAGTCTCGGAGAGAGTTTTTAAAATATGTTTTATGCTAATTATTATATGCTCTAATTATATAATTACATATATACATTTATTGAGATACATTTGACATATTAACATTACATGTTTCTGCTATACAACATAATGGTTAGATATATTATGAAATGTTCATTGATGTAAGTCTAGTTAGCATCTGTCATCATATGGTAACAATATTTTTTTGTGTGAAAATTATTTTTATAATTTTTAAATTTATATAATTATATGTAATATCAAAACAAAAATATATTTAAGTGCTTAAATAATAAGATCCCATATTTTCATTTTTAAATTTTTTTATTGAAGTACAGTGGATTTAAAACTTTCTATCAGTTTCAGATATATAGCCTAGTGATTTAGTATTTTGTCAAATTATACTCCACTAAAAGTTATTACAAGATATGGGCTATAGTGCCCTGTGCTATACAATAGTCACTTTTTGCTTATTTATTTTGTAAATAGTAGTTTGTATCTCCTAATCCCCTACACCTATCTTGCCCCTCCTCCCTTTCCTCTCACCACTGGTAACCACTATATATTTTTTCTTTATCTGTGAGTCTATTTCTGTTTTGCTATATACATTTTTTTGTTTCACTTCTTTGTGAAAACTTCTTTGTTTCATTTCTTTAGATTCCACATATGTGACATTATATAGTATTTTTCTTGATCTGATATATTTCACTAGATATAATAATCTCGAGGTCCATCCATGTACTACTACAAATCACAAATTATCATTCTTTTTATGGCTGAGTAATAGTCCATTGTACTACATCTTTATCCATTTGTCTGTTGATGGACACTTGTGTTGCTGAAAAACACAAATGTATCCATTTGTGTTGACAGATATTTGTTGTGCATATAACTGACTATTGTAAATAGTGCTGCTGTAAATACCAGGTGCATCAGTTCAGTCGCTCAGTCGTGTCCCACTCTTTGTGACCCCATGAATCGCAGCACACCAGGCCTCCCCGTCCATCACCAACTCCCGGAGTTCACCCAAACTCATGTCCATCTAGTCGGTGATGCCATCCAGCCATCTCATCCTCTGTCGTCCCCTTCTCCTCCTGCCCCCAATCCCTCCCAGCATCAGAGTCTTTTCCAATGAGTCAACTCTTCACATGAGGTGGCCAAAGTACTGGAGTTTCAGCTTCAGCATCAGTCCTTCCAAAGAAATCCCAGGGCTGATCTCCTTCAGAATGGACTGGTTGGATCTCCTTGCAGTCCAAGGGACTCTCAAGAGTCTTCTCCAACACCACAGTTCAAAAGCATCAGGTACATATGTCCTTTCAAATTAGTGCTCCCATTTTTTTCACATACATACCCAGGAGTGGAATTGCTAGATTAAATGATAGTTCTAAATTTAGCTTTTTTTTTCATTTTGAGGAACATCCATACTGAATTCCATAGTGACTGCACCAACTTATATATTCCCATCAACAGTGTACAAAAGTTCCCTTTTCTCCACATCCTCCTCAACGCTTGTTATCTGTTCTCTTTTGATGATAACCATTTTGACAAGTGTGAAGTGTTATCTCACTGTTGTTTTGATTTGCATCTTTCTAATAGTTAGCAATGCTGAACATCTTTTCTTGTAGTTTTTAGCCATCTGTATGTCTCCTTTGGAAAAATGTCTATTCAGATCTTCTGCCCATTTTTTGATTGGATTGTTTGGTTTTTATTTAATATTGAGTGATATGAGCTGTTTATATATTTGGATATGAACCCCTTCTCAGTCATATCATTTGCGAATATTTTCTCCCATTCCATAATTTGTCTTTTCATGTTGTCAATGGTTTCCTTTGCTGTGCAACAACTTTCAAGTTTAATTAGATCCCACTTGTTTTACGTCTTTTGCCTTAGCAACAGTCCCCAGACTTCTTGGCACCAGGGACTGTTTTGTGGAAGACAATTTTTCCATAGACTGGGGCTGGGGAGGGATGGTTTCATGATGATTCTAGCACATTACATTTACTGTGAACTTTATTTCTATTATTAATATATCAGCTCCACCTCAAATCAACAGCATTAGATCGCAGAGGTTGGGGGCCCCTGCCTTAGGGAATAAATAAAAAAAATGTAGTTTATGTTAAACAGTGTTCTGCCTATGTTTTCTTCAAGGAGTTTTATGGTTTCAGGTCTTACATTTAGGTATTTAATCCATTTTGAATTTATCTTTGTATATGGTGTAAGGAAATGTTCTAATCTCATTTTTCTATATGTAGCTGTACAGTTTTCCCAGCACCAATTTATTGAGAAGAGTAACTTTTCTTCATCGTATATTCTCTCCTCTTTTGTCATAGATTCATTGACGATAGGTACATGCGTTTATTTATGTACTCTCTCTTCTTTTCCATTGATCTGTACGTCTGTTTTTGTTCTGGTACCATGCTATTTTGATTACTATACCTTGTAGTATGCATAATCTGAAGTCTTGGAGGGTCATAGCTCCAGTTTAGGTCTTTTTTCCTCAGGACTGCTTTGGCAACCCAGGGTCTCTTGTGGTTCTATACGAATTTTAGGATTATTTGTTCCAGTTCTGTGAAAAATGTCATTGGTATTTTGATAGAGATTATATTAAATCTATAGATTGCTTTGGGTAGTATGGTCATTTAAAAATATTACTTCTTTCATTCCAAGAGCATGGGGTGTCTTTCAATTTCTTTGTATCATCTTTAATTTTCTTCATCAGTATTTCAAAGCTTTCACACTGTAAGTCTTTCACAGTCTTAGTTTATTTCTAATTATTTCATTCTTTTTGGTATAATTTTAAATGAGGTCTTTTGTCTTGATTTCCTGTTCTAATAGTTCATTATTACTGTGTAAAAAAGCAACAGTTATCTGTATATACTAATCTTACATCTGCAAGCTTGCTGAATTCATTTATTATCTCTAATATATTTCTGGTGGAGACTTCAGGGGTTTTTATGTAAAGCATCATGTCATCTGAAAATAGTGACAGTTTTACTTCTTCCTTTTGTGTCTTTTCCTTCTCCAATGACTGTGGCTAGGATTTTCAACACCATGTAAACAAAAGTGGTGAGATTGGGTCTCCTTGTCTTGTTCCTGAATTTAGAAGAAAAGCTTTCAGATTTTTAATGTTGAGTATGATATTAACTGTGTGTTGGTCATAAATGGTCTTCGTTATGTTGAGATGTGATTCCTCTATACATAATTTGATGGGAGTTTTTATCATGACTGAAGGTCAATTTTTGGCAAATGCTTTTTCTGTATCTACTGAAATGACAATGTGATTTTTGTTATGTTATGGTGTGTACAATATTAAATGACTTGTTGATATTGAACCATTCCTGCATCACTGAAATAAACCCCACTGGATCATGGTGTGTTATCTTTTATTATACATTGTTGGGTTCAGTTTGCTAATACATTGTTGATATTTTTGCATGCATATTCATCAACAATATTGGGGGCATTCTTTCCTCTTTAATTTTTTTGGAGTATTTTGAGAGTGATAGGTGTTATCAGTTCTTCATATGTTTGGTAAAATCCCTTGGTGAAACTGTCCAGTGCTGGACTTTTCTTTGCTGGGAATTCTTTTTAATTACAAAATCATGTTCACTACAAAAGAGAAATTGATCTGTCGAATCATCTGTTTCTTCCTGGTTCAGTCCTGCCAGTTTGTACTCTTCCAGGACTTTGCCCATTTTCTACTAGGTTGTCCAATCTGTTGGTATATAATTAAACTGTTCATAATATACTCTTATGATCTTTGGTGTATCTGTGATATCGGTTGTTATTTCTTCTTCATTTTTGTTTATTTGGTTCCTCTCTCTATCCTTGGTGAGTCTGGCTAATGATTTATCACTTTTTTACCTTCTCAAAAAACTAGCTCTGGGTTTCATTGATCTTTCTATTTTTTTAAATCTCTATTTTATGTATTTTCTCTCTGACCTTTATTATTTCTTCCCTTCTGCTGATTTGGGGCATTGTTTGTTCTTTTTCTAATTCCTTTAAATAAGAGGTTAGGTTGCTTTTTGGATTTTTCTCATTTCTTGAGAAAGGTCAGTATCACTGTAAACTTTCTTCTTAGAACTGCTTTTGCTTCATCCCATAGATTTGGAAAGTTGTGTTTTCATTTCCGTTTGTCTCAAGGTATTTTCTGATTTCATCTATGATTTTTTTCATTGACACACTGGTTTTTTACTCCCATGATTTTTTATTTACTGGTTTTTTATTTAGTCTCCATGTTTGTTTGGTTTTTTTTTTTTCCACTTTTCTTTCTGCCTTTGATTTCTAGTTTCATACTGTTGTGCTCCCATGCTCAGTTGCTCAGTCATGTCCAACCCTTCCATGAACTGCAGTCATCCAGGCTCCTCTGTCCATGAATTTTTCCAGGCAAGCATATTGGAGTAGGTTGCCATCTCCTCCTCCAGGGGATCTTCCTGATCCAGGGATCAAATCTGCATCTCTTGTGTCTCCTGCATTGGCAGACAGGATTTTTACCACCTTGGAAGCCCTACTGTGGTAAAAAATATATATATATATATATATATATATATATATATATATATATATATATATACACACACACACACACACACACACACACACACATATATATATATAGACATATATAGAGAGACAGAGATAGAGATATAGATATATAGAGATAGATAGATAGTTATAGATATAGATATAATCTCTATCCTCTTAAATTTGTTGAGGTTTATTTTGTGGCCTAGTGTGTGATCCGTCCTGGAGAACATTCCAGGTGCACTTGGAAAGAAAATGTACTCTGTTATTTTTAGATGTAATATCCTGTAAGTATTTATTGCATTCAGCTGGTCTGTTGTGTCGTTTAGACTGTTGCTGTTGTACTGATTTTCTGTCTGGATGATCTGCCCATGATGCAAGTGGTGGGTTGAAGTCCTCTATTATTATTGTATTATTGTCAGTTTCTCCTGTGGGGGATCTCAGCTCATGTGGGCCAGAGACTGAGATCCAAAGTGTCTCCAATGTGCTGTCTCTTCAGGTACCTGCAATTGTTCCCCTCAGTTGGCCCAGACACTGCCTCAGGTCCCCTTTGCCCCTCAGAGCCAATCACTACCCCCGGCCTCTGCCACCTCCTCCACTGCTAAGGAGTCACACTACAGAATAGGTAGGGCTTGCATAAACTCTCAGCATGTATCAGGAGGTGAACTGTGGTGGGCCTCCCACCATCAGAGATCAGGACTACTTCTCATGAGCTGCTTGAATAAGTGCCAACAATGACCACTGCCAGCCATATAGGCTCTGCCCCAGGACTGGGCCATCTCCATGGACCATGATTGAGTCCTCTTCCTGGTTTCAGCCACCAGAAGTCCAGTGCCACACTGTGATGTGGAACGAGCAGGGTGGGAGCATTCACTTGGCTTGGGACGGGGTGCACTGAGGAGGTTGCATGAAATCCAGAAACTACTAAAGCAAACCTCTGTCCATCCTATCAGGTGCAGGTCAATGAACAAATGCTCCTCACAAGAGAAATATATGTTTCTCACAACCCTCCTGGTCCTCTAACCAGCCAAGGAGGCTCATCTCTACCACCCAGAACCAGAGAAGTAGGGAACTCAATCTGTGGTTCTTAACACTCACTCCCCAGGGTGGGTTTCCAGCTGGGTATTTGCCCTTTTCCTCTGAGTCTCCTCTCAAGGGCACAGGTCTCTATCCCACCATTTTTCTTCCCTTTCTATCCAATTACATGTGTATCTTTCTTATAGCCTTGGTTGTAAGACCAAGACTGTTTCTTACATTATTTCTCCCAGTTTCCAGTTAGTTTACAGTGTGAATTATTCCACATGTAGACATAATTTTAATATGTTCATGTGGGGAGGTGACCTCCAAATCCTCTTACTCTGCCATCTTGATCGACCCTTCTTGAAAAAGCCACATTTTAAAAAACCCTCTTAAAGACCCACCATCTAGAGGATAATGTGTGTGTGTGACACAGTATAGACTGTTGTTTACAGATAAATACCATTTATTATTATTACTATAACCATTTGTAGCCAAGTGCAGTCACTGAATCTGTATTTTTGTTATATACCATTGGAAAAAAGTAACTACCTAAAGGTTTAGCATATTCTTTCAACTTCATTGGTAAATATGAATTGCTGCCCCATAAATTAAAATGTTCTAAATGTAAAAATGACAATTGCCACATACACTTTCATGTGGATTCTTTAAACAGTTACATAAACCAAACTTCTAGAAATTCAGATTTGAAAGCTACTATCATATCCTTTACTTTAGTTTCTACAGTTAATGCTACTACACTTGGAAATTGTATTCTTTTGTTGGATAAACACTGATCTGTAATATCTTAATGTCATCTAAACAATAAAACTATAATATAAATTTAATATTTATTCCTAAGCAGGTTTTGTAATAGCATTCCTATTTAAGTAATCCATATTTAAGAAAAAAAAAGTTTCTATCCTAAATCAATGTACAAGATTCAAGAATTCTCAAACCAAATATATCCTTGCTGCTAAGTCACTTCAGTCGTGTCCGACTCTGTGTGACCCCATAGACAGCAGCCCACCAGGATCCCCTATCCCTGGGAGTCTCCAGGCAAGAATACTGGAGCAGGTTGCCATTTCCTTCTCCAATACATGAAAGCGAAAAGTGAAAGTGAAGTCACTCAGTTTTGTCCGACTCCTAGCGATCCCATGGACTACAGCCTACCATCCATGGGATTTTCCAGGCAAGAGTACTGGAGTGGGTTGCCATTCCCTTCTCCGAATATATCCTTAACATGGACCAAACTCAAAAAAGTAAACAGAATATTAGAAAGAAAATGAATATGCTATTTCTGAAAAGAGGGGTAAACTGCATATTTTTCTTTCAGTTTTGAAAGCCATATTGTACTTTCCCTGAAATAAACACTAACTGTGTTCTTTGTTTTGAGTAACTCCATACTGGTTTTGGGAGTCATTTTAACAATGTACCTTTCTACTGTCGAGAATAACAACTCTTCTTATCTGTACTATCATATTTATTTCTGGAAAATCCATTGAACAATCAAATATTACTTTCTATAGTTCTCTGACTTCTCTGCTCCTTTCAGGTATTCCAAAATCTGAATTTCATTGCAAAAATTATCTAATAAACCTAATTCTCTTCCAAATATTCCAGCAGGCTGCCCTTTTCCCATAATGCCATCCAGATGGCCTTCAACCCACATGAAGCTATTAGAAACACAATAATATTCCATAAAGTCCTTGTCCCATCAGCTCACTCTTCTTGTGTTCAGTTTATTTCCTCTAATCTCACTTGCTGAATTCATATGAGATTCAGGGGAAAAAATCTGTAAAAATCCCCAGTTTAAAGGGATCTTTATGCTTGTGTGCTTCTACAGGATTCTCTAACACAGAAATGAAGAAATAAGAAAAAGATGGACTGGGTTATAAGATATTGATGATCAATGAGGAAAAATTGAAGGCATAATGTAAACCAAACAAGATTTTATTTTCCTGGGCTCCAAAATCACTGCAGACAGTGACTGCAGCCATGAAATTAAAAGACATTTACTCCTTGGAAGAAAAGCTATGACAAACCTTGACACTGTATTAAAAAGCAGAGACATCACTTTGCCAACAAAGGTCTGTATAGTCACCTGCAGATATGAGAGTTGGAACATAAAGAAGGCTGAGCACTGAAGACTGATGCTTTTGAACTGCAGGGCTGGAGAAGACTCTGGAGAGTCTGTTAGACTGTAAGAAGATCAAACGGGTCAATCCTAAAGGACATCAACCCTGAATATTCATTGGAAGGACTGATGCTGAAGCTCCAATACTTTGGCCACCTGATGCAAAGACTCAACTCATTGGAACTGACCCTGAAGCTAGGAAAGATTGAGAGAAGGAAGAGAAGGGGGTGATAGAGAATGTGATGGTTGGATGGCATCACTCATGCCCATGATTCAGTGGACATGAGTTTGAGCAAACTCCGGGACATAGTGAAAGATAGGGAAGCCTGGCATGCCGCAGTCCATGGGGTCGTAAGAGTCAGACATGATTTAGTGACTGAACAACAACAAACCAAACAAAAGGCATTTAAGTCTACCAATCACACACCATGGAATTTTAAAAATCGGGGAATTTTTAAGTGAGTGCTTAGTAAAGGGGTATCCCCTGGTGGCTCAGATGGTAAAGAATCTGTCAGCAATGCAGGAGATCCAGGTTCAATTTCTGGGTTGGGAGGATCCCCTGGAGAAGGGAATGGCTACGCATTCCAGTATTCTTGCCTGGAGAATTCCATGAACAGAGGAGCCTGGCAGACTACTGTCCATGGGGTCACAAGGAGTCAGACATGACTGACAGGCTAACACATACAAGTATTAGGAAGGCGGTTGCCACAAGGTATTTCCCCCTATATACAAAAATTATTCTTCAAAGGCTTATAGTGGTTTTTGATCCTGAAAACACAGATAAGAATAAATAAGTCATAGCAGAGGGAAGGTTCAGCATGAATGTTGTCAGCCACTGGAATGAGAAAAGCGTGTTTAGGCCAACATTTCTAAGTCTGAGGTTAAGCCTGAACAAAATGAGTATAGGTGAGCCTTATGATGGCTCAAAATCCATTTCAGACCTCATTTCTCTAAGTGAAAGAATGTGTCTGACCAGACATATTTATTAAAGGTCAGTCCTTAGCGAGTCATACTTACTAAGTAGTTAGAAACTCTCTAGAGCTCAAGAATGAAAAAGTTCACCTTGAGTTTCCTAGACATCACCCTTGTCCTCCTTCTTTTTATCCTGTATTTACACCCATCAGGGACAATTTTAGGTAAATTCTAGGTAAAAAATGTGGTTAAATGTCTAAGCAGACTTAGTTATATAGCACTGCAAGGGAAGTCAGTGGAGGCAGGTACAGATGCAGGGTCAATAACTCCCTTATACATGTGATAACTAAAAGTGAAACTGGACCCAAAATCATAATCCCATGCAGATGGGCTGGCTTTCGTCACTTGTTGTTTTTAAAAATGTTCCTGAGCTTAAAAACCAGAAATCAACAATTTCCTACTTTGGCCTAAGTACTGTGGTGTTCTTCCAGTCCATTTGTTGACATATACTTTCCATGTTAATAATAGCTAATTATTTGGCAAAAACAACCAACAACCTATTTTCCCTCAATCTCACATAATTCAAGTGGCTTAGAAAAAATGATTCTCACACTGCAGTGGCTACTTTTTTCTCTAACAGATTACATAGATTCAGAACTAGACTATTTGATCAAAATCTGAAGACATTTTTATAGCATTTTAGTCTTCAAATGTATTAAGGGAGATACACTGCGTTTCTCTTAAAAAACAAAAAACTTCTTCTTTAAAAAACCAAAGCCGATACAAACATAAATTGACATGGAAATTGACATTTCAAATTGGCATTTGAAAGGATACATTATTTCATCTATAATGTATCAAAATTGTATTATTTAGGATTTATTTACAATTTGCCCTGGTAAGCAACTCCAGTTTTAGTTTCTTGCTGCCTCTTTACTTTTCTAAGGGTAGGTGGTTGCAAAAAAAAAAAAAAAAAATCTGTAGAGTATTCGACTGACTGAATTATTCTCACCTTTTCCTTATGTTGTAGCAATTTCAAGCCTCTTCTCCACTCCATATCAGTCATGAAACAGAGCTTTAAATATAAGGCAAGTTATGAAGCTAGTAGACAGAGGCTACATAGAAATGATGCTTAAGCCCTGAAGCAATGACCACCTTATGACCTGGCACTAACTAGTCTTTGGATTCTGCTCTACCAAGAGCTCTCAGAGTCCACTTTGTTCTTTTTCTGATCAGGGTTATGATCTTTTGCCATTCCAGGAAGACCAGCTTTCCCAGAAAACTATGAGCTTAGGCAAGTCTAGTAGATGGATGTGTTTTTATTTGAATGCTGCCATACTCCTTCTGTCATCCAGTATTCTCTGCTGAAGTGTCTGAACTTAAGTAATTCTTGTCTCACTATCCTGGTTTGTGACATATCTGGTAAGGAACAAGAGACTTTACTGACCTCTCTCCCCTTCCCTCTCTCTTTCCTCTCCTTAACCCTTCCTATCCTTCCCCACTTTTCTAGTCTCCCGGTCCTGGATGCAGGAATCTGGTTGAAGGGCCCTCAGCCTGAGCTGAGGACTGGAGATTGATCACCTCCTCTTGGCAGAGAACTCGAATTCCAGTTCTGGCCTGGTCTGATTTCTGGTAGGGCCGAGTTCCAGTCCTCCCTTCTCTGGAGGCCCAGGGGAAAGTCCCGTAACGCCTGGGTATCTGCAGGTGGCAGGAGATGTCTGTAAGGCCACCCCTTTCGCTTCCCCTCTCCCGCCTCCTCCCCCTTCTTCTTTCAACCTGGCTTCCTTTCCTCCCTTGAAATCTTTGATGTTAGTACTTGGATCTGAAGCTCTGTGTCTCTATAGGAGGTTTTCTGAGAGACTGTATTGTATTTAAGGACTTCCCTGGTGGTGCAGAGGTTAAAGCGTCTGCCTGCAATGTGGGAGACCTGGGTTCGATCTCTGGGTTGGGAAGATCCCCTGGAAAAGGAAATGGCAACCCACTCCAGTTTTCTTGCCTGGAGAATCCTATGGATGGAGGAGCTTGGTGGGCTACTTCACTTTTACTTTCACTTTCAATAGGTGGTGCTCATGGTTAAGAACCCTCCTGTCAATGCAGGAGACCTAAGACACAGGTTCGAGTCCTGGTTTGATCTCTGGATCGGGAAGATTCCCCTGGAGAAGGGCATAGCAACCCACTCCAGTATTCTTGCCTGGAGAATCCCATAGACGGAAGAGCTTGGTGGGCTACAGTCCATGGGTCGCAAAGAGTTGGACACGACTGAGCAACTTCACTTTATACTATTATTTACTCTATGTTAGCTCTTCCTAAAGGTTTAACTCTTAAAGAAAACTCTATATTACATTAAAAATGGAAAACCAATATGTCTCTAATAGAGGGGTCTCTAAATTTTTTATTTTACATATCCCATAAGTAGAAATGTTAAGCCTCGACATTCAGCCATGTATTGTTCTATTTATAACAATGTACATGTATCACATTATGACAAACAGAAAAACGTCAAGGATAAGTTAAGAAAGGAATATAAATAGAAGTTCAAATATTTTCTTTTTGTACTAAAGTAGATCATCTTGCATAATTCCTAGAGTATATGTGTCAAATGCTGATGGCAATTTTTTCCTAATATATATTAAAATAAAACCATAACTATTAAAATTTTAAAAGCTATATACTACCCACAATCAAATAGAGTACCATCAGTGGTATGAATATCACACTTTTCTACTTGCAGACGAAAGAGCATAACAAAGAGAAACACTCCCTATTCTCAAATAATACATTAGTCTTTCCATTTTCCAATTCTTGCCTTATTGGATGACTCTTTCTAACAAAAGGTTCTAATTCAAAAAATCAGAAAAATGAGAAGAGAGGTCCTCAGAAAGAATGTTCATCCTATTCTTACATCTTCCATATAGCTCATGCTGATAGTCACAAACATAGATGTGATCACCATTATGCTGGACAGAAATGAGTCTATTTTCAATACTTGGATAAAGGAAAAGTTCCACTCCACCAAAGGATATAATTTTTTGTGCTTCAAAAACCATAAAAGAAGATACTGATGCTGAGATCTGAAGAATAATCTACCAAATGAAGTCTTTTTCAACTGATGGAATTGACAGGCTGTGGGGTTTTGGGTTTATTTGGTTTTTATTTGCTTTTTGCATCTTGAAAATCAGACAGGAGCACCTCAAAAACAACTAAATATTACTGACTACTAATCTAAGCATCTAGGTTGTTTTTTTTTTTTTTTTTTCAAATGAAATACTTAAGGGTCAAATCAGCTGTGATTGATCTAAAACCACACGCTGGAACCAGAATTCAGAAACCAAGTTTGTTTGTATTCAAAGCCCTGGGCTTTTCCCAGTACATAATGATACTTTTTTGCTTATTTCAAACTAATGCTACGGAGCATTTACAAAGCTTCCTGTATCACATATAGCTCACTGGTTTACTTCTGAATTTCACATATTGCATGAACAATGCTATAACAGCAACAAAGAAAAGAATGCTATTTAATAAAGGAACTCACGATATCAAAATTAACATGGTAACTGTTTTATTTTTCTATGTTCTTTCTTATCATAAGTATAAAATTAACTATAGACAGCATAAAGTTTATATTCATATTTTTTGACAGTACATCATATATACCCTCTGTATTTCTATAATATTTTCAAAACAGCTATTTTAATGCTTGGATAACCTATAGATTTCATGAATTATAAGACTGTCCTATCATTAGGCATTTTGATTATCTGCAATATCATTTCATACCCCTGGGGCATTTATTTTGTAACTGAAAACTTGTACCTCTTAATCCCCCACACCTATTGTTCTCCTTCCCCCACCCTCTTAGGCAACCGCCTATTTGTTCCTTGAATCCATGAGTCTGTTTCTGTTTAGTTATGTTTGTTCGTTTGCTTTTTGATTTAGATTTCACAAACAATAAGTGGTTTAAATACTTTTCACACAATACATAAAGAAAACAAACACACAATATAAAACATTTTTTAATCTTATAATACAGCACCTTGACAAGTACATAGCACTGAACAAACAGCTGACATACAGGGGCTGGCATCGAGGGCATTGGCAAGAAGAGTTACTGACTGTAGGAGGGAAAAGAGGTGGGAGATAGCAGAGTTGAAGGACTGGCAGCAATTTCACTCAAGCTTAACACTGATGGCACAGGTTCTGGTTGCTTGCTGGATTCAGTTCTATCTATTCTCCTGAAAAAACTACCCAGTGATGCCTGGGTAGTAGTTCTTTTTTTTCCCATCATAGATGACATGGTAGCATTGGATTACATTCTGAACAGTTGCTGTGACCTCTGTGTACCGTTCTATGTTTGGGTCCCCTGCCTCAAAACTAACAGTGCCTCCTCAGACAAAGAAAATCTCCTTGACATTTCCTGTGTCATAAATCTCTTAGGTTCTTCAGTTACTTCTTTCTCTTGTCTCTCTTCATCCTTTGTCTGGGCACATTCACATCTTTGAAAGTTTGCAACTTGAAAGTTTGTATGTAGAAGATTTACCGTATAAGTGAAACCATATAGTATTTGTCTTTCTCTACCTGACTTGTATTAATTAGCATAATACCCTCTAAGTCCACTCATGGTGTCATAAATAGTAAAATTTCATTCTTTTTCATGGTTACATAATATTTCATTGTGTGTGTGTGTGCGTGTGCATGTGTGTGTACCATTTGTCTGTTGATGAACACTTATATAGATATTTTTCACATCTTTCCTATTATAAATAGTGTTGCTATGAATACTGGGGTGCATATATCTTCTCAAACTAGTGTTTTCTTTTTTTTTTTTTTTCCAGATATATTCCCAGGAGTGGAATGCTAGATTATATGATAGTTCTAGTTTTGGTTTTTGAGGAACCTCCATACTGTTTTTCACAGTGGCTGTATCAATTTATATTCCCACCAACACTGCACAAAGATTCCCTTTTTCTTCATCCTGGTCAACACTTGCTATTTGTTGTCTTTTTGATAATAGCCATTCTGACAGGTAAGAGGTGATTTTGATTATAGTTTTTACTCGCATTTCCCTGATGATTAGTGATTAGTGATGTTGAGCATCTTTTCATGTGCCCATTGGCATCTTTGGAAAAATGTCTACTCAGTTCCTTGACCCATTTTTTAATTAAGTTGTTTGTTTTTTGATGTTAGTTGTATGGCTTCTTTGCATATTTTGATACTAATCCCTTATTAGTTATATGGTTTGCAAATATCTTCTCTCAGCAGGTGGTCTTTGGCTTTTGTTAAGAGTTTCCTTCATTATGCAAAAGCTTTTTAGTTTAAGAAGGCTCAGCTGTTTATTTTTGCTTTTGTTTCCCTTGCCTGAGGAGACATATCCAAAAGAATATATTGTTAAGACTGATCTCAAAGGGTGCACTGCCTACATTTCTTCCAGAAATTTTATGGTTTCAGGTCATACATTTAAGTCTTTAATCCATTTTGAAGCCCAGTTTGATTTTTTTACATGTAGCTATATAGTTTTTCCAGCATTTATTGAAGTGGTAGGCTTTCCCCCCATTGCATATTTTTACTTCCTTTGTCATAGACTAACGGTCCATATAAGTGTAGGTTCAATTCTGGTCTCTCTATTCCATTCCATTTATCTGTGTGTCTATTTTTGTGCCAGTACCTTACTGTTTTGGTTACTATAGCTTTGCCAGCACAGTTTTAAAACAGGGAGCATGATATCTTTAGCTCTTTCTCTTTCTCCCATCCTTCCTCCCTTTTTCCAATTTAAGAGAAGCAAAACTGTTGCTTTCTTGTATGGTATTTGTCTTTACTAAAAAGAATGTACAGTGTTATACATATTTACTTTCTGATGTGTTTCCTCTTTGTGGTTTATGGCCCTATATCTCTTTCCCATTCATAATTTGATTGGATCAAGTCTTCTTTACTGACCTGATCTGTAACATGGTTGCTAAGCTTCATCAGTCACAGATATATGACCTTGGATGTTACCTCAGCCCCCTTTTACTGGATTCCTAATCTCTAAAATGAGAATAATCATCTCATAACGTTGTTGGGAACATCAAGTGGATCAATTTACATACCAAATTCATTGCACATTTTCTGGTGCAAAATAAATCCTCAATAAAAACTATTAATTCCCTAAAATATTCAATATTATAAAGGCATATCCCCACTCTCCATTCTGCTCTTTATTAGAGTCCTTTGTTTTTCTATTCATTTATCAATTCATTAACTTACCAGATGGGATCTTTTTGCTTGATTTTCACGACCAAGATAATCACGATGGTGTGATCACTCACCTAGAGCCAGACATCCTGGAATGTGAAGTCAAGTGGCCCTTAGAAAGCATCACTACAAACAAAGCTAGTGGAGGTGATGGAATTCCAGTTGAGCTATTTCAAATCCTGAAAGATGATGCTGTGAAAGTGCTGCACTCAATATGCCAGCAAATTTGGAAAACTCAGCAGTGGCCACAGGACTGGAAAAGGTCAGTTTTCATTCCAATCCCAAAGAAAGGTCACGCCAAAGAATGCTCAAACTACCGCACAACTGCACTCATCTCACATGCTAGTAAAGTAATGCTCAAAATTCTCCAAGCCAGGCTTCAGCAATACGAGAACCATGAACTTCCAGATGTTCAAGCTGGTTTTAGAAAAGGCAGAGGAACCAGAGATCAAACTGCCAACATCTGCTGGATCATGGAAAAAGCAAGAGAGTTCCAGAAAAAACATCTATTTCTGCTTTATTGACTATGCCAAAGCCTTTGACTTCTGGATCACAATAAACTGTGGAAAATTCTGAAAGAGATGGGAATATCAGACCACTTGACCTGCCTCTTGGAAACCTATATGCAGGTTAGGAAGCAGAAGTTAGAACTGGACATGGAACAACAGACTTGTTCCAAACAGGAAAAGGAGTATATTAACGCTGTATATTGTCACCCTGTTTATTTAACTTATATGCAGAGTACATCATGAGAAATGCTGGGCTGGAAGAAACACAAGCTGGAACCAAGATGCTGGGAGAAATATCAATCACCTCAGATATGCAGATGACACCACCCTTATGGCAGAAAGTGAAGAGGAGCTAAAAAGCCTCTTGATGAAAGTGAAAGAGGAGAGTGAAAAAGTTGGCTTAAAGCTCAACATTCAGAAAACGAAGATCATGGCATCCAGTCCCATCACTTCATGGCAAATAGATGGGGAAACAGTGGAAACAGTGCCTGACTATTCTTTTGGGCTCCAAAATCACTGCAGATGGTGACTGAAGCCATGAAATTAAAAGATGCTTACTCCTTTGAAGGAAAGTTATGACCAACCTAGATAGCAGATTGAAAAGCAGAGACATTCCTTTGGATATGTCCTTTTAGATTCCTTTGCCAACAAAGGTCCATCTAGTCAAGGCTACGGTTTTTCCAGTGTTCATGTATGGATGTGAGAGTTGAACTGTGAAGAAAGCTGAGCACCAAAGAATTGACGCTTTTGAACTATGGTGTTGGAGAAGACTCTTGAGAGTCCCTTGGACTGCAAGGAGATCCAACCAGTCCATTCTAAAGGAGACAAGTCCTGTGTGTTCATTGGAAGGACTGATGTGGAAACTGAAACTCCAATACTTTGGCCACCTCATGCGAAGAGTTGATGCATTGGAAAAGACTGATGCTGGGACGGATTGGGGGCAGGAGGAAGGGGACGACAGAGCATGAGATGGCTGGATGGCATCACTGACTCGATGGACGTGAGTCTGAGGGAACTCCGGGAGTTGGTGATGGACAGGGAGGCCTGGCGTGCTGCAATTCATGGGGTCGCAAAGAGTCGGACACAACTGAGTGACTGAATTGAACTGAATTGTTAGTAGAAATATTTTGATGGACTCCTTTATAAATTGATGGGACACTTTGGGATTGCTGAATTTCAGGCCCAGTAACAAACTGTCAGCATTGCACAGAGAGACCTCAGAGCTCACCGGGCTGATCATGTGCCCATGAATGTCACCGGGGGTACTGAGGATTATGAATCAAGCTCAAGATGTGGATTTTTATCTAGGGGCTTTCCTAATGGGCCCCCACACAGACTGTAGAAAGAATTATCATATGCCATTTTGCACACCATTTCTTCAGTCCTTCTTGTGTATACACTGCGCTGTGTGCTGTGCTTAGTCACTCAGTCGTGTCGGCCTCTTGGGGACCCGTGGACTGTAGCCCGCCAGGCTCCTCCTGCATGGGGATTCTCCAGGCAAGAATACTGGAGTGGGTTGCCATGTCCTCCTCCAGGGGATCTTCCCAACCCAGGGATCAATCTCAGGTCTCCTGCATTGCAGGCAGATTCTTTACCTTCTGAGCCACCAGGGAAGCATGTATATGTTACTGAACCATGAAGAAAATAAAGGTGAATTCTCTCTCTTCAGTGTTTCTTGAATTCATTCAAAAAACTTTCCCAAGTTATATTCTCCATATACTTCACCCGCACAACGAGGAATACAAAAGTGCAGGTTGAGAGGATGCGGGTAGGAAAAATGTCAAATTCAATATTGGCAATCTGAGACTGAAGGCCAGAAAATCATGCCATTGGAAAAGGTTGGCCTGGAAATCAGGAGAGGAGTATGGACCAGAGCCACAGACAGTAGCAAAGTCACAGGAATGTTTGAGATGAGGCCAGGAGGTGTGCAGAGAAAGAAAAGAAAGGACTGGAAAGGGAGCCGGGATGACAGACACAAAGCAGAGGGGCCCACCAAAGAAGCTGAGAAGAAACAGAGCAGAAAAGAAAAGTCACAACTAAGTTGGCACAGATTTCAAGAGTAAAGAGAGCATTTTAAGAAAGAGGAAATAGCTAACTATTAAATCACTGTGAAAGTCAAAGAACACTGGGGTTATAATGGCCTTTAGAGTTATGAAAATGAAGTGAACATGTGGCCATAACAAGAACATTTTTAGCAGTGCTAAAAAAACAAAAAAAAACAAAAAAAAAAAACTGGAGTAGGTTGAGGAGCAAGTGATAGTTAAGGACATAGTTGGATCAGTGAGAGACAACTGGCTTTAAAATGTTTGTTCTGAAGGTGGTAGATACATTGAGAAGAAGCTGAAGGAGATATGGGATGAAAGGAGGGTATTTTGGTTTGGTTTCTGTGTGTGTATATATAAGAAGGGAGAGATGAGCATACTGAAATGCTGATGGGACTCAGTTTGGTTGAGACAAAAATGTGTGTGTATGTGTGTGTATTTATAAAATCTCTCAATATGTAGCAAACATCTATATTTATAAAGACATTAGCATCTTATGTTTTTGGAAAGCTCAAAGAGCTGGAACACAGTAAAAAATGTTAGATAACAACATATAGGAATCTGATAATCAAAATGGATTTTACAAATTCATGCACTAAAGTTTCTGGGCACCAATATGTGAAAAAGAAGGGATTTGTTGTCAAATATGCCTGCAGTCCAATCCTAAGTTACTAGCTATGTGATTCTGGATGATTTGCTTAAATTTAGTCACGCTCAATTTATTCATCTCTGTAAAAGGGATAATACAATTTTCTTAGTACATGTTTGAGCTGACGAATAATAATACTAACCACTTGCTGTCCACAAACCATGAGTCAAGCCTGTGTATCTCAGTGACATTAGTTACTGGAAGGACTACAGATGCTGTTGGAGAGGTACCTATTTATGCTATAGGAATGGCGTTTGAATGGCCATTGATCCCAGCAGTCATCCTAGAACTCACTTTTTAAAATAGCCCCAAATGCCATCTTGCCTTTTAACCATGACCTTCTGTGTCTGAGTTCGAAGGCAGCAAGAGGAGTCAAGTAAGTCTCATCAAATTTTGCCTGGGCTAGTCCCTTCAAGTCATATGAAGATACTCATTTTATCTTTTATGCTTTGCACACCTTTTAATATTCCTTAAGTCTTTTGCTTTTAACGAGAGGAAAACAGGACTCTGGAATATGTAATGGCTTATGATATAGACATAGATATGATATATTTTTATACAAATTAGCACTTGGAAATATTACTGCTTAATATAACATAATGAATGACATCTTGCCTTGAAAGATCATAGTAGGAAAATGTAAAGAGTTGTTTAGCAGGCTTTGCACAAACATGCACACCAGAGATGCACTGTGCTTTCTTCTGCAGTTTCCTGTGTGTAGAGCCGGCTCATCCCAATAGTATAGCGAAGTTCTCATCTTTGGTATCTTCTTCCCTGTATAACTTCCATGTTATTATGCTCATGGTTGACTTTAATAACAACTGCTGATAGCCATTATATTTTCATGTTTTTATTCTGTTCTCCCTTCTCTTCCTCTGTCCTTTCTACTATCTACCTTTATCTGCATCACATTTGTCAATTGTTTTGGGAAATGGGTGACCTTCTGTAAACACCTCTCTCCTTACTTGGAGTATTTTTGGAGTCACTGTTGTAGTTTAGTTGCTAAGTCATGTCCAATTCTTTTGTGATCCCATGGAGCGTGGCCTGCCAGGCTCCTCTGTCCATGGGATTTCCCAGGCAAGAATACTGGAGTGGGTTGCCATTTCTTTCTCCAGGGGATCTCTCTGACTCAGGGCTTGAACCCATGTCTCCTGCATTGGCAAGCAGGTTCTTTACCACCCACTGGATCACAAGGGAAGCCCTTGGAGTCACTGCTGTTCCAAAAATTATCTGCGCGAGCTCGGATTTTAATATAACAAATATAATTGCTCTCACTTACTGAGCACTTGCCATGAGTTAGGTGCATGGTTATCTCACTACATCAGTGCAACCACTGAAGTATGGACTAGTTAGTTTGATTAGTTAACTTTCTCTGAGTCATCCAGCTAATAAGTGGCTACACAGAGTTAGCAATTCTCATGTCCTTTATGATTTTTTTGCTTCCGATGTGTCACCACTTATAATCACTCTCCCAGGTAAGCAATCCTCACTATTATCATCTTAACTATCACTCTTGCTAAGTTGGGTGGATTTCTAAAAGTGTACACGTCGTGAGTTCAGAAAACCACCAATGAACCTGCCCCTGACGGCAGCCAGATCTGTATTTTTAGTCATCCCCTTGAAATCCACCACCCTCTACTCCTTGAAGATTGTCTTGCATATAGTGGATGATTCCAAAAATACTGGATGGCTCTAATGCTGGTTTTGAAATAATGAAGTCTGGTACATGCAAATAATGTCTCTGAATTCATTTGACAGCACACATAATGAACTGATAAAAAAAATCATTAAATCTTTTTAAACCACACAACATGAAGGGACTTGAGAGATAAATTCAGAAGTATTCAGGCAAATAATGTAGTACAACTACTACAAGGTGGTTAAGAACAGTAGATCTCTTTATAAATATTTATTACTTCTCCACTGAAAATACAAGAGAAAAAATGGTGATTTTAACACATTAGGAAATGAAAAGGAACAAAAAATAATAAAGATTTCCTTATATCATACACGTACTATGTTACGAGATTATGTTTGAGGATTAATGCATGTAAAGTACTTGTCACAGTAGTAATGTATTGCATCAGTGAAGTTTCACTATTGTCACTGCTTTCATTTGTATTTCTTGATCAGTATTATTGAAAATTGTTTTAAGTTGTTCTCTGCCTATTTTCTATTTGCTTATTTATTTACCTATTTTGAAATACATAAATACCATTACATGATTTGCACATTAAAATTTATTAAATTGTACCCAGTGAAGGAATTCCTTCCTATCTCTATCCAGAATTGGATGAGTCACTATATCCCCAATTAGGTTAGCACCCTTCTTTATTCCGTATTTATATTGTCAGAGGACAACAGTGCGAGCATGTTGTCGTGTCCAACTCTTTGGGACCCTATGGATTGTAGCCCACCAGGTTCCTCTGTCCATAGGATTCTCCAGGCAAGAATACTGGAGTGGGCTGCCATGCCCTCCTCCAGGGGATCTTCCCAATCCAGGGGTAAAATTCATGTCTCTTACATCACATCTTCGGCATTAGTAGGAGGGTTCTTTACGGTCTGAGCCACGTGGGAAACCTGGGGACAATAGTATGGGGACAATAGCATATGTGTGTGTGCATGTGTGTATGTGTCTTTGTACATACATATACTTTTTCTTTACCTTCTGTACAAATCATATCATACTGTATACATTTTTTTATGTCTGCCTAATTCCTCCTCATTGGTTTTCTTTTTCAGAAATTTCCTGGATATTCTTGTTGATTTTCATATGAATTATACAATCAACTTGTCTAGTTTGGGGGAAAAAAAGATCTGGTATTTTTATCAGGATCATGTTAAATTTATAAGTAAACTCAAGAAGGATTAGCATCTTAATGATGTTCCATTTTTCTATCCAAGAACATGCTATGCCTTTCCATTTGTTCATGCAATCTTTTGTGCCCTTCAAATGTATTTTAAAATTTTCTTCATATAAGTCTTGCATTTCTTGTTAAGCTCATGCCTATGAATTTTATTTTTATTATTGTTGTAAAACAGAGATTTTTCCCATTGTACCTTCTAATTTCTTATTAATGTGATAACCATGGACATTAGTATATTAATTTGTATCCTGACACCTGAATGATTTTATTGTTGTAGTAATTTTAGTTGATTTTCTTGGTTTCAAAGCATTTAATTATATCATTCCCTTAATGATACTTTTATCTTCTCATTTTCAATTCTTATTCTTTTTATTTATGTCTCATCTATTTGCATTTGCCCAGTTCATCAAGTACAATAAAAAACATGGATGGTGGAGATTCCTTCCTAATTTCTAACAAAAGTAGGAATGCTTCTAATATGTTCTCAGAAAACATGATGATGAGCTTTGGCTTGAGATGGACATTTTCTTTTCTTTTTTTTTTTTTTAGTAAGTTTTTTATTTTTTTAATTTTAAAATCTTTAATTCTTACATGTGCTCCCAAACATGAACCCCCCTCCCACCTCCCTCCCCATAACATCTCTGTGGGTCATCCCCATGCACCAGCCCCAAGCATGCTGTATCCTGCATCAGACATAGACTAGCGATTCAAAAAATTTTTTTTTAGATGGACATATTTTTAAATTGAGTTTTAAAAATTTCAGTTCAGTTTAGTTCAGTCACTCAGTCGTGTCTGACTCTTGGTGACCCCATGAATCGCAGCACGCCAGGCCTCCCTGTCCATCACCATCTCCCGGAGTTCACTCAGACTCACGTCCATCGAGTCAGTGATGCCATCCAGCCATCTCATCCTGGGTCATCCCCCTTCTCCTCCTGTCCCCAACCCCTCCCAGCATCAGAGTCTTTTCCAATGAGTCAACTCTTCCCATGAGGTGGCCAAAGTACTGGAGTTTCAGCTTTAGCATCATTCCTTCCAAAGAAATCCCAGGGTTGATCTCCTTCAGAATGGACTGGTTGGATCTCCTTGCAGTCCAAGGGACCTGCAAGAGTCTTCTCCAACACCACAGTTCAAACGCATCAATTCTTCAGCGCTCAGCCTTCTTCACAGTCCAACTCTCACATCCATACATGACCACAGGAAAAACCATAGCCTTGACTAGGCAGACCTTAGTCGGCAAAGTAATGTCTCTGCTTTTGAATATGCTATCTAGGTTGGTCATAACTCTTCTTCCAAGGAGTAAGCGTCTTTTAATTTCACGGCTGCATCACCATCTGCAGTGATTTTGGAGCCCCAAAAGATAAAATCTAACACTGTTTCCACTGTTTCCCCATCTATTTCCCATGAAGTGATGGGACCAGATGCCATGATCTTTATTTTCTGAATGTTGAGCTTTAAGCCAACTTTTTCACTCTCCTCTTTCACTTTCATCAAGAGGCTTTTTAGCTCCTCTTCACTTTCTGCCATAAGGGTGGTGTCATCTGCATATCTGAGGTGATTGATATTTCTCCTGGCAGTCTTCATTCCAGCTTGTGTTTCTTCCAGTCCAGCGTTTCTCATGATGTACTCTGCATAGAAGTTAAATAAGCAGGGTGACAATATACAGCCTTGACATACTCCTTTTCCTATTTGGAACCAGTCTGTTGTTCCATGTCCAGTTCTAACTGTTGCCTCCTGACCTGCATACAGACTTCTCAAGAGGCAGGTCAGGTGGTCTGGTATTCCCATCTCTTTCAGAATTTTCCACAGTTTATTGTGATCCACACAGTCAAAGGCTTTGGGATAGTCAATAAAGCAGAAATAGATGTTTTTCTGGAACTCTCTTGCTTTTTCCATGATCCAGTGGATGTTGGCAATTTGATCTCTGGTTCCTCTGTCTTTTCTAAAACGAGCTTGAACATCAATACTAAATTTTGTAATGTGACTTTTAATGTCTGTGAAAATCATGGTAAAATTTTTCATCTCTTAATGTATTATTAGATAACCTAATATTGAATATCTTGATCATATGGTATAATTCTTTTAATGTTTCACTGTCTTCCAAATACTAATATTTATTTAGAATTTCTGTATTGATATTGAATTTCTGTATTGATATTTTAGAGAGGCACTGATATAGAACAGTGATTATCTAATCTGACTACATGTTACAATAAATAGGGAGCTTTAAAAACATTAGCAAACCAATACTGATCCACTCCCACCACTCACCAACCAATTACATCAGACTCTATGAAGGGGCAGCCTGGGTATCCCGGGAAGCTAATGTATTATAACTAAGTCTGTAAACCCTGTTATATATTCCCTTTTTGTATAAATTCAAATGTTGTTATTGTTGCTATGTTAAAATCAGTATTACATTTGCTTCTTAATTTTTTTTTTAACCTATGATCTGAAAAATTGAAACAGCATTGGAACTATCTTGTGGTAATCCTCCTGTTAAAAATCATCAGACCTTGGTTGGTCGGGGTATTTTTGCAGGGAAGGTGGAGGAGGAGAGTTAGATAACTATTTCTTTATGGAAAAATATTGATGTTATGCTTTATAATTCTTTTAGAGTTGATAAAACTAAATTATTGCACCTAAATTTTATAATTTATTTGCATAATATTGAGTAGTCATTTAGTCTGATATTTTCTTCTCCTCAACTTTGTGATTATCTTTTTATCTGTAAATTGTTTTATAGGCTTTATCTTTAATAATCAGCTACTAGCTTAATTATTTTTGTGTCCCTTGTCTCTCAATTTTTTAACTTAATTTCTATGGTTCCTTCTTATCTCTTACATTCATTTTATTGTCCTTTTTTACATCAGATAAATAATTTTTGTAGCTTTTATTATCTACTTATATGAACTTAAGGTTATGAATTTTCTTTGAACACTGCTTTAGTTATATACTATCAGCTGTCATAGGTACTGTAGTGATCAGCTTGTTACGTATTCTGAAATTTGTTTTCATTTCCACATTGACACCAGAATTGAGATATTTTCCTCCAGGAGGCAGAGAATTTTATTTTCTTATTTTTTTCACAATTTTAATTTTGTTGCTTTGTTATCAGAAAATGTTTGCTTTGCTATTTATACATCTAGAGAAAACTGTGGTTTCTTTGGTTGTACAGGACATGATCAGGGTAGGGGTCCATGAATACTGGAAAAACACATTTTCTATTTTTATGGAAGAGAACTTAATATACAATACATCTACATTATTATTTCAGTCTTTTGTATACCTATTTTTTCACTTCATCTAATCGTAGACTATAAGAGGTGAACTATTATTGTATTTCTATTTTTCTTTGCTTGTCCTATATTTTTATATGTTGATGCTATGGTGTATAGAAAATTATAACAATTATATCTTCATTGTAAATTTCATCCTTACATAGGACCTTACCTCATCCTATTCATATAATGCCTTTGGCCTGAATTTTTTCTTGTTAAATATTAATACCATGTTATCATCAAACTTTCCTGTTTATATTTGCAAGGCATGTCTTTGCCTATCCTTTCAATTTTTCTAAATCATTTGGACATATGAATCCTTTTCTCATTTCTAACAGAAGCAGCAATGCCTCTAATGTTTTCTCAGAGAGCATGACGCTGGGCTATATACAATCTGTGGTCCCCAATCAGGGGTGATTTTGCTCCCCCCAGGTGGTTATTTGGCAATGTTTAGGACATTTTTGGCTGTTATAACTGAAGGTGGGGGTGAGGCACTACAGGCAATTAATAGGAATAATCCAGCAGAGTTGCTAAACATCCTACAGTGCACAAGCCAGCCCTCCACCTACACACCCATCCAAAGAGTTATCCAGCCTGAAATGTCAATAGTTATTAGGCTGAGAAACACTGATAGGCAGAACAAATGATTTAGGTCTGTGATCCAAATGAAAATTATTAGTCTTTAAATAGTTGATTTTAGGTGACTTACATTATTGCTATGATAAATACATTTGTTCTTGATTCTGTCATATTATTTTATGTTTCTATGTAGTTACTGGTTTGCTTTAATTCTTTCACTATGTGGTTTATTCTCTTTTACATGTTTGTAGTTCTTTTAATATTTAAGAATATGGCTTTTAATTTTTTAAACGATTACCTTTATAGTTATATCTTTATATTCAGGAGGCTGTATCAAACACAAAATGCTATGAGCAATGAAAAATATCATGTTTTCTCTTCCTCGGACACTCATCCTTTTCTTTCCCAATTTGATTTTGGTCAATGGTATTATTTAATTTTTACCTTTGTACTAGTAAGTGATTGTTATTTCTACAAGTGGATTTATCAGTGGTAGATGATATTCACTAATTCACAGCTACTACAGATGAACAAATAATCACACATCTATTTTCAACCTGCTTTCCCCTTCTAATTTTCGTGGCTGTATTATTTTTACGGTGACATACTTGCTACTCAAAGTATGGTCCAGGGACCAGCAGCATCGATCAGTTGAGGGGAATTAGAAAGAGAAAATCTCAGCCCTTATCCAGACCTAAATTTTCAGAATTTGTATTTTAACCATATTCCTAGGTGATATTTATGTACCTTAAAGTCTGACAATCACTAACCTAAAAAATTTACATTCTGGCTCTCACTCTACTTTCCATGTTAATTTTAGTCTTAGTTCTATTAAATATGTGGGATATTCACTGCCATTTCTTTGGATGTGCTTCTCCACATTATCTCTTGCTATCTTAAAGTTCATTTTCTAGTAATTTCCTCTAGAAGAGTTCATTGTAAGAATATACTTAGACTTCTTGAATTTTCAAAAGAGTTGATTTATAGTCTATATACTAGGAGGAGAATGTGACAAGCTATAAAACATCTTACCCATATTTTCTTTCTTTAAGTATCTTGTAGAATAAATTATATTATTTTAGGGGATTGATGACTTCTGCGTAGAAATTTGAGGCCAGCCAGATTTTTGATCCCTTAAAAACAACAATTTTTTGGTCTGTTTGTTTGTTTTTGCTTTGTTTTTTTTTTTTTTTTTTCTTGCCTGGCTGCTCATTGTTTTGTGGACTGAAATGGGTCAATTTTCCTGGTCCTGGTTCAATAGGTAAAGTCATCTTTTTCTTTTAGGAAAATTTTCTCAAATTGTATTTCTAAACAGTTGTTACATTTCATTAGCACTCTTGTTTTCTTTTGTATGGAATCCAAATAAATATAGGGTAGGTGTCCTTTTCATGTCTCATATTACCACCATCTTCTTTCCAACCATTTTTGTCTCTTTCTTTATATCTAGTTCATTTGCTTGCCTTATTTCTACCCTCTCTGTCCTCATCACGGCTGCCACAGTGTCTCCTGGCTTTATGAGGCTTCCCTTCTCTCCTTCTTGTCTATATTTCATTATTTTTCTCTTACTTCTTCCTTGAGCTCTTCCAGCTCACTTTTCATTCTTCCTACCACCTCACCATTTCTTTCCTGAATTCTTGCAGTTCTGCATTGTGACTGTTCTCTAAAGGGATGACTTTGTTTTTTTAATGAATGGCATCACATTTATTCACTATTTTCATCTATCCCAGTAACATTGTTCTAGAGAAATTTTTTTCTGAGTTATTTTTTTTTTCTTTTTTGGTCACTAAAGGATGATGTTCTTTTCTTTCTTTTAAAATTTTACTTTTTATAGTTGCTGTATCCATTTTGTGTTCTTACATTTGTATCTGTGTATTGTATGAGTTACAGGCTTCCCAGGTGGCTCGGTGGTAAGGAATCTGCCTGTCAGTGTTAGAAATAAGGGTTCCCCTTGGTTTGGGAAGATCCCCTGGGGGGGAAGAAATGGCAACCCACTCCAGTATTCTTGCCTGGAAAATGCCATGGACAGAAGAGCCTGGCAGGCTGTAGTCCACGGGGTCGCAAAGAGTTGGACATGGCTGACACGGCAGACATGGCAGTAGCAGCTATTGTACAAATAAGGGCTTTCTGGAAGAGCTGTTGGTAAAAAGTTGCTGCACATGTGAAGAAATCAGGTATCCCTAGGCTTGCTAGTTTTCACAGAATCTCTTTTCAGATAAAGCCGGGCAAATTGCTGCCAATGTGGCTTTTGGGTATAACTCATGGAGCCCCTGCATCCTCAGGCATCTTTAGCTTTGGGGGAGGAAGACTGTCCCCTCCCCATTCAATCCCACCAATACCATCTTTGAACCATCTTTGTGGACAGGATTCCAGCCACTGGCCCTCAGGGTGTGTCCCTGAATACAGAATGTATATTTGTATTGGAGAATTATGGCGCCTGGTACTGTTGGTTCTCTCGCCTCCATTTCTCCTGACAGTTCCTGTGCAAACACGTTTCCTATCGGCCACCCTTGCACACATTGTAGAGCTTGTATTCCAGTTCCTCTGAAAATACCAGCTTTTTTTTTTTTTTTTTTTTTTTGCTTTCCTTTCTCCATGTTACTTTTTTTTTTTTCAAGGTTTCTAAGAAGACTCTGCTTATTTAACTTTTATGCAGAGTATATCATGAGAAATGCTGGGCTGGAAGAAGCACAAGCTGGAATCAAGATTGCCAGGAGAAACATCAATAACCTCAGATATGCAGATGACACCATCCTTATGGCAGAAAGTGAAGAGGAACTAAAAAGCCTCCTGATGAAAGTGAAAGAGGAGAGTGAAAAAGTTGGCTTAAAGCTCAACATTCAGAAAACGAAGATCATGGCATCTGGTGCCATCACTTCATGGGAAATAGATGGGGAAACAGTAGAAACAGTGTCAGACTATTTTGGGGGGCTCCAAAATCACTGCATATGGCAACTGCAGCCATTAAATTAAACGACGCTTAAGACACTTACTCCTTGGAAGAAAAGTTATGACCAACCTAGATAGCATGTTAAAAAGCAGAGACATTACGTTGCCAACAAAGGTCCGTCTAGTCAAGGCTACGGTTTTTCCAGTGGTCATGTATGGATGCGAGAGTTGGACTGTGAAGAAAGCTGAGCACTGAAGAACTGATGCTTTTGAACTGTGGTGTTGGAGAAGACTCTGAGAGTCCCTTGGATGCTTTTGAACTGTGGTGTTGGAGAAGACTCTTGAGAGTCCTTTGGACTGCAAGGAGATCCAACCAGTCCATTCTGAAGGAGATCAGCCCTGGGATTTCTTTGGAAGGAATGATGCTAAAGCTGAAGCTCCAGTATTTTGGCCACCTCATGCGAAGAGCTGACTCATTGGAAAAGACTCTGATGCCGGGAGGGATTGGGGGCAGGAGGAGAAGGGGACGACAGAGGATGAGATGGCTGGATGGCATCACTGACTCGATGGATGTGAGTCTGAGGGAACTCCGGGAGTTGGTGATGGACAGGGAGGCCTGGCATGCTGCGATTCATGGGGTCGCAGAGAGTCAGACACGACTGAGCAACTGAACTGAACTGAACTGAAGAAGGAAAAGGAAGAAAGTTGAGTTCACAAACATGTTTCTAGCAAAATTTTTCTCTTACTGATTTTTAAGAACTCTTTTTAATATTGAGTATTGATGTCTTTTATAAACTCTCCAAATATCACCGATTTTTCAATCTTTCCAGTTTTTTGCATAAATAAAATTTTAATTTTCATGTCATTGCTAAGTCACTTCAGTGGTGTCCAACTCTGTGCAACCCCATAGACAGCAGCCCACCAGGCAACCTCGTCCCTGGGATTCTCCAGGCAAGAACACTAGAGTGGGTTGCCATTTCCTTCTCCAATGCATGAAAGTGAAAAGTGAAAGTGAAGTCTCTCAGTCGTGTCCAACTCTTAGCGACCCCATGGACTGCAGCCTACTAGGCTCCTCTGTCCATGGGATTTTCCAAGCAAGAGTACTGGAGTGGGGTGCCATTCATTGCCTTCTCCGTTTCATGTCATTAGATCTATTTAATCATCGTCTATATCTCTTTCCTTTGCTTTCATGCTAAAATGCCTTTCTCTACATTGAGATTATAAACTGGTAACATCTTGCAGCTAGATGTTTCTCCTGGATTTATTTTTTACATTCAACCTTTTAATCGATCCTAGATGTATGTTCACATATTATGTCAAGTAGGAAATTATTTTTTCATTTTAATTATTGCAGTTTTATAATGTGTTCAGTGCAACTTCTCTATGTCACGTTTTCAAAATTATCTCTTTAAGTTTTTTTCATCTGAAAAATAATTCTAGTTTGGAGATATCTATCCTCTATATTATAGCTATAGCTATAAACACAGGTAATATTTTTTAATTAATTCATCACGTAACAAATAATAATTACTTCCAAGAAAATACAAGTAAGAGGAAAAAAATGAGGTTCCATTAAAAACCCACACACAGTTAGGTTTAATGGTTCATGTGTATGGAAATGAAAAATACAATCAAGGTGGTGAATGGTTTAGAACTTCTTCTCCCTCTACCTTCCTTTCTCCATTGACCTTCAGTCAAATTCCATCACTTTACTCCTCTTTCTATTAATAATCATGACTTGTGGGAAAAAATAATGCTTTCTTCATTCTAAGCAAGTATAATTTTAAATCTCAGCATACTCACCTAAACTAATTAAGTTTTTTAAAAAATAAATCCCTCTTATATTTTAAATCCCTAAAAAAAAAAAAATAGGAGAAAAAATAACTTAAAGGAGAACTGAGGGACTTCCCTGGTGAAGTCCAGTGGTTATGGCTCTGGTGGTCCAGCAGTTATGACTCTTGTGTTTCCATTGCAGAGGGTGGTTCCTTGGTGGGGGAAGTAAGATCCCATACGCTGAGTGATTTGGAAAAAAACATTATTTTTTTTTTTAAAAGGAGAAGTGAGTAGAAAATAAAGTAAGAGAATTGTGTGCAATGCAGATTACAATACATTAGATACACTTTAATGCAACCTAATGGATTGCTGTCCAAATAAACAACAGCAATAATCCTAAAGTAATAATAATTAGTCATGACAGGATTTCATTGGCTACCATTTATTGAGCTCTGGCTTGTCCAGCCTTGTGCAAAGCTCACATAGCATGTTATTTAATTCCTCATAAATACCTAGGAGGCAGGCAGCTCAGTTCCATAAAAAAAGAAAGTGGCGCTTAGGGAGGCTAAGAATGAGCCTGGGGTTAGGAGGTGGAGAGAAAGGATCAACCCAGGTCTGCCTGATTCCACAGCCTCCTAACCACTGTGTTTGCTTGAGAGAATTGTTCAGGGCAGTATCTCAGGAAAAAGTGCGTCTGGAGAAGCTGGTTTAGAGGGCAAACAGACCAGTAGGCCATAACTGTATTTTCCAGATATTCCCAGAAGCTCACTGGGGGCATACAGTTGTCATGAGTCACAGAGCCAGCACTGGAATCCTCTCTTCTTCCCCACCATCAAGGACTCACTACCAAAAGCCGCCACAATGGCCCCTAACAGCGCTATTCTAGGATAGACAAGATGGGAGTGGTTAACTCAAGAGATCAGGAAACAGCAGAAGCAGCCTAGTGAGAGTGCCACTAGTCATGCATCAGACATTCAAGAAATATTTATTAAGAGCCTATCCTGTGCCAAACACACTTAGAGAGCTTAACCCAGCAACAAACACAACGGACAAAGATTCCTGTCCTCCTGGAGCTTGCGTTTAAGTGTGGGGAGACAGACAAAAAACAGTAAGCAGCCAGTTAGGTACTAGACCAGACTATAGTAATTGCTACAAAGAGAGAAAAATGACTAGAGGAGATGGGGGGCTGAGAAGCAGGGAGCAAGTGTTAGGATAGGGACGGTCACATCAAAGCAGTGTAGACTAGCTCATTCAAATGCTGAGGGTTTGAAAGTGGTGGAAACACTTGCTCTAATCTCTTTCCCTGTGACAATTCCTAAAGTCCTTATTGGCACCAATGTTATCATAAAAATCATCACTGAGATATTAGTATTATTGCTGGCTATCATTTATGAAGCAATTATAATGTGTCAGACTCTATGATGGAAAACATTTGACAAATACGATTTCGTTCACTTAGCATTCATTTCATGTTGTCTTTTATTTCTCTTCATTTGGCACTTTGGACCAATCCTGTTTGACCTATGAGAGTGGTCCACAGAAGGTCCCACCATCACATCCTTCTTACTCCTCATGCGGGTTTGCACACCCCAGGCCCTCAAGCACAGCACACACAGACACTCAGAACATTTTTGCTGATGAATGTAAATAGACAAACAGTGTGAGGACCAAAACTAAGGATGGAGAAATCAAAGGGCAGGGGCCTGCATGCATAAAACCAGAAAGTTGTGGGAAGGAGAGCAACGGCCCTCAGTAAGGAAACAAAAGCAGGAGCATAGCTGACCACCCATTCTCTGCACTCCCCCTTTCTGCCTGTTGCCAATTTCTTTTCTTTTCCTTCTTCTTCCCCTCCCACTACTTTCAACGTGTCACTTTCCAGGGATGCTGCTTCAACTGCTCCTGAGCAGTCTGTACTCTCTCATAATTGATAAATGGAGGTGTTTTCCAATAACCTTATAAATCACAGCATGCAAATGGTTACAGTCAGGATAGGGAAGAGGGACTCTGCTGGGTTACAGAAGCCATAAGTACCTTGAAAATAAAGGATAACCCTTGCAAAATGACAAACATAATTTCTTTTAGCATAATTGCCTGGCTAGGTATTAGCCATGAAATTACAAAAGAAGCAGCAAAAAAAAAAAAAAAAAAAAAAACACCAACAACAGATATTCCTATTTTAAGAGAACAAAAAGGCATGATGTCTTCCAAAACAGTTTGTGATCATCAAATTACATAACCTGTTATGTTTTATCCCTAAATGGCTTATTTTTCACTGTTTTTTATCCTGTTTGCTGCCTTGAGTTCTCCCAGAAGTAGGTGGAATATGAATCTTTCATTAAATTTTTTATCACATGAGAAAAGAAATCACAAGCCAAAGTCAAAGAAATCAAAATATAAAATTGCTTGGGTATTTATCACTCTGAGAGATAAAGAGTTAACTTTTAAAAATATATGACTTCTTTAATTGTGAAATCATTATTTTTGATTCAGTACTTTTAACATTCATAAGAGGGGCTTCTTTAATTCTGTGGGAAGCTTTGCTAACTGTAAAATATTTCCAAGATTGTTTACAGCCAGGAATTGTGGGGTTTTGTATACAGGATGCTATTGTTATGATTTAACCTAAAGAAAGCCAAATTAAAACTGATTTACTAAATAGGTTAAGGATAGCATACTTATTCACGATTTCAACCCTATTTCATGCTTAGACAGGCAGATCTTAATTATACACAAAAGAATACAAATGTTATTAGCATGATAATAATTATTTAGAAGGTGTCCTCTTTTTTAAAAAAATTAAACCAGTATTGTCATTCGTGCAGCTACATTTTTCAACAGAATGACAGCTTTGCTAGTCACAGATATGTTCAAAGTACATATACAATATTCAAAGCTGTACAGCAGACATGTTATCTGCAGGAGCTGGGATACGCAGTGCCAGCCACGCACTGCACACTAATCATTATGTCCTACCCACGGTACTACATGCAAATACAATCCTTTGTGACATTTTGTCAAATATTTTGAGGATTCTATACTCCTTATCACACCTCCATCCCCGTGTCCTCATCAACAATCAGGCACACAGGAATCAGTTCCACGGATGGCACGGACTTGAGCTAGTCACACACACAGCCTTGTGCCAAATTAATGAAAAGAAAATTAAAGATTTACACAGAAGTGGCTAACAGGCAGGGCATGGGTGAGGCAAATTCAAGTTCATATTTACCTTGCTGAGCTGTGTATGGCAGAAGCCTTGGGAAAAGCAACTTTACCCTGGATTTGTGTAGTAAGAGATGTAAACATTACCTATAGTATTCAGCATATGACATGATGGATAAATCAATTTAAAGGTCCTGCATTTGGAAAACCTACGGCAAGGGTCAATACCTATAGTCAATGAGTCCATATATGATCTGATTGAGAAAACGTAAAAACATTTCAGGACTCAGGAGTTGGCTACAGTACAAGGCATGCATTTTTGAACATTGATTTGCCAGAAGTGTATCTGTTGTCTGTTGCTCCAGGCTGGCATTTTTAATTATTTTTGGGACAAATGGATCTGTGATACACAGAAAATCTGTAGGGCTTCTTGTCAAATTAATAAAATAATAATGAAAGTGGTCATCTCAGACTGCAAACTGTCAGAAATCCTTGAGAGATCTATAGCCATCTTCGTGGCTGAGCAAACTTACACGCCCCTTCATGCCGTTTTAAATCCTAAGTGGGGTGACATAAACTAGATTGCGTTATGTCCATTGTATACAATGACACCTACTGTGACAAAACCCGACTATGTTTAATGACCTTTTTAAATCTTATACCTAGAGTCCATAAAAGCATTGTAATTCAGTTGTAAAACACACTTTAATAATCAAAATGCAGCTGTTAAAATAGCATTGCTCATAATTCTAACTTGAGGCAAATTTTTTTTTGTTGTTTTTTAATGCAGAAGAGCAGACCACAGTTTAAAATTCCTATGAGGTCACTATTGGCCATTACAGTGTTTTTTTGCAACTTAATAATAGATGTTTTAAAGTTTAAGTGCAGCCTCAGGCACTCATAAGCATTTATTACAAATCGCTGGTTGCCTCCCTTATGCAGAGAGGAATAACATTTACATACAGTAGCACAGATTAATAAGATAAAAAATTTGAGAAAGCCGTCAGTCAGGGAGTGAAACTGGTGCTAATAAAGCCCACTATATTCTTCGGAAATATCAAGCCGTCTGTTCCAATATTTTGCCATTCCCCATGAGGTATACAAATCCAAATCAGATAAGTCTCAAGCAATGCCAAAGACATGCTGCTCTGCTCTCCAGCGGCACCCGGCTGAATCTTTTATTTATCTTCAGAGCAATTGTACATTCTGGTAGACGAAAGACTGAAATAAACTGAACATCACTCATCAGAAAGTTTCATAAAACGGGCCCTCTCCTTCCTTGTTTGCTAAACCATGATTAGTGAGAAAAATGCACTGCAAAGTATGTATCATGGTAAGGAAACATAATAGTAGGCATGGGACCTCTGTAAGCAAAGGCTAGTTAAATAGAACCACATCTTGTCAGAGTTTAAAATGATGCTTATGTGAAATCAGACCTCGAGGAGACAAAATTGCTTTCGGAAAGGAGACCACCACGAACCTGGCCGCTTCTCCCCTTTTGGAGTGGCTCAAACCCAAAGGTGCAGGGGAAAGAGAAAACAAAATAGCGCACATAATTTCACGCGACGATTAAACTGCAAAGATCCTTGTTATAGCAGATCACTGTGTCACTCTCTCTCAAACTGCAGCATAACGAAACTGCACGTAAAATCATTTCTGCCCCTCGGAACAGTGCTAATTAAAAAGTACAACCGTTAGTGTTCTGATTGGGGATGAGGCTGCCCGTTCTTTCCAGCCCAAGTGAACATTGATAAAGGAAATTTATTTATTTATACATAATTATTATTGTTACCCTACTGAACAGTGCTGGGGATTTAGAGAAATGAGACGCCACGGTTCTAATTTTTCTTCAAGAAGTCTGCCATATTAACTCCATTGAATAATTACTGAAAAGTAATACACTCGTGTAATATTACCTTATGCAAAATTGCATTAATCAAAAAGTGAGCCTGCTGCAATCAAGCAATTTGGGGGTGGGGGAGGCATGCATGCATGGCATATTTTCCTCAGGACTTCTTTTCCTTACAGCAGGGTATTAACTAATAGTTTTGTAGCAATGATCTCATGAAAAAAAGGAAGTAAATCAGAGAGGGAAAAAAATACAGCCCTGGTTTTCACATAGAAAGGGCCACACAAATGGCAAAGGCATGACCAGTTACTATCTTGACAGCTTCCTCCATGGCTCAGATTCTGTACACAATAAAATAAATCCTGCCTGACCTCTCCAAGGAGCCAGACCATTGTTCTCCACACGAAGAAGTAAACGTAGATGCTTAATTACACCCAGGCAGCTTTACAGAACATGGGGCTTAGGATACAAAATGAACAGTTTCCTGTTGCAGTAGGCTTTCTTCGGAAATTAAGGGGAAAAAAATGTATACGTGGGGTAGATCATTCCAGGTGCGCGTGAAACGTGGCAAATTAGTAAGGCTTCTTGTGCATACATAATGTGTCATAAATACTGGAGTCCTAACGGCACTAATGCAAGTGCAATCATTTTTATAGCCTTTTGTCTTGTAAGTTTTGCTGAGAAAAGTGGAAGGTACCTCTCGGATTAGAATGAAGCCCTGTGCCATCACTGGGGATGAAACAGCATTTGTTAGAAATGTGTATTTCATGTATTTATTTTGAAAAGGCCCGGCGGCAGAGTGGCCGGCTGGGCTGCTGGTTATTTTGTTGTTGTTTGGGTTGTTGTATTTTTTTTTTTTTTAATATTCTTCTTAGTGTCCATGGCTGTGAAGTGTGGTTTCTTCCACCAGCCTCTCCCAGGCTAGCTGTGAATAGTGCCCATTTTGAGATTAGGAGATTAGGTTATTCATCACTTGAGATGCTCCCCGCTGTGCTGCCACTATCAGAGCGCAGCCAAATCAAAACATCTCTGGAAGGCATTTCAGAATAATTGAATGCATCATAATTTCCCTATTAATACATATCTCATATTACAGATTATGCATGAAATGTTCACATTATCTGTTACTTTTTGTTAACGTCGTGCTCCTTGCCAGTAAATTTAATACACAGAGTGAATCAGCATGCTATGATGAAGGGATAGGTTACTGATAGCCATTTTTTTTTCAGGATTCAGTAGAAAATTAAAGTAAATCGATCATTTTATAGCCCCACTGGAATGGCTACAAGGGCATGTTGCTAAGCAAATGGTAATTTAAATGTACTGTGTAATTTTTCTACACAATTTACTGAAGGCAGATTTTATTTCTCAGTTAATATCAGATGCTCTTTATCTGTTAGTGCATGATAGACAAATTATTAATCTATGTTTTAATCAAATGCTGCAGCTTGACAACTGGTCATGTAGGCAGTATAGGAGTTAAATCCTGTATCCTGGAAGAATATGACTAATATTAATACCTGGAAAAAGACAGATGATTAATTAAATATTCACTTGTATAAAAAGCGTGCACTAAATTTTAACAAAAAGTAATCAGAATAATCCTAACAAAATTTAATAAAAATGTCCACATCTCATAACAACAAGTTCTATACAGTATTTTCAAATTGATTGTACATTTGCATTCCATGAAAGTTCTGGCCAGAGGGGAGAAAAAGATGCCCTTTTTTAAAAACACTTTAAGATTTTGGCAATATTTTAGATGTAATATAGAAGCATATAACTAAGCACTGAAATATAATAACCACTTAGGACATTTTAGCCCATGGTGAAAACTTGTCTTCTTGGGCACATGCAAATAGCAAATAACTCTTTTTCTTTTTCTTAAAAAAAAGCCCTTACCCTGGATATTAGGATAGTTTCAATTTTATAATACATCAAAAGCTCCATATTTTAAGACAAAAAAAATACATAAGAGAATTTGGGTTGATGACACCCATCATTTTTCTGAAATTAAAAAAGCAAGAGAAGGAGGGCTCCATTTACCCTTCAGGTTGCTCAAGTAAATGTAAGATCTTCCTGCTGCTGGTGTACAAAATGTATTATTGTCATTAATGAAAAAGTTAATGGGCCATTTTCTTATATATCAATTTACATTTTACAATTTGAGTATACAAATGATATGTACAGCAGAGAGCTGATTATTTTTGCTCAAGGAAATAGTTTTAATGTGTTTTTATGGACATCAAATGTTGTGAATAATGATGCATCCACAGAATGCAAATAGGATGACAGTTCTTGGGCTGTGATCAACAGTCCTTGGATAAAAGGTCTGCTGGGACAATGGTGTTCTGTGGAGGGCCTGAACAGTAAAAAATGGCAAAGGAGGAGGACACTGGAATATTCACAAGGTAGATTAGCAGATGGGGTTTGGAGTATGTCACTCACATCGAGACAGCAGATAATACTCCCAGTATTAAGAGAAACATGTATTTTAAAGAGAATGTGTTTCTGTAGCAGTGGACTGCAGAATGCGAAGATACTGCTGATAAAATCAATTTCTGAAATTAGATATGGCTCACCAAATAAGAAATGGATTTTAATAACATACTGATACTACAGTCTCAAATATCTTTGGTTTACTAACTTACATGTGTGGAGATCACTTCTCCTACCCACTTAAATAGCAGTCACTGCTGTAAACAAATAGAAATATCTCCAGGAATACTACACAACAGAGTCTTCTCAATGAGATGTGAAGAAAAATCTGACACAAAATGAGTGCCTGTTCCAAAGGCATGGAAGAATGTCAGATCTTCCGCAAGACCACAACAAGTATCACAGAAGAGCAGCTATTCCCTTTACCAGTCATTGAAATTTGTGGCCATCAGCACGTTATATGCTCTTTCCCAGCATACCTGAACCTGTAAGGGATAACTGAGCATCGTGGAGACCAGCCAAAAGCACAAATGCCCATCCACCCACCATTCCAGAACTGATGTCACCAATTTCTACCTGGGATTGGAGGGTTATAACATTGACCTGTACACGCACACACACACACACACTCAGGCTATGTTAGCAGAATGCCAAAACATCTGTAGAGAAGGGAAAACCTTAGCCAATTGTTCATTTCTCCCTTTTCATCTGCATGTTTGATAAAGGGGACTCAGTAATCTCCCATCAGTGAGAATTCTCATTGAAATAAAAAATTTTGACAAGAAAAAAATAAAAGTAAGGCTGAGCTACCTACTTACAAAAAACAAACAAACAACAAAAAAACCCTGGGTAAATAATTTCTAAGGAGCTAAGTATGAGTAAATTTGAAGGAAATGCTGTTAAGACCTCTCAAAACAAAAAGCTTTGCAAACGATTTTGTACCTATTTCTTTAAGAATTTAAAAGAGAAAGGGGCCTCAGACAGCAGGCAGTATCCATGATAAGCTGCATCAGGAAAAATTAAATTAAATGGGAAATAAATCCTATACCATTTACATTTTCTATAAAACATTGGGATTTCCCAAACCAACAACAATGAAGCAACACTGGAAAAGTATATTATTATATGCCCTCAGTATACACTAAGAGAAGCTGAATGTAAAGAGATAGCTACCCATATGTGCATATAAATAAGAAACATCATAGAGATGGAAAAATTGCTCTCCAGGATGAAATGCAGTAATGGAAGTGGAAATACATTGCTCTGGGAATGCAGCATTATCAAATCTTTATTTTTCAGTTTTTTTCAATAATGCAAGAATTGACAAATTGTCAAGGTTTTTGTTCCAGGATTACTTTCTGATATATTTCTTTTACCACTTCCTCCTCTGCCCTCAAGAGCTCACCTTTAAGTGTTTTAGCCAACGATTAGCAAAGTTTCCTGAACTGCCTTCATAAACCCTGCCTAGACAAGCGCACAATGAAAACCACCACTGCAAAAGTAAAAAATCCCACCTTTGAGACTTCCTTCCCCCAAACAAGCACAGTTATGAGTTGAGGGAAATGGGGGACCCATATGCTTGTATTGAAACCAAGATAACTGGAATTATTTGATATGTGAAACACTGAGTACCAAAATAATTAAATTTGGAAAGGCTCCTAGAAAATTAGTTAAGTTCCCAGCATTCCTTCAAAGAGAATGTCCTTCCCACCCACCTCTATCCAAAACAAAGTTATTTCTTTAACTTCTTCCTCTGGTCTGGAAATCAACGTGCCTACATCCTCTTATATTTGAATTTATTTTCTCTGCCAAGATCCAGCAGCAGTGCCTTTAGGCACACATAGGAAATGAAGTAGGTTGGACCTGCTATCTTTAGCTATCCTTCTATGCATGACTAAAAGCTGAAGAGAGTTAAATGACCTCATATATATAAGAACTATTGTACAATAAAACTGTTTCCTCCAAAAAAAAAACTATGAACATGGTTCATATATACATATGCATATATGTGTGTATATATATATACACACACACACAAATATATATGCATATGTCTGCCTGCAATGTGGGATACCTGGTTTGATCCCTGGGTTGGGAAGGTCCCCTGGAGAAGGGAATGGCTACCTGCTCCAGTATTCTTGCCTAGAGAATTCCAGGGACAGAGGAGCCTGACCAGCTGCAGTCTATGGGATCACAAAGAGTAGGACACGACTGAGCAGCTAACACACACACATAAAAGCATTCAGTTCAGTTTAGTCGCTCAGTCACATCCAGCCCTTTGTGACCCCATGGAACATAGCATGCCAGGCTTCCATGTCCATCACCAACTCCCGGAGCTTGCTCAAACTCATGTCCGTCAAGTCGGTGATGCCATCCAACCATCTCTTCCTCTGTTGTCCCCTTCTCCTCCCGCCTTCAATCCTTCTCAGCATTGAGGTCTTTTCCAATGAGTCAGTTTTTCTCATCAGGTGGCCAAAGTATTGGAGTTTCAGCTTCAGCATGAGTCCTTCCAATGAAGGACTGATAAATGCATACAGACACCTAAATGCACACAGACACATAAATGCATACAGACATATATATGCGCTTTTCAATTCTGACATGAAAGCATAAGTTTAAACATATATATACATCACTACATAGGTTATTCAGTTAATGAAGTTTTATCGTATAGCTTAAATATACTATTTTTAGTATAGTTGAGTATATTATCTTCAGTATAATTTAGAATTTATTCAGTGCATTTCCTCCACCTGATTAGCCAAGAAATCAAAAGTGCCAATGGACTCTCAGTATTTCATCAAAATAGAAGGCTGGTATTCATAATTTGAATTTCAGCAAAACCTATGTTTCATTTCTCTAATCTGGATCTAAAAATCTCACTTCAACTTTACAAAGAAAGTGGAAGTGATCATCTTTCACAGAATAGGGTATCACTTGAAAAATATCCAACAGTCAAAAGATTTTAACTTGGAAATCCAGAAAATGATGAAATAGCTTGTTCCAATCATCCAGCAGAGTCACCATTTTAGAAACATATCCAATGCCCCCTTTTTCTCACGAATAAGTTATAAAATTAATAGGATCAAAACAGTGAAAAAGTCATCTATTATCCCAACCCTACAAAATAACCTATATTATTTTTTCCACATCTTCCAAATTTGAAATATGCATATATTTTACATATAGCATACAGCACTTGCATCAGACTTTTTCACTTAAAGCTATGGAATAGGCATTCGTCTTGCTTATCATAACTGGTCTTCAAAGAGACGATCTTTTTAATACATAAATATTTTTTCAGTCGGAAGCAGTATAGTAATTTTGTTTTTAAAGAGGAAGCTGTTGCCTTCTGATGGAAAATAAAGAAGTCAAGGTCAGCAGGATCATATTTGAAAGCCTAATCGCTCTTGAATTGGTGTCAGTACCTGTGATCGACCAGGCTTCTTACTAAACAATGAACTGAGAGTTCTAGCTTGGAAGGCAAAACTTTTATTTTGTTCATAGTCTCAAATGGTAACAGAACTAAACCAACCAAGATCTCTGAAAAATGTAGAGGTTGCACTCACACCTGTCCATACCTAAGGGACAGAGCTTCTCCCAACAAAAGGCTTTTTCCAAAGCAAAAAAAAAAAAAATCATTTGCAAATTTCAAACTCTCTTTTTGGAGCTTTCTCCAGGATAATGAAGCTTTATAGCAGCCACGATCATTTGTGGATACATTTTGTAGCCAAATGAAAAATACATGGAAAACATCTCACAAAAATGGACCAAATCAATAAAGCAAATGAATGCTTCTCCTCAGCACTCAGCAGGCACAGCCTTATTTTCCCACCATTCTACAGTAAATCAGCAATCTAGCTTGAAAAATAAAAAGAATATTTCACCACAAAGTGACTGCATTTAATAAAATGCAAGCTCTCCTGCCCAGACAGAGAAAATTTGAAATCAATAGTCAAATTCCCCATCTTCTTTTAAGTGAGAGAAACTAAGATGTAACTTTATTGTTGCCTCATGAATTATCCCATGGTTCTTCACGTTGTGGCAAGAACCCTGCCAATTGTTCACTTCTCAGGTAAAGAAGAAAGACAAAGCCCAGGAAATAAATCAACAAACGACTGTCTCCTTTGGCAAACAGATGAATTAAAAGGGAAAATAATTTCCTTCTTAAGAATATCAGGACACCAATAGTTGAAATGTATTGTTAGAAAGTATACTACCATTTTTTAAATTGAGAGCTTCCTCTCAAATGGATTTTTGTAGCACTGTAAAAAACAAACAAAATAACAAACCATGTAGTATTGAATTTGTTTAAGAAAAAAAAAAAGATGTTTAATATGGTGCTTCAACCACCATAGGGGTGAGGGAGTACTTTCAAACTAGCACCAAGATGGACACCTGGGCAAACAGAAACTGTGGGCAATGTTTTAAGACTCCGACCACCCTGGTAATGCCTCTGCCAAGTAAGCTTGGGAGGAAGAATGCTCCTGAAAGGCCAGAGTTGCCTGGCCTTCCCTGTTGATTGGAATTTGCACATGTAGAAAGGTCCCAGGGCAAAATTTGTGGCACTCCGGTGCCCCCTTGTGTCCAATTTGGCACCAGCATGAACTACACCAAACCTGTTTAGAAAGCAGAGCTGGAATTTCTTACATCGTACAAGGTGGGGTGGGTAAGAACTGAAATGTTCTATCTCTGCATCTGTGAAAAAGTCAGCTGCTGGTGCAATGAGAGATTTCCACACTGCTGCTTCCTCACATTTCCGATGTCCTTCACCTTAACCCCTTGGCTGAATTTCAGCTGGTGATAAACCAGAAGGAACAGTCTTGTATCCCTGGCTTCTGGACCCCCAAAACAAGGAAAATCATTTTAGATAGAAAAATGTTATTTGCTTATTACCAAGATACAGAAAAAACAAGATAGGATTTAGAGTTCTTTTGATAGAGTCTTGCTTAGCTTCGGATCTCTACCAAATTTTGAGTCTTGCCAGATTATTTTTATACATTTTCCATGACAGTAACTATTTCACTCCATCATCATTATTATGTTTTCTACATGCAAAATGACTCTAGAAAATTGGGTCACCAATGGATCCAAGAACGTAACTACATTTACCAGCTCCATTCTCACTCACCTATACATACCTCAAAGCATTACAAACCAATTCCACATGTAATAAAGCTTGGAAATTTTTCAAATTCAATGTTGGGTTGAGGGTGAAGGACAATATTCGCCATAAATATAAATTCGCTTCTGATGTTTATCTCTGTAGATGGTTTGACTGCAGAACCGGAATTGGATTGCAGTTCTGTCTGCTAGAATTACCGGGGATCCATCTACGCCTTCTCAACACATTTATTCACACATCTCCAAAGACATTCCAAAGTGGAGGTTGCATGCTTCCTTTGATGGAAATGACTGTTGAACATTTCAAACTTCATATTGTATCAAAGAATGGGGGGAGAAGGGAGCCAGTGATAAATCAGAGAAACAAAAGGCAGGGAAAGAGAAGCAGTCAGAAGGGAAGTGCACGAATGGAAAGGGGAGAGAATACCGTGAATCAGGCTACAGATTTCAGTGAGAAGGACTTTTCTGTCTGTCTCCAGTGGAAAGAGAGTACAACTGTTGACTCCCTTTTGCTCTTTTTCTGGAAATCATTAGAAATACACGTGGGAATTACAGGGCTGCATGGATGGCTGTCTTTATGCTGTTGGTAACACAGTGGTCCTCGTGGACAATGGATGTTTCCTCTGTTCACCTTCAAAGGTAGGGTAACGCTGGGCCATTCTACCACCACTGCTGCTCAGTGAACCCCTCGTGTGAATTACCCAGTTCGCTTCCAACAAGATGAAGAGGGAAATCCTTTGGTGATTGTTCAGGATAGTAAACCACTGCTGAGCAACACTTACATTGGACATTTCCATCCAAAAAAGAAAAAAAAAACACCAAACAGGCTAGGAATTGAGGAAAGAAAAGTGATTTTTTCCCTCCAATCTTAAATCACAGCCTCCTTCACATCTTGCAATAAGCGTGCGGCATGATTTCCATCTTCATCTGCTGTCAATAGGGCATTTACTCAAGATGCCTTTCTTTTGATCAGAATGGTTTGTACTTCTGTGCCCCATGCCCCCTGCAACTAGTGACATTTATTTAAAAAGAAAACTCATTCTAAGGAGGGTCGAAAGTCCCCGGGGGAATAGTAACTGCCACAAACAGGGATTGAATCTATCACCTTGACCTTTATCCCAGTACTATTCAATCCAGGATTTGTCTTGACACAGTGCCTTACTTAGAGTACTCACAAGGTAAGGTCAAAAGTAACGTGTTCCACTAGTAGCAAAGTGTAAAAGTGTGTCAGTGATTTTCTTTGCTACAGACATAAACAAGAGTAGCTTTAAAGTTATCCACAAATTAGAGATACGGTAAATTGTATTTCAAGTTTTTGCCTTGAGAGATGAGAGAGGAGGTACGGGGTTATAGTTGATGTCCCCTCTCACATAGAGCCAAGGGACTCAATGCCTGACCCCTTGACCAGGAATAACCATCGAGAAGAATATTTCCTAGAAGAGTTAAGTCATCATTTTCTATAAAATGGGGCTTCCCTGGTGGCTCAGACGGTAAAGCGTCTGCCTACAATGTGGGAGACCCGCGTTCTATCCCTGGGTTGGGAAGATCCTCTGGAGAAGGAAATGGCAACCCACTCCAGTACTCTTGCCTGGAAAATCCCATGGACGGAGGAGCCTGGTAGGCTACAATCTATGGGGTCGCAAAGAGTCGGACATGACTGAGCGACTTCACCTCACCTTCACCTTTCTATAAAAGGGACCTTCAGCATAGAGTTCGGAGAAGGCGATGGCACCCCACTCCAGTACTCTTGCTTGGAAAATCCCATGGACAGAGGAGCCTGGTAGGCTGCGGTTCATAGGGTCGCTAAGAGATGGACATGACTGAGCGACTTCACTTTCACTTTTCATTTTCATGCATTGGAGAAGGAAATGGCAACCCACCCCAGTGTTCTTGCCTGGAGAATCCCAGGGACGGGGGAGCCTGGTGGGCTGCTGTCTATGGGGTCACACAGAGTCAGACACGACTGAAGTGACTTAGCAGCAGCAGCATGGAGTTGGACTGGAAGGATGACAGAAAGAATGATCCCCAATGACTGACTGCCTGGATGGAGAAGCCTAGAACTAACTCCAAGAGTCTAGGTTCACATATTCAAACTTAGAGAATCTATCAGTTGTATCACCCACATTCTGCCTGAAAACATCTTCCTCCTGGATCATCTCATAACTCATTCCCTTACTTCATGCAGGTCTCTGCTCAAAAGTCATCTTTTTGAAGAGGTCATTCCTGATCACCCTAGTTAAAAAGATAGCCCCACCTCAGACACTCTCAATTCCCTACACTCTGCTTTATTTTTCTCTGCAGCACCTATTACCACTTGACATTATAGTGTCCAGGCTTATTGGCTATCTCCCTCCATGGAATGTAAACTCTAGGATGGTTCTGTCCACTGCTGTGTCTCCAGTGCACAGAAGAGTGTCTGCAACAGCAAGTGCTCACTACATACTGGTGGGATGGCCAATGGATTGAACGTACCTCTAAGTATTCCCTGAATGCAAACATGCCTTAAGAAATGCTGGCGAAGTCCTGCTCCAATCAACCGTCATACACTTCTCCAATTCTGGAATGGCTTCCCTGAGAGTACACTCAGCAGAAAGTGCTCAAAGCCCCAGGGTTAACGTAACTGAGTATTGTGATTTATGATTCTCAAACTTTTCTCACACCTCTGAATCACCTAGCGAGCATGCTCAAAATCTGATAACCAGGCCCAACTCCTCAAGTTTCTGATTCAGCATGCAAGTGCCTGAGAATCTGAATTGTTGATAAGGTCCCAGATGATACTGATACTCCTGGTTTGGAGACCACAGTTCAATATCACTTTCTCTCCAAAATCCAAGAGCCATGGCAGCAGTGAATAGTTGTTAAATACTTCAAGAAATTAGAACACAAGATATATGGAGTCCAATATATATTTTCCCTGTATTTTTAAGAGATGGCTTGCCTGCTGAGAGTTGACTCAGCATGGACTGAGTGCTTTCCTCTCCTTTTTCATTAATGATACTTGCGTGAAAATGGTTGAAGAAAACTGATGTGAACCATGCAGAAGTCAAGAGAGAAGTCTCATGAGGGCTACAAGTTCTTGAACGGTGCAAATCTCTCAAGAGTTTTGATTCAGAAGGAAATGTTGGTGCTTGATGGGGTGAGGAAGGTGGGGAGGCCCTCCATTAGGTTAATGTCAACTTTGAAATGGTCACAGGAAGCACAGTTTAGCCTGGCAGTTAGTGGCAAGCAGCCAAGGGGCCTAGGGTTACCAAAGCTCACCACACAGAGTGTGGCTGTAAAGTCATGCTATCGTTATCTGGCTCAGCCATCTGTGGGGCTTGTTGCTTTGAAATGTCCCTCTTGAGTCTTTGGTTTTCACCTTTCTCTTACAACAGGGAGAAAAAAGAATTGAATGTAATTTAATGTTTTCTAAAAAGGCAGATACTATGTCATTCACAGGGCCCTGGCTCCCATCTCATTACACAACTGTGGTGATGGATCCTTAGCAAGATGGATACAGAGCAAGTTACCACTAACGTCCAAGGTAAAGAGTCCTCTTATGGTTTCAGATTGTCAGGGAAAGGAAACCCAGCCTTTCTGCAGCAACTTACTTAGAAAAGGCTTCACAGAGCATGAGTGGATGAGCCAAAGAGAGAAAATTCCAATGTTTCTGTTAGGTGTTGGTTCTTTATCAATTGATAGGACTAATTCACTGTGGACACATACAGTAAAATCTTGGCTTTGTGCATTAAAATATAAATGTTTCAAAGGCCAAAGATCCTTTACCATTAATGTCTTCTGAAGAGCTAATCCAGAAAATAGTGCCCTGGATCAGATTGGTACTTAGAATAATGAAACTCTTCTCCAGAGTTTCATAGGCTGGGTTTTCATAGCTGTGGTACTCTACTCTCTCCCTCCATTCCTGTGACATTCTTTCTGTGCTCAGTGCGTGTTAAGTCGCTGCAGTCTCATTCAACTCTTCGTGACACCATGGGCTGTAGCCCACCAGGCTCCTCTGTCCATGGGATTCTCCAGGCAAGCATACTGGAATGGGTTGCCATGCCCTCCTTCAGGGGCTCTTCCTGACCCAGGGGATTGAACCTGCGTCTCTTATGTCTCCTGCATTGGCAGGTGGGTTCTTTACCACTAGTGACACCTGGAAGGCCCATTTTTTTTCTGTACCTGCCCCAATAAAGTGAAAGTCACTTAGTCATGCCCTGCTCTTTGTGACCCCATGGACTGACTATACAGCCCATGGAATTCTCCAGGCCAGAATACTGGAGTGGCTAGCAGTTCCCTTCTCCAGGGGATCTTTTCAACCCAGGGATTGAACCCAGGTCTCCCACACTGCAGGTGGATTCTTTACCAGCTTAGCCACCAAGGAAGCCCCAATAAAAGTAAGGTATATCTTTCAAGGAGAGAGATGTCCACTTGTCACTCTCTTCCATCCTAAAAGTGCTACTTAGATGTATTTGAGGTTTGGTTAGACGTGAAGCTGCTCTCGTTCATGTGCTATTTTCTACCCTAAAAATCCTTCTAGCAGGAAGCCATCTTCCCATTCTGAAACTTTATTTATTTCTGTTACTCCAGATGTATGTGCCAATCAGTTTAGCTCCTGCCAATTCTTGTTTATTAATAATACTAACGAAAGAATTGAAATTCTACCAGATTTCAATCTCTTTTTTTTTTCATGCCTCAATAATGTGTCCTAAAAGAGATGAATTCTGATATTGTCTCAGCAACTCAAAGGACTAGGTACGATCAAAAATTTTCTGGCTTTTGCCCACCTTGCACAAACTCAGGAGGGCTACTCATGCTGCTAACTGCCACTGTGTATATGCAGATAATTTGCATTTTCATTGTTCTTTATTTTATGTTATTAGTTATTCATGAGATGAATATCGCATTCAACAACTAATCTATAAAGCTTTTGCTTTAAATAACAATGTGTCGTTTTTGTTGTAGGAGGTGGAATGGAGGATGGATGTCCCATTTAGAAACCTGTACAAAGAATTGAAAAAATGAATATATGAATGACATGCAGGCTCTTCGTTGCCATATGTAAAATCGGGATCTCAAAGAGAGCGGCATTAGAGTTGGGAGAAACAGACTGTACTACATGGGTCTGAACATATAAGGGCCGTATTAGCCAGCTGGACCTACTGAGAAAGGTCCCTCACCAGCCAGTCAAAGGGAAGAGAAGGTCAGGTTTAACCATACTATGTAATGAACCTGTAAATGACTAATTATGCCTCTCACCAAATAGCACAATCTGCATGTGAGGCGAAAACTAACACAGAATGCATCTGAACTCATTTTTTGTTCAGTTGGATATAGTCCAAGTTTCATACCATTGCTTTCTACTTTTCCCAATAAAGGCTCATGTCTATATTAACACAAATTGGAAAAAAAAAAAGGAAAGATTCTGTGCTCTTTCTTGGTTTCAGGAAACAGTACATGAATTCAGTAAAAACCATTCAAATTTGAGTGTGAGGTCCCAGCTGTATGTGGTGGGGTGGGGGCTTCTGTAGGTGTGTGCATATACTGTATACTACGAATACATGTTTAGCTGTACATCCTTACCTATTTTGGCATGAATGTTGATATAGATAATCCTTAAATAAGTTACTTTTAAAAACAGATCAATGATTTCATTTACCTGGAGGAGAGCACAGGGCCACCACAATTCTCAAAGGATTTCACCACAATCCCACTGTGGTTATCTAGTAGGAGTTGCTTCACCTTGGAGGCAGTGATTTGCTAGGCCTTGACTCACTTAGGAAAGAGGCAACTACCTCTCCCAGGGAATAAAAAATCCATAAGGAGAATCCAGATTTTTCTCAATAATACAAATTTGAAACTCAGAAACTCTGATAGAAAGATACTGCTGGCAGCAGTAATATGACCTAACACTATGGATAAAATAGAGAAAAATAGCAATCTGTGATTTAAGATTTTTGAAGAAGGGAAATTCATCTTTTCATCCTTTCATCTCCCCCATCATCTCCTGTTTGGTAAGTGTCGAAGGATAATGATAACAGCAATGACAGCTAACAGTTACAGGACTTCCTCAGTGCTGGGCACAGTTCTAAGCACTTCACAGGTTTCAATTCACATCATCCTCAAAACCACCCTGCCATGAGTTACTATGGTCATCCCCGTTTTACAGATGAGGAAACTGAGGCATGGAGAATTTATGAAACTTTACCAATGCTACAGAGCTAATCAATGGAGAAGGGAATTCATATTCAGAGGATCTGGCTCCAGAGTCCAGTCACATAATGGCTGTGCTAAATTGCCTCTTATTTATTATACAGCATAACAATTCCTGAACAGAATTGATGATTTTATTGAGAAGCTGAATTCTATTATCTCATACTGAAAATGGGAGTGCATGCAAAACTGAAAAGTCACACCTAAACTCTAGGAATACCAAAACATTACACACAAACACACATACACACACACAGACACACACACACACACACACACTGGAGTTTACGGAAACTAATGTTACAGCCACAGTTAGCTTAAAATTACTGATGTTCCCTGATGACATTTAATTCTTTGAAATTTTACAATCTATTTGGCCACTGAAATAGTGGCATCATTTCTAGACATTTCTCAACTGCAAATACATCACCAGTTGAGGATAAAAGCTGTCAGAATGTGCCGCATCTTTTGTCCACCTCTTGCCTTTTCTTTAAGGATCCAACTCTTCAGCCCTTCCCACACCCACTGTCCCATTCCAGCCTGCATTCTCTTCAATTTTACCATTCAAGGCAATTTCCATATCATGTGCCCCATTCCCCAAACACTGGGAGCTTTTGTAGACTATGTTTTAGCTCTGGAATGCTTTTTTTTTTTAATGAGATTTAATTGAACACCTCAACATTCAGAAAACTAAGATCATGGCATCTGGTCCCATCACTTCATGGCAAATAGATGGGGAAACAGTGGAAACAGTGTCAGACTTTATTTTTTGGGCTCCAAAATCACTGCAGATGGTGACTGTAGCCATGAAATTAAAAGACACTTACTCCTTGGAAGGAAAGTTATGACCAACCTAGATAGCATATTCAAAAGCAGAGATATTACTTTGCCAACAAAGGTCCGTCTAGTCAAGGCTATGGTTTTTCCAGTGGTCATGTATGGATGTGAGAGTTGGACTGTGAAGAAAGCTGAGTGCAGAATTGATGCTTTTGAACTGTGGTGTTGGAGAAGACTCTTGAGAGCCCCTTGGACTGCAAGGAGATCCAACCAGTCCATCCTAAAGGAGACCAGTCCTGGGTGTTCTTTGGAAGGACTGATGCTAAAGCTGAAACTCCAGTACTTTGGCCACCTCATGGGAAGAGTTGACTCATTGGAAAAGACCCTGATGCTGGGAGGGATTGGGGGAAGGAGGAGAAGGGGACGACAGAGGATGAGATGGCTGAATGGCATCACCGACTCGATGCATGTGAGTTTGGGTGAACTCCGGGAGTTGGTGATGCACAGGGAGGCCTGGTGTGCTGCGATTTATGGGGTCGCCAAGAGTCGGACACCAGTGAGTGAAATGAACATGTCACATCTCAGACGTATGAATAGAAATGTGGAGGACTTGGCACTTCTTTGCTGAGCTTCTCCCCCTCTAAGTCCCCAAAGAGACTGAGACACTGAATAGACCCTAAGCCACTGCTTTGACTCAAGTAAACACCCAGTTTGGGGGTGGAGCTTAGACCATGGCACATGCATGGATATTCAAGGCATGTCTCCAAAAAGAGCCTGCCCGTGGTTGACTTCAACCCAGGAAGTTCAGCCTTGCCTCAGCCCCATTCTCCTGGCACCTCAGCTGGGCCTTTAGTTTTCACACACAGTTTATCTACCATGGACGATGATAAGCACTCTCTACCAGTCAGTAGGAAGGTGGCTCTCTTCTCTTCTCGTCATTTCTCTGAACTTAGCCCCTCAGCTTCCTTTCTGATGTTCCTACTGCTCCTTCAAGCTGTCTCAGCTCAGACTCGTGTGGAGCTACCCAAACTGCGGCTGTCATACCTCCTTTCCCAAGACCATACTCCTGCTTCAAAGCTGGGATGGACTCCCTTACAGGATCCACTGCAGAAACAGCAGAAACTGAGCCCAGCCCCACAACAAGCCAGCTTCTCCCTGATGCTCTACTGAGGTCAAAGGCCCATTGCAAGGGCAAGTGAGGAGCAAACCAGATGGGTCCTGTCTGGGAATAATAGGAACAGACAATAATTCTCTTTTTTCAATTGGGGTATAGCTGTTTTACAGTATTGTGTTTCTGCTATACAATGAAAAGAATCAGCAGTATATGTTTATAATATCCCTTCCCTCTGGGATCTCCCTCCCAACCCCTGTCCCACCCACCTAGGTCATCACAGAGCACAAAGCTGAGTTCTCTGTGCTATAACGCAGCTTCTCACTTTTGGAAAGGAAACGCATTCCTTGCTTGAGGACAAACCTCTTTGACAATGCACTGATGCTATTTGAATGCTTCAGAAGTTCTAAACTATTCCCCAATTATGTACTTTTGCAAAAAAGGAAAAAAGAAAACTGTACAATGAGGTATGTTCATTGTAAGAAAAAAATAGAAAATAGATGAAGAAAAAAAAGAGTTCTAATTCCTCCAGATATTTTTCCACAGACAAATGCTTACAAAGTGGGAGAATAATATTTTATAGATTTCAATTTTATCATAATCATCTTTCAATATCCATTATATACATCTCAAGCATCATTTTTACAGTTTGTGGGATTATTCTTCCTAAAAGAATTCCCTGTTGCCAAGCTTTGCCATTGCTTCCAAGCTCTCTCTGCTTTAAGCATCATGGCAGTGACTGAGCCACGGGCAGATCAGTGGAGAGGAAGAGCTTTAGGTTCAGAGTGGCTCTAAGTCCTAAATAGCTGTGTAACTTGGACACTTGGACCTATTTTATAAAATCTTCTCATGCCTCATTTCACCATCTGTTTCAGGGGAGAGTAATTGTAAGAACATAGCTCGTCGGCCTGTTCTGAGCCTTTAGCGAGAAAATATATGTAAAGTGGTGAGCACTGTGCCTGCCTCATTTTGAGCAGCCAATAAAAGTTGGCTGTGATTAAATAACTCATCATATGATTACCTCTTTAGAACATATTTCTAGAAAGGGAATGAAAGGGTCATGGGGCCCAAACGTTCTCGAGGGTTTTTATCCATATTGCTAGTGTCTAGCTCCTCTCCCACTGGTAAGAGAGGAAGGGAAAGCCTGCCTCTTTCACTTTGGGATGTGGTCCTGTTTTCAGAAGGCAGCATGGGGGAATGGAAAAGGCCCTGAGCTTGGAGACAGAAGCTCTGAGGTGATGTCTCAGCTTTGCTACTTATTCAGTAATCATGTGACCTTGAACTCTCAGCCCGCTGATCCTCAGTGTTTTCATCTATTAAGAGAAGAGGGCTGGGAAAGCAGGTAGCCATATTCACACAAAAAGGCCTTAAAATAGTCAAAAGATACATTATGAAAGTATTTAATCAATTATTCCTAGTCATCCCCATGTGAGGCACTTTAACTTACCTGGGGTCTGGCTCTAGCTAAACCTAGAATCGTTAGAAAACAGAATTCTAATTCAGTTCAATTCAATTTAACATTTTCTGAGCACTCATTATGTGTCAGATACTGAGCAAAACTCTGAAGCTAGAGACAGAAACAACAGAAATAGGGACCAGGTAAAACCGTTGCTGAGAGGGACTTCTTAGGAGGGTATGGGAGGTTACACATATTTAATGAAACCTAAATAAAATTAGGACGAATTTGAAAACTTTGTTTTATCCTTTCAAATCCCATCAAAGTTGCCAAACTATCATCCAAAGATTAGAAATAAATTGAGTGATGGGAGATATTACCCAATAATCAAACAAAAGAAAAAGGAAATAAAATAAGTGAAGTACACCTAAGAACCTCTGAGTTCGGAATCTCAGATAGTATGTCTTTGAGCTCTTCACATCCACATAGCTGATGGCAGCATCTGCCCATGAACATGTGGCCTTCCATGGCCAGAGAGAAGGGTCAGGGCCGGAGAGGGTGCACCAGGGACCTGGACACACACAGCCCATTCTCCACTGGACGGACATGCCTCACCACCAACTCCCACCTCATTCGTATTCTCAGCCCTTACAAGTTCCTCTTCTGTCTTAATCAGCTCTGATCTGCTTTTAGCAGACAATAATAGGAATAAAGAGCAGCATAGATTTTTGGCATGTGTGCGCTTTTTTCCCCCCTTAATCTTCTCTCAAAAAAAAAAAAAAAAGTCTTCTCTCTTTTATAGGCTTATATTGTTTCAGAAAAGTAAAAAAAAAAAAAAGGCAGGAAGAACTGTGACCATAACAGACATCTCCTTATAGCAAAGCTGCATATTTCATTATCGGCAGGACCAATCTTAATTTACAACAGACATTGCTGGGCTTGCATTTTATGTTAAAATAATGGAAATGCTTCCTTATGAAACTTATAATGAAAAATATAAATAGTATATCTTTTAATGATTAGCACTGACTAATTCTACTGGTGCTGAGTAGCATGTGCTGAAGAGATGGATTATCTCCGAAACATAATTTTACGAAGCACTGCTATGTAATTTGTTAAAGCATTTAGTAATAAGTATGTCTAATAAAATATGAAAAAAATATTTAGAAAATGAACCATAATTTTAATATAATTTTAATTAATGGGAGTGCAATTGCAGTGGTTTAAATTACATTCCCAGTGGTAAGAAGCCTTTCAAACCTAATTTGTAAGCCAAGATGGTGGCTCTAATGACTGGCAGCAAAGTTTCTTCAACAGATTTCATGGGGCATGATCCAAAGATAATAGGTTCTCAGCCCAATGACAATCCAATTACAATGCCAATCAAAGCCAACTTCATGCACTCTAATTATCAGATTTAGCTGTCAGCTCAAATACAAACATAACACTTTTATTTAAATAAAAATTTAATTTAGGGGGGAAAAAAGACGACTTCATGTGTGATTTATTGAGACTGCCAGAGCAATCTAACTTATTTCCCTGGTAATATAATAAAATCAGTCTTGTATTTAAAAAAATAATAATAAAGGAAACTTCTTCTCCCCCACCCAATCTCCTATATCTGCTATGTGATATTATTTAAGAGTTAATTTAAGCAAAAAAGCATAACCTAACATGGCAGCAGATATTTGCCAACTAGAAGTAGGTTAAATAGAGTATCAAGGTTTCAGTGAGACAAAATTCCAAGTGAATAAATGACAAAACCTAATCCGTTTTTACTGCTCATTAGGAGAAATCGTGTTTCAACTGAAATCCACTTGCGTGCACGCGTGTGTGCTCAGCTGTGTTTAGTCGCTAAGTCGTGTCTGACTTTTTGTGACCCCATGGACTGTAGCCCACCAGGCTCCGCTATCCATGGGATTATCCTAGCGAGAGTACTGGCATGGTTTGCTATTTCTTTCTCCAGGGGGTCTTCCCAACCCTTTGGATTGAAGACAAGGGATAGAACCCTAGTCTCCTATGTCTCCTGCATTGGCAGGCATATTCTTCACCACTGAGCCACCTGGGAAGCCCTTTTATAAGATAGATTTGCATAAAATTAAGACATGCCTGGGGGTCTTTGAGAGGAAGGCAAGGTTATAATATGAGGAGTGTAGTACTGGTGAGGTGCAGGGGATCACAGAGAAACTTCACCTCCACAAGCTCTGATCTAAGTCCCCAATTACAGACGGAAGGGTCTCAAAACCCTCCTCTGGGACCTCCCTTGTTCAGCTAGAAGACGCTCTGTAAGGTCACACTCCGGGATACATCTGTTCATACTAACACTCCCCCAGGACTCTGTCCCCTTCTCATCCTTACTCCTGAGGCCAAGTCTACCCTAAATGTCGAGCTCCTCACTTCTTAAATTCTTCTCCTTTAAAAGACACTTAAAATGTCCACACCTACCACATAGTATTAAATAAGATTCACAGCAGGCTAAAACAAAAAGTTAATTTATTTCATCTTACATACTTGGAGTTGAGAGTCACTTGAATTACACATGTAAATAGATGCAAACGTATGCAAATCAGGGTTTCTCCATATAAACTGAGTGGGGGGAAAAAAACCTTATAGTATTAGTAATATTCTGGGATTTTGTGGTGTTTTAAAATAAATTATTTCCTTCCTTCACTTCCAAATGTAAGTAGCTATCTCAGTCTTGACCGAATGAAACCAAAAGTTTCCAGACTTTAAAGAATAATTTTTTGTTTTTAAAGATTGAACCAGATTTTAGTCAGATTGAGATCATGCTATATTTCAATTTTAATCATAACATCTTAAATACAACTCTCCCAGGAAAAACTAAAACTTTCTTAATAGAGGACAAAGGAGTTCTCCAAATAGATCTTAGCTTTAGGTCTGACAATAAAATAATTAAAAGTGCTTCTGAGAGCAGGAAGGGTAATAATACACTGCAGAAAGGTGAAGGTGACAGACAAAAAAAAAGAAAACCAGAGCTCTTGGTTATTATTTTCAATAATAGTAACATATATTTAGGTATTTTTGCATGCATTATCTCACTCTACTTCCAAAATCAATCCTCAGGCTTGTCGCAATTGATTTTGTTCTCACCGAAATGTCTTGAGGCAGTAAAAACAGTCTTATCCCCTGTTCGGCTATGGCTTCTTGAGTTCTAGTCCTGGTGTGTAACATCTTTCTTTGCATAGAGAACATATGATTCTAGCCACCTCCTGGATAATTGCACCGAGAATGAAGACACCTCACCCTTACATGTCTGGGTCACACACAATTATTCCCCATTAAACCTGTCCTTTGGGAGTACCTTTTACTTCATGGCAACTGTTGTCTCACTTGGCAGACAGAACATCAAGTCATACTCAAAACCTCTCTCTTTCGCAATTGTACCTTTGACTTAACAGGCACCAAGTTATTTGCAGATACCTTAAAAAAATCAGACCCAATCTTTCACAGTAACAGAGGGAGAATCAGCCCTAGTGAAGGCTATCTGGAACTCATAGCCTCCCATTCGTACCCTGAGACTCACCCTCCCTTGGGAAACTCATGCTAATTACTGTTACCAAGAACAGGAGCCCCCATGGAGTGGTTTAGCCCAACATGGAAACAACTTTTTCTCCCATTCCTCAAAGCCCAGCTGAGACAAAATTCCACTAAGCAAAGATAATAGAAAGGAAATAAACGCAAGAATAGCAAGCAACTGGATAGTCTAATGTATGCAATACAGATCAGTCAATTTTAGCATGGAGTCCTCTGGGAATGACTGAGCCTTCCTAGCTCCCAAATTGCAGCCAATTTGGGGTGGGAAGGACCCTTCCCATCCCTGAAAAGTGGCCAAAAATCCCCAGCACAGTGGTCTCAAATAAAGGGCTGACCTGAAAGAATGAGATCTGAGAGAGACTTGTCTTCTTCTAGCTGGGTGCAATTCTTCCTATGAACTTCATCTCCCTACGTGAGGACCTCAACTTCCCGAATGTCTGTTAGGGAGACCACTGCAGCCTCCCACACTGACAGAGTCCTGAGATTACCTTACAGTCTCAAAAGAACTCAGCAGTCAAAATCCAGCACTATAAATCTAACACAGGATTTGTACATATGTGGTGGCAGGAGGTCTGTTCTTCATCCAAGTCCAGTATTTTCAAAATATCTCTCAACTCTGTCCTTTTCTCACTACCAATCCTCCTAAAGTCAGTCATTTCTATTTTCTTTCATAATAATGTCTATGAAGTTTTTTAAAACGATAAATTGTAATTCATGTTCATTTTAAAAAATCTGCAAAGACATAGAGAATGGTCTTATAGACACAGTGAGGGAAGGAGCGGGGATGAATTGTGAGAGTAGCAAGACATATATACACCACCATGCGCGAAATAGACAATGGGAAGCTGCTTTATAGCACACGGAGCTCAGCTTGGTGCTCTGTGATGACTGGCCTGGTTGGGGCAGGGGATGGGGTAGGGGGAGGTGGGAGGGAGGCTTCCAACGGAGGGGATATATGTATACTTGTAGTCGATTCATGTGGTTGTACAGCAGAAACCAACACAATACTATAAAGCAATTATCCTTCAATTAAATTAAAAAAAATCTGTAAAATAATCTGAAACCCAAAGACAAAACCAGAAGTCATCCATATTCCTGTGCTCTCCACCATGTCTTATCTGAATGCACACAGTGGTCCATTGATTCTTCCAGATTCCAACTTCTCCCCACTACCATGCAGCCACAATATTGCCTCTGCCTTACATTCACTTCACATGCATTGCTGCTGCTGTTGCTAAGTCGTTTCAGTCATGTCTGACTCTGTGCGACCCCATAGATGGCAGCCCAACAGACTCCCCTGTCCTGGGATTCTCCAGGCAAGAACACTGGAGTGGGTTGCCATTTCCTTCTCCAATGCATGAAAGTAAAAAGTGAAAGTGAAGTTGCTTAGACATGTCCAACTCTTAGCAACCCCATGGACTGCAGCCTACCAGGCTCCTCCATCCATGGGATTCTCCAGGCAAGAACACTGGAGTGGGTTGCCATTTCCCTCTCCAATGCATGAAAGTGAAAAGTGAAAGTGAAGTCGCTCAGTCATGTCTGACTCTTTGCGACCTCCTGGACTGCAGCCCACCAGGCTCCTCTGTCCATGGGATTTTCCAGGTAAGAGTACTGGAGTGGGGTGCCATTGCCTTCTCCGTCACATGCATTGAGCATAGCTTAATTCAGCAAGATCTTTTACTGATTACCTCACTTTGCTGCAAAAGATTCAGATCTCTTCACAGAGGTCACAGTTATTTTACTCCCCTGCTTGAAAAACCTCTGGCTCCCTCACTGCCTTTGGAACACATTCCAAGCACCTTGGAACAACAGCTCAGCTCCTTTTCAACGGACACTGTCAGCTGAATTGCCCAACCCATGAGCTGCCCATCCTCATGCCTCTGTCCATCTTGTCATCTGGCCACAGCACATCCACTGCAATGTTTCCAGGCACGTCTCTGCTCTCACAAACACTATTTCCTTTACCTGGATCCCCATCTCCTACACAGACACACACACCACCAGCAGCACCATCACCACACAATTTCCACTCTGGAAAGATAGTGAGCGCCCAAGAAATATATGTTAAATAAAACAAATAAAATATCACATTATCCTGGGCTCACTTGAGATGAAAAAATTTAGATATGTACAAAGCACTCAAAAGTTAAAATGACCCTTTGAGGAAGATAGGTAAGGTTGGAACATGTTCTTTACAAGTTATATGCACAAAGATTTTTTTTATCATCAAGTACAACAACAGGTGAAGTGCCTCTTGGAAGACACAGGGTGGAAGGGATGTCATGGTCTCTTGTTTGGAAGAGCTAGTTGGAAGAAATTCCATAATTATGCCAATTTATTTACCTGGAGAGGTTGGGATTTCAGAAACTTATGGCCTAAACAGAATGCTTTTGGCAGATGGTACTAGGAGGCTATGCCTTGCAAAAATGAAAGCTGTCTGGAAAAGTGGAGGTAAAACTGGTATTCTGAGTTGAATAAGCAAGGATGCCCATAAAGACCAGGGAGGAGAGACTGAGGCATGAATGGGCTTGGAGATTGTTCAAAGAACCTGCCATTTTAAGACTTTCTGCAGTTGATAGGAATATCTTAAATGTCCTACTATGAAAAAAATAAGTTTTTTCATTCATTATTAAGTCCTGCAGTTGCACAACTGTCTTAAAGTGATCCAACACTTGGTTCACATCTCCTTCACTATGTCTTTGGCTTTGCTCTGGCCCTTCACTCCTGATGCACTCTCTCCTCCTCAAGGTACTCCATCCTCAGCTCTGTAGTCTCTGTAGGAAGCTCACCCTCTGTTTCAGCTTCTGGCTGGAACCTCCCCTCATCCCCCCTGGCTTGGCACTGCCAACATAGACTCCTGCGGAACATTTGGGATTCTGATATTCTTGACTTGGTGCCAGGCCCTCTGTTTCACTCTACTACATGGGCTGGTGGAGATATTCCAAAGCTATTCCTACCTTCACCGTCCCATAGACATGGATGGGTCAATGGAAAACTTTAAGGAAAAGTTTGAAAACCTGTCTTAATATGAAGTACATGTCTGGGAGGATATGAGCATACTTATCATGTAATTACTTTCAAAAACAGATTTTAGGAAGGAGAAATTAATGATTTTTAGGTGGACAACATCACTGATTAAGGATGATATGTTCTACATTTGTTCATAACCTAACTTTCCTCCCACCAAAGAGAAGGATCCCACTAACTTCACCACTGCTCTGACCTCATCCCTTTCTCTCTCCTTTCTAGGTCTTCACACCATCACTACTCATTGCTCGTCTTTAGCAGTTCTCCTGGCTCCTTTTCCTCCTTCTACAAATAAGCATAAAACTACCAGATTCTTTAAAATAAGCAAACAATCCTGCCCTTTCGTGAGCACAGTTTTTTTTTTCTCTCCTCTGTCCATGGGATTCTCCAGGCAAGAATATTGGAGTGGGTAGCCATTCCCTTTTCCGGGGGATCTACCTGACCCAGAGACTGAACCAAGGTCTCCTGCATTGCAGGCAGATTCTTTACTGTCTGAGTCATTTGGGGGCAGAGGGTGCTTAACGAAGAGTAGTTTATAATAATTTTTTCCCTATCTTTTTCATGTATCAAAACTTTCGTTTCTGTCCTTCCTCAAAAGTCCATGGAATATAGAGTCACTATCACTTTTCTAAGGGAACCACATTTCCACTTGCCTACCAGGAAACTGATTGATTATCCTCTGAAAATTAGTATGTTAAATAATAGTGTTAGCCTTGTCTATACCTTCAGATTGTAAATATGATAGTAATATCCTCATCTTACAGACTGTGGAGATCATTGTGTTAATACAATCTAGCCCAAAGCACAGACATCAGTCCTGTTCCCAATGTGCTTACTGCAAGCCCTTGGACTATCAGTTGCTTCCTCCAGCTTCTGTAGCCTAAATGACTGGACAATTTATATGAATAGTTTCTGAATAGTGCATTGGTTTTCTTAGAGGTGGCTGAGTCCCTTTGTTCTAACAGATTTTTAATAAAAAAGAATCCACTGCTTCCACTTGGGGACTAGACTATACATCCCATGTCTATCACCACTGACTTCTCCAAAATGATCAAGTCAAGCCCCCATGCATCTCTACTACCAGTGATAGGCATACCTCTGCTTCTATGGCTGGATTCATTTTCATTCTGTATTTCCTCATTCATGGCAGCCTTAGAGCTCAGGTGGTTCCATTCCACTAGCCCTTTGTCTAGTATGGCTTGGCTCCCTCTTTCTGTTGATTGTGAAAGTTGCTCAGTCATGTGTGACTCTTTGCGACCCCATGGACTATACGGTCCATGCAATTATCCAGGCCAGAATACTGGAGTGTGTAGCCTTTCCCTTCTCCAGGGGATCTTCCCAACCCAGGGATTGAACAAAGGTCTCCCGCACTGCAGGCAGACTCTTTACCAGCTGAGCCACAAGGGAAGCCCTTCTATTGATTGCTGAGGTCCAAGAACACTTTCAACAATGGCAGCATCTGAACTGTGCTATATACAAGCTACCTCATTGCATTTTCTTTCCAAAGCAAATTATCCTGATCTCCCTGTCTCTGTTTATGAGAGTTGGCTCAAAATGGAGTCAGCTTCCCATTTCTTTCCCTCCATATTTCCAGCCTGTTTTCAAGTTTACAGACTCCCTCATCACATTCAACCTTTCTCTTTCCTACATTTTCACTTTCCCTAAAGTTGGGGGTCCACATTACCTTGCAGGCTATTGGCAAAGACCCTTCCTGGACACCTCCCACCAACTCCAACTTTTTTCCTGTTCTGCTTCCAATCTTTCCAAAGCATAGTTCTCATCACATCTATCTCATATTTAATAACTTTTAGAGGTAGCCTATTCTCACCCATTTAGAAAAAAATTAATATGCCTGGTATTTGAAATCTTTCCCAAATACTCCAAACATATTTCATGCTCAGTTCATACAGTGCTGGTAACCAACCTTTCCCTAACCTGCTTCCCTTTCCCATCTCTGTGCCTCTGTTTGTACTGTTATCTCTGCCTGGAGTATCCTCATCTCCATTAATAAAACTACTGCCTATCCTTCCAGGTGCTTTATATGAAATCTCTCTAGATTTTCTTAAGCAAAAGTGATTACTCCTGCTTTTAAACTCCCGTAACATCTGATTTATCCCTCTCCTACAGCTCTTAGAATTCTTCCTGCATCCTATCTCTTTACATCCTAGTTTTATCCATCATGAAGGGCTTTAATCTCCCTTAGGGTAGATAAGGTAGGCAAAATTATAAAATGATTCCTGGTGACTGGAATACATACAGCTCCAAGTTATTCAATCAAGCATTAATCTAAGTACTGCTGTGAAGATTTTGCAAATGGAATTAAGGCCCCAAATCAGTTGACATTAAGATAGATTATCCGGGTGGGCATGAAATAATCATCTGAGCCCTTTAAAGGCACAAAACTTTCTTCATTAGAAAGGAAAGTCAGAATGTCCAGGTACACAGGGAATTTGAGACCTGAGAAATTCTCATTGCTGGTTTTAAGACAGAGGGGGCTACATGGCAAGGAAGGCAGGAAGTGTCTAGGAATCATGAGCAGCCTTCAGTAAAAAAGTCAGAGAGAATATAGGGACCTCAGTCCTGCAACCACAAAGAACTGAATTCTACCAAGAATGACCTGGAAGTGGGTTCTTTCCCAGAGCTCCTGTACAGAAATATGACCTAGCTGACAGCTTGATTTTACCGTAGTGAAACTCTGAGCAGAGAACCTAGCCACAGTGTGCTAAACTTCTGACCTACAAAAGCTAATGAGTGAGTGTTGATTTAAGCTCTAATGCATTTGTGGTAATTTATAAAACAGCAATAAAAACTAATACAGCAGGCATACTATCTTACTCATGTTATTATATCCAACAATGCTAAGCTGAGTGAGTTGTACAGTAGATTGTAGCAACAAATATTTACCTTTCAACTGCAAAATATATATATATACTTGAGATATAATCTCATCAGAAAGAACAAACAGGCTTAGTAAAAGGCAAAAAGATGAAGTCTTTTTGCCTTTTACTAAGGAGAATTTGGGGAGAAGGAAATGGCAACCCACTCCAGTACTCTTGCCTGGAAACTACCACGAATGGAGGAGCCTGGTGGGCTACAGTCCATGGCGTCACTAAGGGTCGGACATGACTGAGCAACTTCACTTTCACTTATCACTTTCATGCATTGGAGAAGGAAATGGCAACCCACTCCAGTGTTCTTGCCTGGAGAATCCCAAGGACAGGGGAGGCTGGTGGGCTGCTGTCTATGGGGTCGCACAGAGTCGGACACGACTGAAGCAACTTAGCAGCAGCAGCAGCAAGAAGAATTTGGGAAATTCTTAATTTATCAATTCTGATAAGGCCACCTTGGAGTACATTTTGAAATTCTTGAACGTAAGTCCCTAGAATAAACTCAGTTCTGAAAATCTGTCTTGTTTTTTCAAAAGAAATTTATTTTAAGAAATACACAATTTTGGCCATTTGCTGAAAAACACTCCTGGTGACATTACTGAACTGGCACCTCATTCTATATACTTATGACTACAGTGAAGGTCCTTGCCATCTGCATTTCCAAACCTAGAACTTCAGCTTTTAAATAAAATGACTAATTCTTCCCTTCAACATGACCACTCTCTTCCTGCTCATTTCTTAAAATGGTTTTTCTCTCTTTTGATCTCAAAATGTGACCAGACTTGAACACTGTTGACATTTAAACATCATATTAATCTTCTTTTTTTTTACTTTCAAGTGAAATGCTACATCTAAAGCTCCTTTCTCTACACCTGCTACAGACTCTGAGGAGGAGGAAGCAGCTGCCCAGCACACACAGAGGGAGACCCACCTTCACAGCCAAGTTCTCCATCTGAAGAGTCCCAAGGGTCCCGGTGTGTCACTTAAATTCAGCTTTCTCATTGGCTCCCAACACTGACCCCTCAGAGCTGCTGTCATGTTCTAATGAGAAACGAAGAACAAAAGGCCTTGAAGAGTGTAGTGGGCACAGCACTATGATTATCCAAAGGGAATCCTGCCCTTCCCATTGGCCTGTATACTCTAGTAATACTTTTCAATGAAACTATGGCAAGATTCATAGGCAGCCAACATGTACATTGGCCCATCCATAACTCTTGCCTCGGTACAGTCAGACTATTATTTACCCAATAAACCATAACTGCAGTGGAGGCCCAATAATTCAGCATCTGAGAGGGATCTGCTGCAGACGAAGTTACTACGGTCCATCAGATCAAAAATTCACTTTTAAAGAAGTGTTCAAATACAGATGTACACAATGGGCTGAAACTATTACAGACTATTTTGCCAAATAATACACATTTTCAAAATTACTGTAGTGCTTATCATACACCTCACTGTGTGCTTATCCCACACATAGAAGGGCTTTTTTCTTAAATGAAAGAAAATAAAAGGGGGGAAAAAAAGGACATAAACCACCATTTCAAAATATAAAGATTATATTACAAATGAAGAGAAGCCCCAAAATCTAAAAGGTAAAGACAGGTATTTCTGTCTAATTCATATTGTATAGGTTGTTTTTATTATTATTACCTTTTTTTTTTTTTTAACCCAAGTCTCACCAGCTGAAAAGACACCGTCATCCTTCACTCTCAATATTCTGCATGTTTTCTGTTTGTGTTATTTTAAAAGGTCTGAACAAAGAGCTTGCTGTATTGCAGGCAATTTGGAAAACCACTAAAATTACAATAGACATGACTATCTTTGCTTCTTGCAGTTTCGCTCCACGGAAAGAAATGAAGGCATCCCTCTTTGATGTCTGTTTGTCTTGTTTTTGTAATCCCTCCTGCACATGGTGTGTGCATACAGAATGACAGAGGCTCAGGTTCATGAGAATCATGAGAAAATGACTCAAAATTCTTAACGTTAAAAGGCTTGATTAGGATAAACAGTTCAAATTTCCTAAGATGCAAATAATTGCAATTTGTCAAAAGTTTATTTGTATTAATTAAAGTTTTCCATTTAGGGGTAGGAGAGTATGCACTAAAAATGAAACTTCCACTCTACAACCAAGTAACCCCTGGAAATGCCCATATAATGGTTTTGTGCGTGTGTATTTCTCACCTCCTTCACCAAGTTGTTCCCTCTCTTTTCTTCCTCTCCATCTCACACTCTCTCTCCCTCCCGCTCCTTTTTCTTTTTCCTTGTCTCTTTCTCTCCATCCCTCCCCTCATCTCTCTGTCATTCCCCCTCTTTCTCTTATACACATAGAGAAACCAGTAGACTAATAGGAGTGCCCCTAACTTTTTCTGTTTGTTTTGATTCAGGAGACCAAAAGGCATTGTGTAGCCTATCCCCATCCATTTTAGGATTTTTCAAAGAATGTCTTCATATATTTTTCTTAGTATTTTATGAAAGAACCAAAATCAGAACCTGCTTTTTCACTCCTTCTTTCCCCTTTTATCAGGATCAGTATATTTTTTTTCCCTGCCTAGAAATGATCCCTTCAAAAAGTCAGCAAAATATTTTGGCTGTCTTCAGCAGTGCTTTGGGCTTCTCTGTTACAAATTGTATAAACATTTTCCAGACAGGGGAATTTGAAGGGTTTAAATTATTTTTTTTTTAATGATGTCTGTATTCTAGCACATTCACATTTGCAAAAGGAAGATGGAGACAAGGAAAGCTACCACAGAACATAATATGTCTGGAATCAGAGGACTATTGAGCACTATGCAAATCTGAGAAGGGAAAATATCTTCCTCATACATTATCTACAGCAAGGATTCTGAGTTTCCCAGGCTGATGAAACAAATGCTCTCGCTGGATGTAGTCTGTCATTCATATTGAGCTCACATATTTTACTTCCTGAAACCAAACAAATACTGATAAACTACTTCAGTGAGCCTTTAATCAAAATTTCGGCAGCACGCAGTTGGCAACAGAAAGATCGGTCTGTGGAGCCTGAAACCCTTTCATCATCAAATATACAGAAATAATAATTATATTTATCGGTTTGGTTCAGGCTGCACACCAAGATTTAGCCTTGCCCTAAGGACAGAGAAATCATCAGGCATTTGTCATCTCTAAAGGAAAAAAAAAATCCTTAATAACTGAGAGGTTAAATGGTTCTCAATAGTTGTGGGGACTGAGAAAAAGGTAATAAAAATAATACATTACTTTTAACATTTTCCCCTTGTAATGCCATAACAAGCTGTGTTGTGTACTAACCAATTAGCACCTCCGATAATAACCCTGAAAGCACCAGTTAAGCATCTAGCCTGACCAGTGAAATTTTTTTGAGGAGGGAAGAATCTGTCCCATGATTCTTTTCATCCTTTCAGGAGCTGTGTGTCTATGTAAACATATTTCAATACAACTTATTCCCCAAATAGTTGAATATCTGATCAAATGAATAAAGGAGTCAAGTTTGAAACATATTTTATGGTGGCAATAATGTATCTTAATTTGGAGTCTACAAAAGCAAAAACAGACCAGAGCTTAGTGAACTGCAGTTACTTGGTTCTGAGTCCAGGAAGCTAGAGTGAAGGAATGGGGTGAATGAGTCAGAAGAAGAGGGAAAGAAAAGTCAGGGTGAGTTTTGAGCTGATTATCACTGTGGGCACCTGAGGCTTATTCCCTTTGCGACCCCTAAGGAACTGGGAAGAAATGAAACTCAGAACTGTTCCTCTGCAGGATTAGAAGGTGGGGCATCTATCCTCTGAGCCAGTTCACAGCTGAGTCGCCCTGACCCAGGAGCTCTGGGTCCCATGTTTCATGGCTCCACCTTAAACTAAGGCTTGGGAGAAAACTCTGCAGTAGAGAAGCTGAGGGCAGCTGGCGGTAGGAAGCCAAATGCAAGCACAAGGATTGCTTACTGGGGCTGAGGGCAGCAAGGAAATGAGGATGGGGGCACCTACATAGTTCTTGCTGTAGAATCACTTAAAGAGATCATTTTAGGTTCCTCTCAAAAACTAAGTTTAAGCTATCAAGCCATGAAAAGACATGGAGGAAACGTAAATGTGTATTACTAAGTGAAAGAAGCTAATCTTAAATGGCCACATACTCTATGATTCCAATTACATGATATTCTGGAAAAGGCAAAACTATGGAGACAGTAAAAGGATCAGAGGCTGTCAGCGGATGCGGGAGGTGGTAGGTCAGGGAAAGTGAATAGGGGAAAATTCACTGTATGATATTATAATGTCCAGTTAGAACTGGACATAGAACAACAGACTGGTTCCAAATTGGAAAGGAGTAAGTCAAGGCTGTATATTGTCACCCTGTTTATTTAACCTATATGCAGAGTACTCATGAGAAACACTGGGCTGGATAAAGCACAACCTGGAATCAAGATTGTTGGGAGAAATATCAATAACCTCAGATATGCAGATGACACCACCCTTATGGCAGAAAGTGAAGAAGAACTAAAGAGCTTCTTGATGATGATGGTGAAAGAGGAGCCTGAAAAAGTTGGCTTAAAGCTCAACATTCAGAAAACTAAGATCATGGCCTCTGGTCCCATCACTTCATAACAAATAGATGGGGAAGCAATGGAAACAGTGACAGACTTTATTTGGGGGGGCTCCAAAATTACTGCAGATGGTGACTGCAGCAATGAAATTAAAAAACGCTTACTCCTTGGAAGAAAAGTTATGATTAACCTAGACAGTATATTAAAAAGCAAAGACATCACTTTGCCAACAAAGGTCCGTCTAGTCAAGGCTATGGTTTTTCTAGTAGTCATGTATGGATGTGAGAACTGAACTATAAAGACAGCTGAGTGCTGAAGTATTGATACTTTTGAACTGTGGTGTTGGAAGACTCTTGAGAGTCCCTTGGACTGCAAGGAGATCCAACCAGTCCATCCTAAAGGAAATCAGTCCTGAATATTCACTGGAAAGACTGATGCTGAAGCTGAAACTCCAATCCTTTTGCCACCTGAGGCGAAGAACTGACTCACTGGAAAAGACCCTGATGCTGGGAAAGATTGAAGGTGGGAGGAGAAGGGGATGACAGAGGGTGAGACGGATGGATGGCATCACTGACTCGATGGACATGAGTTTGAGTAAACTCCGGGAGTTGGTGATGGACAGGGAAGACTGGCGTGCAGCAGTCCCTGGGGTCACAAAGAGTCAGACACGACTGAATGACTGAACTGATATTATAATGACAGATATGTCATTTTACATTCGCCCCAATCCATAGAATGTACACCAAAAGTGAACTGTAATGTAAGCTATGGACTTTAGGTTACTATGATGTGTCAGTGTATCAATAGGTTCATCATTTGTAACAAGTGCATCAATCACACTAGTAGGAGATGTTGATTTCCAGTTGGGGGGCAGGGGGACAGGGGGCCCTGTGCATGGTAGGCAGGGAGTACATGGGAAATCTCTGTACCTTCTCAACTTCACTATGAACCTAAAGTGCTCTTGAAAAATAAAAAAATAAAGTCTTAATTTTAAAAAGTAAATGTAAGAGCACTGAGTACAGTAATTAACAGTAAATATATAAATATAGTAAAGCACAGTAAAGATTATTTATGTGGGATTACCTTTGCAAAACACATATATTCAGAGGAAGTCTTTATTATGCCCCACTCCACGTGCCTCAAGACAAATACCACCGCTCTCCTTTCCTAATTTTCCCTCTCATGTCTTCTTTGTCCTATTTTTCTTCTTACTTTCTTCGTACCTCAATATTGTTTCTTTCTCCTCGATTCCATAAAGTGCCACTAGAGCAGTTTTGGGTCATTTGATTATTAGAATATGAGCTAATAAAAAAGCAAGCAGATCTGTCTTACTTGCCACATTTAATATTGGAAAAACATCTGAAAAAATCTTTTTTGGTCCATTTATAGAGAGAGAGGAAGGGGGGAAGGAAGGAAACGAGAAAAGGAGAAAGAAAGGAAGAAGAAGGAGGGAGGGAAGAAGGGAAAGAAGGTAGGAAGAATGGAAGGAAAGATGGGAGGGAGGGAGGAAGGAGGCAATGAAGGAAGGGGTCTTTGAGACCTTCTTTGCAATGTTTCCTGGTTCAGTTATGGTGTATCCTCTAATCCCATCACTTTGGGATATATTAATATTTGCCTATTTTGACACTTTCCCTGGCCAAACACTCCCACCAGCTTCATTATAGTTACTGAACCTAGCAGTCATCATGGTCTCCTGTTAGAACTTACTACATTATCTACGGTTGCCACATCTCTCATTTAAGAGGACACACACCTGCTTTAACTACAGAGCCCTTGAGAGATAACAAGATATAAGTAACATGACCAGATGAGAGTCAATTGCTGAAATTGTTTCCTGATAAAATGTATTTAGCTCCAGAGGCTAAAGCTCACTAACTCATTCCTATACAGCATCAAGATGTCAACAGGCACATGACTCCTGGGAATAATTGAAATGCCTCTCTTCATTGAAAAACTGCCCATACAGGAAACAAAGCCCACAAGACATGGCAGTAGATGTGCAGAGTCATTTCTGGCTTGCTCTGTCATCGGCAGAGAATGTGAACATGGGAAAACTGCAGCAGACTCTGCCAGGGTAGATATTATCCCACATTTCTGTCTCCTCTCAGCGAATATCATCTTGTGGACCTAACTACCACCCTTGGGATTTAGCCCTCAGTTTTTTTTTTTTATGTCTTTGTTAATTTATTTTTTATATAACCTTGAAAAGACTAACAAAAATGTGTTTCATTGGTTTTCAACCTGCAGCCTTTTATTAATGGGTGAAAGGTTGAGTGACATTACACACGGACCATGAACTATAGCAGAGCATTCAAGGCCTTTCCCAACTCTACGTCATCTCATCTCTAGAAGACTCCTGTCATTTAGCAGGTCTGATTGTCACCAGCCTATCTCACTATAAGAGTCAGGCTAGGACTCAGCGTTTGAGCCAAAAGACTTTATTTCACGCTCACACAAAGTCTGGTGCAGTTTCTAACACCTTTCCAAAGCAGCGACCAGCACAAAGTGACTCGGAGATACAAGTGGCTTCCATCTGAGGTTTCTCCATCCTAACCAGGGGCCTCCAGAATTACTCTAATGGGGCAAAGAGAACTGGAGGGTCACATACTGACTCCCAAATGCATTGCTTATAACAGCGGACCCAACCTTTGGGCACCAGGTACCGGTTTTGTGGAAGACAATTTTTCCACAGATGGCAGGGGGGATGGTTTCAGGATGACTCAAGCACATTACATCTATTGTGTGCTTTATTTCTATTATTATTACATCAGCTCCACCTCAGATTATCAGGCTTTAGATCTCGAAGTTTGGGAACCCCTGGACTAAAAGAAAAACAGGTCGGCTCATAGCCCACAGGCCAGAATTAGTAATGCTGCATTGCTAGTTGGGAAAGGCCTGGGATATAAAGAGGAGCTCTCAGATACTCAGGAGACAGTAAATGTCTTTGCTACACTTATTAATACATTCTTCACACCCACAGCAAAGTAATATTCCTCAAAAACTATTTTTATCCTATTCTTTTCTCTATAAAAAGCTTAGGAAGATTTTCACAGCACCTGGCATTTTTAGATGACTTAACATTTAGTCATTTTTTTCCAATGTGTTTAAGTCTTCAAGAGGCCATAATTAAAATGATATTTTTGAAAGAGGTAATAGCGTGGTCATGATTAAGATTCTGCAGTTTTGGCATAAGGTCAAAGTTCTGGAAAGAAAAAGATCATAAGATCGAGGAGAGCAGAGCCTACGTCTGTCTTCTCAGTCACTGACTTTTCATCATTATCACCTATTACAGTATCAGGAAATATTTTTAAAATCTAATTGTACCATGTAAGTAAGTTCCCCTGCAGCTAGTTCTAGCTCCTAAAGCAAACCCAACCTCCTTTCCACTAGCAGTGACCTTCTTAGGTGTCCTCTTCTGCTTCTCTCTGACTGACTCCCACATACACAATTGCAAGTATAACAATGATGAACACAACTTGGATTTGCAACTTACAAGGCATTTCCACAAATACTATTTGTGAGCCATTAACTCTTCTATAAGATAAGCCAAGTAGGTATAATTATTCTGCTTTACAGATGAAGAAGCAGAATGTCAGAAACATTAAATATTTCATGCTTCTTCAGACTTTCAGTCCAGGGTTCTTTTCACCATCCCCATATTCATAAGCATGTGGGCCGACATGCTCTCGCCTCTATGCTGTTCATAGCTTTGCTCTAGTCTGCTCCCCTCCACCCTGCCTGCCGTGTTTCCTTTTTCCTTCCTCCAAGACCTGGCTCCCATGCTCTCTCTTCCAGAATATCCCTGTGACTACACCAGAACATTCCCCCACCAATTCTGTTTGTATGTATGATCTATAGCAGGATCGTCCTCTGAGTATGCTCCAAGTCTTCTCCCTAATCAGACTGGAAACTTTTATGGGGGAAAAACTGTATCTTCCAACCATTTTCTTTGGCCCTAAGTATCTAGCGGTGTTCTTACTGCATGGTTGCTGACCATTATACTTTGAAGCAAGAAGAAAACATCTGAGTATCACCCATGCTTCTTGTATAACCCAAACTCTGAATGGTACATGGAGCTGACTTTGTTGACAGACTCGAATATCAATATCGTACTGCTATGATAGAATTTAAAGGCATCCTTATTTTAGATAGAATGCTTTGTTTATGAATTCAAAGATTCTTATGAAGAATTAAATACCTATTTTCACTCCAAGGAATATTCCATAAAGATAGAATAAATGGGACAAGAATGATTAGCAAATCTTTTAATAACTAACTGAAAATAGAAAAAGCAAACTGCAAGATTCAACGATTGTCAATTCAGTCCAGCATACTCTTTCTCACAATAAGACTTGCAGAGGGAGGGACGAGAGATAATTTTATAGAAGGGAGCAGGGATCCCTCATGGTATCAGCCTCAAATCAGTGAATATAATTACATTTATTTTGAAGCTATTTTTCTTTACTTTAGGCACTAGGTTTTATATAATAACTACCTATTATGCAAAGCAGCACTTATATTTATTTGTATAAAGCCTGCCTATAGCCCAAGCATCCTGAAAATTGTTAAAGTTTATCTCCCCTGTATTTTAGGTAATCCAGATCCTAACAAGCCTTGTCCTCCAGATTCCAAATTAGTCCTCTTTTGTCTTAGATAGTGAGATTACAAAAAGTCTTTAGTATTGCTAAAGTGAGTCAGGTTTCTTTTTCCAAAGTACATGTGCTAAATATTTTAAAAATTAATTGCCTCATATATGAAACAGGCTTGCTCAATTACAATTGCAACAGTGAGACACAGACCCAAACAAAATACTATTCCTCTAAGTTGCCAGTGGGATTCGGTGGGTGGTGAGGAAAACACATGACATTCTAGTTAAAGAGGGTAGTTGTAATTCTCCATGCTTATCACCAACATCTTCAAATCACACACTTCCGCAGTTCAGCATTCTCTTGGCTTATACTCATAATTCTTTTTAACTTTAACAGAATGGGCCAGCTAGTGAGTGGGGAATGAGATAAAGATGTGGGTAAGGTTTCTAAGGGTATGAGTCAGATATGTATTTAGATATGCAGAAAGAGAATTTCACATTGGGATCAAGAAAAGGGTAACATACTGGCTTATTTCCTCCCCTGCAAAGAAAACTTGAAATGTTAAGACAAAGTAGGCCACAGTGAAGTTTAAAGTGTAGATGTTTCCAAATTATTCAGGGCATTTATGCTAATTGTACTGACAAAGAGTCTATGATTATTTTGGTTCCCTCGCTAAGAATATTAAAAGATCTGGGCTGACATAAAGAAGTATGTAAAAGTGAAGTTTTATTACAGATTTCAAATTTGTTAAAGAGTGATTCATGATAGATTACTTTATTGAAGCATGTAGTAAGTTTAATTACAAATCTTTTCAAATCTTCCCTCCCCCACCATGTTTTACTCAATAAAGAAAAGGAAGAAGGTATGGTTTATTTTCAAAGGGGAGGCAAAAATTATTCATGGGAATATGACAAAAACTAATAATCCCGAGAAGTTTAAAATTTTTAGAAAGAAAAGGAAAGAAAAAACCAGCAAAATATGGCTGGAACTGATGGTGTATGATTACACCAAGCACTTTTTTTGTTGAGGCAGGAAAAAGATTTATGTTCCACTGGAAAAGAATGTGTGTAGTGTGAATGATACTGAAATGTAACTGAACAGAGGCTGATGTGGAAGATAAGGGGGCAAACGCTCACAGAGTTAATATGCTGGGTCACAGACATATAGAAGGAAGAATGTTAAAGCCTCTGCATGGGTCCTGGCATGATTACAGATGGTTTTTTCATAAGTTTACACTTTACTTTTCCACTCTACATATCTGTTTAGCTTTAAAAAATTAAAATACATGAAGCAGAGACATTACTTTGCCAACAAAGGTCTGTCTAGTCAAGGCTATGGTTTTTCCAGTGGTCATGTATGGATGTGACAGTTGGACTGTGAAGAAAGCTGAGTGCCGAAGAATTGATGCGTTTGAAATATGGTGTTGGAGAAGACTCTTGAGAGTCCCCTGGACTGCAAGGAGATCCAACCAGTCCATTCTGAAGGAGATCAGCCCTGGGATTTCTTTGGAGGGAATGATGCTGAAGCTGAAACTCCAGTACTTTGGCCACCTCATGCAAAGAGTTGACTCATTGGAAAAGACTCTGATGCTGGGAGGGATTGGGGGCAGGAGGAGAAGGGGACGACAGAGGATGAGATGGCTGGATGGCATCACTGACTTGATGGACGTGAGTCTGAGTGAACTCTGGGAGTTGGTGATGGACAGGGAGGTCTGGTGTGCTGTGATTCATGGGGTCGCGAAGAGTTGGACATGACTGAGTGACTAAACTGAACCTCCAAATTTATGTACAAATATCCTTGCATTATAAGATTTACTTTTAAAGAAATATGTTGGGTGAGGGGAGGTCTACATCATTAGGGTCCATTAGAATAACTACCTGGATTCCAAGTGAGACAGAAGGAATGCTCTCTTATTTGCACCCCCAGGCAGAGGCCCTTCAGTTTGATTCCAAATGAATTCAGTGAAGTTTTTCAGTTATATTCGATGATGAAGCAGTTGGACTAGATATGGATAGAATGTAATAACAGACAATGCCCATTGAAATGGAAACCATATCATTCATCCTAATTTTCCAAACAAGATGTACTTTTTCCATCTCTTGGATATCAATGTTTCTATTTCTCAAGTTGCATTAGACTATTTACTGTGCACTCATTTTTTTTTTTCATCTCAACTTTCCCCCATTAAGGGGTGGACTACAGTCCATGGGATCACAAAGAGATGGACACAGCTGAGCACACACACACACATTTCTACATGCAGTGTCTTACAAAAGTAAATTAAGCAATTGTTGAGCTGTCTCCATCTTCTTGTGCTGGTTTATAGCAGATAAATGAGTTGACAATTAAAAGAAGTATGTACTGGCTGCCCACCATGTGCCCAGCTCTGTGGGAAATGCCAGACAAAAAAGTCTCTTATTCCTTAACCCTAATACCAGCTGGACAATCAAGACAAGGAAGAAGGACTAAACAAGATTTGATTATGGATGTCAACTCAGATGTCACATATAATGAAAGATTATTTATGGAGCACAGGAAAATAAGTGCAAAAGCAATTTGAGGAAAAATAATAGATGTGGGTTAAATTCATCAGAGAAGACTTCAAGGAAGAGATACAGTAACAGTTAGGCTTTGTAATATGATACAGGTATAGATGGACAGAAACTAAATAGTGAAGGAAGTTACCACTCATTGAGAACCAATTATGGGCCAAGCTCTACTAAATCAGTGCAATTATACTGATTTCATAATTGAGAAAAATGGGATGGAAGAGATTTAGAGAGATTTAGTAAAAAGTTTCCCAGGAACAAACCTCTATTAAGTGGTACAGTTTGGATTCAAATCCAGGGCTGTGTGACCCAATGGTTGAATATCCTTCACTACATGGGAAAAGGAATATTAAGAGGAATAAGAAATATAGGTGGTAGAGATGATCTGGCTGGCTGGCAAAGCGTCCTGGATGCCATTTATACCAATTCCTTTGTTTTACAGAGCCTGTGGTCCAAGGAGAGTATAAAAAATGGTCAGATCAGCAGAATCATGCAAAAAGGCAAAGGAAGCTACTCAAGCTTTGGAGATGGCCAGAGGGTACTTTAAGAGAATTTGTATGCTGCAGGCCAAGGATTTCTCTGTGGTACAGGGCTCTTTGAATCCAATCCACACATAATCTTCTTCTCCCAAAGGAGCTCTAAACATTTGGTGTCTCTCTGGGTTTAAGGAGCCACCAGAATTTCTGACCAAGAAAGAAGAAGCCCAATGAAGGTGGGATGCAAACACAGGTGCCTCAGTAGTCCTGAATGAGGCAGTGCACCCTCAGCCTTATCAATTCAGAGACCAGAATGAGCTGGCTTCTGGAAGCCCAGCATCTAGAAATTAACCAATTTTTTTTCTTCTTTTTTTTTTGGCGTATTGGCTCCATGCCCAGCACTATGTATGCATGCATGCCTGCTAAGTTGCTTCAGTCGTGTCCAACTATTTTTGACCCTAAGGACCAGAGCCTGCCAAGCTCCTCTATCTAAGGGATTGTCCTGGCAAGAATACTGCAGTGGGTCACCATGCCCTCCTCCAGGAGATCCTCCCGACCCAGGGATCAAAACCATGTCTCTTATGTCTCCTGCATTGGCAGGCGGGTTCTTTACCACTAGCGCCACCTGGAAAGCCCCAGCACTGTGCATATAAATCTACAAACCCACAATGGTGGACATCATTTAAGAAACTCTGGCTTAAGTAACACAACGAAGGGGCTAATTTCATAGGCTCTGGAGGCAGTCCTTGGGTTTCATATCTCATCCTCTCACTTACTAGCTATGTGACCTTGGGCAATGCCTCTCGTTGGCCTTCAGTTTCCTGATTTGTAAAATGAGGGAAATAATACTACCTAAATAACTGAGCTATTGTGAGGATTAATTTAGATTATCCAAGTAAAGCTTTTAGAAAATACCCAGAAGCTAGAAGATACCTAATAAACATCAAGAATGAGGGGGAGGGAGAAACCAGGGCCTCTCCTGCTGTTTGTTGGCCCTACTACTATAACTGATCCATTTCCATTTCTTCTTTGATTACTTGTATACTCACAACAGGGTTTCCCAGGTGATGCTAGTAGCAAAGAACCCACCTGCCAATGCAGGAGACATAAGAGAAGCGGGTTCAATCCCTGGGTCAAGAGGAGCCCCTGGAGGAGGGCATGGCAATGCATGCCAGTATTCTTGCCTGGAGAATCCCATGGACAGAGGAGCCTGGCAGGCTATAGTTCATAGGGTCAGACGTGACTGAAGCAACTTAGAACGCATACACATACCCACAATCAACTTTGCACATGCAAAAATACCTATTCATAACTGTTTTTGCTGGATGTGATTCATCAGTATAGTTGATAGCATTTTATAGAAATATGTTCTAGGTGAGAACATATTAAACTGAAATTCTTCTGGTTCCTTTAATGAACTTTATGCTACAGGAAACACTAGATCATTCAGAACAGGCTAATATATGCTGTAGAAATGACCCCTGAGATATCAATGACTTAACACTCCATCTCCCCTATCCTGTATACACCATTTCTGATTGGGCTCATTCTCTACGGGGTGACCTAGATGTGGGCCTAGGTCAATTTCGCAATCTTATCTTGCAATCTTCCATCTACTGTCCTTCACATCTAATACACCACTGGAGACAGTGAGGGAGGGATGGAAGAAAGGCAGAAGGATGGACGGAAAAAGACAGAAAGAGATACAGCAAGAATGTGGACAGTCCACCCACCTTTAACTGCTTTACCCAACCTACTTATGGGTAGGGCTTCCCTGGTAGGTCAGTGGTAAAGAATCTGCCTGCCAATGCAGGATATGCAAGTTTGATCCCTGGATTAGCAAGATACACCAGAGAAGGAAACGGCAACCCATTCCAGTATTCCTACCCAAGAAATCCCATGGACAGAAGAGGCTGTTGGACTACAGGCTATGGTGTCGCAAAGAGTCAGACACAACTTAATGGCTAAACAACAACAAAAGACATACTGGTAAGAATGAGTCACATCAACCTACCTAAATAGGCAGAGACTGGGAAATGAAGAGGACGTGAGTAGTTGATCATTAACATCCCCTTAAGGTGTAATCAGTTTAGTTCAGTGGCTCAGTCATGTATGACTCTTTGCGACCCCCTTGGACTGCAGCATGCCAGGTTTCCCCGTCCATCACCAATTCCCAGAGCCTACTCAAACTCATGTCCATCACGTCAGTGATGCCATCCAACCATCTCATCCTCTGTCATCCCCTTCTCCTCCCGCCTTCAATCTTTCCCAGCATCAGAGCCTTTTCCAATGAGTAACTTCTTCGCATCAGGTGGCCAAGGTATTGAAATTTCAGCTTCAGTATCAGTCTTTCCAGTGAACACTCAGGACTGATCTTTAGAATGGATTGGTTGGATCTCCTTGCAGTCCAAGGGACGCTCAAGAGTCTTCTCCAACACCATAGCTCAAAAGCATCAGTTCTTTGGCATTCAGCTTTCTTTGTAGTCCACCTCTCACATCCATACATGACTATTGGAAAAACCATAGCTTTGACTAGACAGACCTTTGTTGGTCAAGTAATGTCTCTGCTTTTTAATATGCTGTCTAGGTTGGTCATAGCTTTTCTTCCAAGGAGCAAGCATCTGTGTAATATCCCAGCCTAATCGCTAGGTTTGTAATTTAAAATTTGTGAACTGTAACAAGTGAGGAGACTCAAGGTCCACCAAGACCTCAGTGTTTGGCTGTACTTATGGCAAATGTATATTTCTCAAGCAAAGGGTACAGAATTGAAACATTTTCATGAGTAGATTTCAGGGTAGAGAAAAGGCCTTCAACAAAGACCTTTAAAGGACCTCAATGACTTGATAACAAATGTTATGAGAGAACAAAAAAAAAAGAATTTTATAAAGAACCTAATAAAAAGTTGGAAGCATTTTATTCTATAAATGCAAAATATTACTATAAGAGAAGCATACACTGAGACATAATTTTGTAAGACCTGGATTCCTGTCTATCCCAGTTAGAAAAATACCTTTCCTGTAACATTAGCTGCATAAACAGCATATCTCTGGCAGAAATTTGAATGTTAGAGCAGAGTTTATTCTCACCTACACCCTCAGGTCATAACCTATTGCTCAGCCATTTCTACTCAACAATCTAAAAAAGTGTTTCTTTAAACTGTAACTTTGGAATCAAGGAAATCATTAAAAAATAATTTTAACTTCATTTGCCAAAGACTTCTTTTTTTTTTTCAAAGATTCTAACACGTAAATAAGTGGTATTAAAACAATTAATTTAAAATATTTTGTAAATCAAATATGTTTGTATGTGCACTTATGTATGAGTAAAAGCACTTTTAATAGCCCACAGACTAATGAGACATGAGGCCAAAATAAAGAATCAGTTATGTCCATGAAACTTCATTCAATGCTTTAGAAAAATAGATAAGCCAAGCTACCCCCACACTACCCCAAGAATCCACACACACATACATGTACATGATATTAGCTTTGGGGAAAGCCACCATGAAAAAATATATATATATATATACATATATATATATATAAACCTGAAGAAATCCGCTTTCAGATTTCTTGAGAAGCATCTGTAATTTTTATTCTACTTTAAAGAAATTATAATTAAAGATCATAAAGGCTAGAGTATTAGCATACTTTATGCAAAAAAAGACTGCAATTGCAATTATTGGGCTCATATTCAAAGTTCTAAGTTAAAATGCTTCCTATATATAGATCTTATTCTTATGACTCTTTTATCAGCTTAATCAGTAAACTGAACAACTACCAGTACCAGCTGAGTCAGATGAGAAGACATTTATTGTACATATATGTATAGATATTTCTGTCTTCAATGTAGAACATCAGGAGCAAATCAGGAGCATCACCTTAAGCTGACTTTATTGGGAAAAAAGATACAAACTTGTTTAAGTCAGCATAGGCAGCCTTGTCACAGGTAGTTAAGCTCTTGGAAATACTGTAAAAAGCTCAAGAACCGTCATTACTACCTTTGAGGCCCTGTAGACATCTATAGTTTGGTACTATGGAAATTTCCAACTTAGCTCCACTGATTTACTACTTTAGCATAGCAAAACCCTAGGTTAAAATTATAAAGTTTTATCAAGCAATAAACAAAGATATGTTTGCATATAAACATTACATATAATACATACACATATATTATATATACACAGACATATACCATATACACGTATATGTATTTATAGCTTTCCCAGGTATATTTCTTTTTCAATCATCTCTTTTTTAAGAGTTTAGTAAAATCTTCCATCCACAGCTGAATAGAAGCAAAACCTCAATACTAGGTGAGCTCCGGTTCCTCCCAGGCTTTCATATACTTCTCAGGACTATACTTCCTGGTAAGGCACTGGGCCTTAAAATTAATATTTGACAGCTTCTAGCCTAAATAGAAAGGAGTTCCCTGGGGAGATATTTGTTTCATGTTCTTTCTGTATGTTTGTTTTCCAAATACAAGCTTATGTTCTGTATCCAGTTGAACTGAATTGACTATCCAAGTATGGGTTCTGATCTCAAACACTTTTTTAAAATTCTAGGTAATTTTATGCTGTCACACTCAAAAGATTGGCACTGGAACACACAGAAAGCAGGTCAGGACACAGAACCTTGATAAACTCAAGCAATAATTATAGACAGATAAACATACTTCTAATATAACATGAACAGTCAACAATAGAAGTAAGTATATAATGTTACAGGTAGGAATGTAAGTTTGGGAAATCCACAGAAGCAGGAATATTAGTTTTGTGGAAAACAGGTATTTCCTAAAATGAAATGAGGAAGAGAAAAGCTGAGAGTGAAAAAGAGGAGTGTGTGGATTTCAAGCAGAAGGAGTAACATGAAAGAAGAGAAAGTCACCTGCAGATATGGCCTCCCAGCCAACACCAGCTTCCTCATCCCTCATCTGGGTCTTCATGACGTGCCCTCAATCTCAGGTCGCACTGGTCCTTCCCTTTCTGCCTAGCTCTCCAGCCCCAAGGAGCCCTTCACTCCCCACTGTCCATCCATAGAACCCTGAGAAGGCCTATGCATGCTGCCCCCAGAGATTTAGGATAAATGTGTACTCTGAAGACAGAATATCCTTAGGGGAAAAAAACTGTCAACAAGAATAAAAGATTCCATCTTCCTGGATGTTTTCCTGGTTCCTTTACAAAAACAAAATAAAAAATTTACCCTTATGCCACAGCTGCAGGACAAGTAACAAAATCAACTGTATTTAATATGCAAAAGCTTGGGTTGCATTACAACTGCTATAATCCCAGGGACAAAGAACTTCCCAGGAAATTGTAATTAGTGAATACATTCATTCCACACACACAAAAATTATTGAGCATCTACTATGTCCATTAACTATTTCTTGTCTGTTATATGGATTAAGTAGTCATATTAATTTTAGATTAATTATTAGAACAGGTATACAAAGTAGACTGTTTTCTCATAGTAATTTGAATATATATTTATTTTTTTCCAATAGAGCATCTTGAGGTGCTAATTATCCATGGAACACACACTGGAAAATTCTGATCAAGTCTGGATTTCTATCATTAATCTAATTTTTTCGGCCTCCACTTGAATATCCCCAAGGGTAGTTTGTATCATCAGAGGCAACTTATTTCATGGCTAGAAACCACTGATCATCACTATTGAAAAGCCACTGTTATGGGTAGTGTTGGCTGAGATAATAATAGTAGTTATTATTATTACTACTATCCTGACCCCAAATCTGCCACCTTGAATCATTCTTTTCTTTGTACTAGTTTTGCCTCCTAACCTTGATGAATTAGTAAAAAGCAAGATCTGGTATTATGGAAATGGTGCCTAAACTAAACAGACTAACATAGTGAAGAAGCCAGATATTTTGCATTCAAACTGAAGCTGGAAAATTGACACATTGTTTCTCTTTACATTATAACATTCAAAACTGACTTCTTAGAATACATTTACTTAGAAGTACTCCATGCAAGTGTGGCAGTACTCTATGCAAGGGAGATAGACCTTGCTGCCTGAGAGCCCAGGAACTATTTCCCATAAGCTGAGGATGAGTGGTCTCTTTCTAGCCATAAAGACTGATCTCTATGAACCTACGAGACACCTTCAGATTTTGTTTCCTGAGAATAAACTCACATTTGGTCTTAAAAACAGCCTTTTCCAACAAATACATCAACATCATTAGAACAAAGCACAAACTTTCTTTGGTGGCTGGAACTGAGCCCCAGACATGAAGCTTGTACTAACAGCCTGAGAAATGCAGCTTGCAGCTTCCAGTCATTGCTGGTCAAACAGAATTTAATGTGAGCTTGACGAGCACCCTGAGGGAAGAAAAAGGCACCTTCGTTTTACAGCCTTCATCAGCATTTGTTTCTGAATCACTCCAGTTTTCCTCCTTTAATAATCAAATAATTCTCTAGCCTTTCCTGATTTTTTCCATATATATCTTTTTGGATATTTAATTAACACTGTGATTTTTGATCTACATATGGTGTGTAATAGTTGAGTCTGTCCTACCCTTACGAAACACGTTAAGCTTAATAAATATATTTATGAGAATTACTTTGTATAGTCCTTATGCAATCAGCCATGCTGGGTATGATGGCCCAAGACGATGAAAACCCATTGACTTTTTGTAGCAAATTAGTCTACCACCTAATCGGTGAACCCTGCTAAGCTTTTGAATTATGACGAGAACCGGCGGCTCAGTTAGAACACTCAAATGAATTATATCAATTCATAAACTTGTTCATGTCCAGATTTCATTAGCCACACATTAACAGCATTTTATGTTTATTACTGCTCTGACATAATCTATAAATAACTGAAATGCTAATCATAGTGTTCTGCCGGGCATCATCATTTAATCATAAAGAGATACATTATTATAAACTATAATAGATAATAACAAGTCTGGGTCAATGGCCGCATATTAAAAGATCACAATTATATCCTATAAGGGTATGTACCTCATACATTTGGTGACACACAGGTCCATATCTAATCACTTGCAAATGTTTCCCCTCTGACATACTTATAGTACAAGGTGACACAATTAAGAAAATATGCTTGTAAAACACTACAATCCTTGAGCATCAAAGTAAACAGAGAACAATTAATAGTGGGAGAAAATATCTTGCCAATGCCAATTCAATTAACTCTTTATTGGTAGGCTTGTTTTTCAGCAGAAAGGAAATTCATGTTCCTAACATATGGGAGAACCAAAAAAAAAAAAAAAGTGCAGATTATCCAAACATAACTAGAAAAGCCCTTAAATAAAAGCTAAATTCAGTTACAAATGAGTTAAAATTGTAAAACAAAGCCTAACTACTGATTAGATCTTCTCCAAGTCCTATTAATGGTTTATTGCAAACCTTAACATAGTAATCTTAAATTACATTATAAAATAATTTCATGTAGGAATACTCACACTTCCTCGAAAGAAGTAATAACTTTCAGACTCAACAAAGCTACCGATTTCAAATGACCCTGCTGTTATTGTTCATGCCATGATGTTGTCATCACTGTTGTGTTTTGACTAGTTGATGACAGAGCACTGATCAAGTTTGGATATTGATTTAACAAGATGATGGGGTCATTACCTTTGTAGCTTATGTAGTGCTTGTGTTTTTGCTTCAGGAAAATATCCTGATGAAATACTAGCTGCTTACACAAATAATTTCTAAAACAGATTTTCAGGGGAAACAGTTCTGAATGAGAAACAAGGCTTGACCTAGAGTCCAAGAATTAATGACAGATTATTAAACCAAACTATTTTATGTAGAGAATTAGCCAGTAATTTAAAGCCTTAGTTGAGCAGGATGCAGAGATACAGTCTGTCATTGCAAGCACTTGCACCTCAGAGCTCAGGGTGAATAGAGGGAGATAAAGAAAGGAATGTAAAACACTATGGAAACCAACCTCTGGAGACTTAATATTCTGATCAGCTCACCTCCGAACATCTGGCTCTTAAATGTTCAAGCACAAAAACAAGAGAGCTAATGAAAGCAGCACATATTATCTCTCCCATCAATGTACCTCACAAACACCTGCTAAAATTAAAACAAATTGAATCTTGATTGCTGATTAAGTACCCCTTCTTTAGCTAGATATTCTGTCATTATTTGCCCTGGCACACAATGCGTAAACTGATGAATGGAGAGTGGTGGGCTGCAGCAGCAAAGGTGGATATGAGGCGATTCAAAGTAGATGAATATAAATAGTAGCAGACTAACTTTGTAGCACTCTATCCCAGCAAAAAAAAGTGAATTTTCCGACCCCTCCAACACCCCACGCAAGAATGAAAGTGCTAAAACTGCACTGAGAAAGAAAGGTAAGTCTGTGCTTTATAATACACCGCCTCCCTCCAGCAAATTTCCTTGTCAGGCAGGTCTTGCTGCATTTAATTTACTCACCACAGCCTGGTGACTGAGCTTAAACAGTACTTTTGACCTGTATTACTAACTGCTTTTATTCAGTTTCTTAGCTGCTGCAACTGCCTTTTTTTTTTTTTTTTTTGCTTTTTATTTATTTATTTTTTGCATTTGCAAACCTTCCCAGACACAGGCTGGTAATACCAAAAACAGAACCTTCCAGGACACATTTGGTTTGTCCATATCTGAAACAAATACTTGGACTGTGGTTCCCCCAAAAAAAAAAAAAAGTTACACAATTTACTGCCAATAAACCAAGAGACTATTCAGCGTGCACATTTCAGTTAGAATAAAAATACCCATTCGAGTTTTCATCACACATATATAAATACCTTCCTATGTGAACACTGATGACAGATGTGTGGCTAATCTACCATGTTAACTTCATTTGAGAAATTGTGGTTTTGTTCAAACTTTATTAGCTAAACTCAAATTGATCCTGCTAAGTTTTAACTCCATATTTTACCTGGTTCAAGTATATTTCCAGAATTCATACAACTCAACAGCTCTCCTGTATCTGCAACACATTCACATACATTTTCTGTTAAAATAATCAACTTGCATTTGTTTCAATGTCTTTTAATTAAAACAAACAAACAACAACAAAAAGGAATGGTGAGAGAGAAAAATATCAGCGTGTAAATCCTTTTTAACACTACAGTCTACACAACCTGGTTTCAGTCATTTATTTATTTTTTTGACTAACACGCTAAGGTCACAACACCACATATGTTTGGCATATGCATTTCATCATTGATGATTATAGTCTATACAAAAAGTAGCTGCACAGTTATAGGTTATGCCAAAGGGCTATGTTCATCCAAGATCTTATATACAGCATTAAAACAAAGGCAAAAAATGTCCATGGATCACTTATTGTTCCTTGACTTTTTTCTTATTGCATTCTAAATTATTTAAATATACTATTAGGCATCATATTGGAAAAAACAGATGTTTTCTAATTATGAACTGATTTTACAGTGTGATGGTGTCACATATTTAAATTACAAATACACATTTTTAGCATTCCAGCTGTGCTTTACAAGAGTTTAATTTGCTTCTTCTGATATGTCACATTGCACCTGCCTTTTTAAAACTCCTATAAATGTAAAACATTACTCAAACACAATTATTAAGGCATGTTGAAGAATTCTAAAGATCCTGAACAGCTTTCTTTCTATAGAAGATGAATTTTATATAAAGTTTCAATAATGAATCTACCAAATGAGTATTTGGAGTAACATTTACAAATATTTTTAAAGAATATAAATTTGGACAGATGATTTGTATATGGATATATAGTGGTATATAGAATTTGATTTTATTTGTATAGTACCTTTCCTATTAACTATATTTCAAGCACAATCATACAAACGAAAGTTTAAAATATCTGCTGTGCATTAATAACATAAAAATAAAAATTCAGCATCTATCAAGAACTTAAAGCAGACTTTTATTGGACAGGAAGTACAAAGGTACTTTGACAGGGTTTGAGCATTAGATAAATTATCATTCCTTCTCTTTTTAAGGACAACTCTAAAACACAATCAGATCAATCATCAATTCAGAAAAAAAATTATAAAAATTAAAAAGTTAAATTAAAATTTTCTATAAAATCAATGACCAATGAATCAACAGTGATGGACTCATTTTTCCTGGGCTGTGAGAGAGTGTTTTCTAGGTGCACTTGAGTTTGGTGTGAAACATTTGATCCACATGAAGTTCCATAACTTCCCAGGGTTTAAACTGCCATGCCATGAATGTTAAAACAAATCCACATAAATATGTAAGAAAGATATATCCAAAGGCAAAAGAAGCAACAACTATATAGGTCTTAATATGCCAAAGCCTTTGACTATGCGGGCCACAATAAACTGTGGAAAATTCTTCGAGAGATGGGCATACCAGACTACCTGACCTGCCTCTTGAGAAACCTGTATGCAGGTCAGGAAGCAACAGTTAGAACTGGACATGGAACAACAGGCTGGTTCCAAATAGGAAAAGGAGTACATCAGGGCTGTATATTGTCACCCTGCTTATTTAACTTCTCTGCAGAGTACATCATGAGAAACGCTGGGCTGGAAGAAGCACAAGCTGGAATCAAGATTGCCAGGAGAAATGTCAATAACCTCAGATATGCAGATGACATCACCCTTATGGCAGAAAGTGAAGAAGAACTAAAGAGCCTCTTGATGAAAGTGAAAGAGGAGAGTGAAAAAGTTGGCCTAAAGCTCAACATTCAGAAAACTAAGATCATGGCATCCGGTTCCATCACTTCATGGCAGATAGATGGGGAAATAGTGGAAACAGTGTCAGACTTTATTTTGGGGGGCTCCAAAATCACTGCAGATGGTGACTGCAGCCATGAAATTAAAAGACGCTTACTCCTTGGAAGGAAAGTTATGACTAACCTAGACAGCATATTAAAAAGCAGAGACATTACTTTGCCAACAAAGGTCTGTCTAGTCAATGCTATGGCTCTTTCAGTGGTCATGTATGGATGTGAGAGTTGGACTGTGAAGAAAGCTGAGTGCTGAAGAATTAATGCTTTTGAAGTGTGGTGTTGGAGAAGACTCTTGAGAGTCCCTTGGACTGCAAGGAGATCCAACCAGTCCATCCTAAAGGAGATCAGTCCTGGGTGTTCATTGGAAGGACTGATGTTGAAGCTGAAACTCCAATACTTTGGCCACCTCATGTGAAGCGTTGACTCATTGGAAAAGACCCTGATGCTGGGAAAGATTGAGGGCAGGAGGAGAAGGGGACGACAGAGGATGAGATGGTTGGATGGCATCATTGACTCAATGGACATAGGTTTGGGTGGACTCCGGGAGTTGGTGATGGACAGGGAGGCCTGGTGTGCTGTGATTCATGGGGTTGCAAAGAGACAGACATGACTGAGCAACTGAACTGAACTGAAAAAGAAAAATATGTAGATGGACTATATGCTTTATTTCTGAGAACCACAGAAATATTTTAAACTTTAAAATAAATAATAAATTCAGAAGTCCATCTATATACAATCTCTGCATAAAATCACATAAAGGAATATTTATTTCACACTTATACATATACAAGATATACTGTTTCCTAGTATACTCCCTGTGCAGTGCTGTGCTGAGTTGCTCAGTTGTGTCCAAGTCTTTATGACCCCATGGACTGTGGCCCATCAGGCTCCTGTGTCCATGGGGACTCTCCAGGCAAGAATTCTGGAGTGGGCTGCCAGGCCCTCCTCCAGGGAGTATACTCCCTGGAAGTAACAATTATTGTTTTGTATTTTCATATTAAAAGTGACTCTGAGAGAATGGTTAATGAGGAAATAACCAGATATAACTTATTCATCCAATCTTGCTGTTTCAAAATAAGAAAAAGAAGCCTTTCCTCAACAAAATGTTGAAGAACTGACATGTTTTAAATTATATTGTGGGGTGTTATTTCCCCCTTTTTCTATTTCCATGATAGTGGCTGACAGTAAACTATGTACAACTCTTTCAAATCTTAATATGGCTAAATGATTTATTTCTGTAAAATCCGATTTCACTTTCCTCATAATAAAACATTCAAAGCAAAGCCAGTAAGAGTGTATACACAGTGAAACTGGACCCCCACCCCTACCCCTGCCACCTTAGCTGAGTAGCAAAACATAATGGTGAATTGAATTTTTTTAAGAGAAATCTAAAGATTAAATGAGGATGGTAAAAGTATTACAGTAATAAATTTTACTAGCAAACAAATAAAACCACATTGTAAAACCTTTCCCAAAAAGATGCGTTAACTGCAATGCATAATCATATATAAAACCCTAAAATGGAAATTTTTATCCATTAAAGTGTGAACACGCTAATTCAGAATAAATGGGAGGGCATTTGGAAAGATAAAGTGTTCAGCCAACTCTCTTATTGAACAAGACCTTATTTTAATCATAAGGTTATTGACTGCAAAGTGTTTCTGCCAAATACAGAACTTTCAAAATGACTCATCCATAAGTCTTACTTTCATAGGGTTTAATGGTCTGTCACAGCCGTAGACTGCCTCTCTTGACCAGATTTCTTTTCCCCAGTCTCCTGGGCCATCTGCCCTGCTCTCTGGGCTCAGCTTTCTGGGTGACTTTTAAGTAGTCCTTCCTGGCCTTAGTGTTCTTCAACCTTTAACTCTGCCCCTGAGATAGAGGAAGCCACCTATGTGAGCAGGACAGGTGAATTGGGTGGTCTAACCCCTGGCCCTTTGGCTCTGATTGCCAACTAACTGGTTTGCACTGCACAGGACTACATACCCGGTACTCCCCATCCTCAAGACTGAAGAAAGAGCCCAGAGTCAGCAAGGGCAGACAGCCTTGAATGAATGGCTCAGGGAACCTTACATGTCTGAAGCAAGGTCCTGGAGTGAAACTCCATGAGTCCTCACTCCTGGGGCAAGAGGAAGGTTAGCAGGTATAAGGGGAATTGAAGGCAGCTTGCCTTATCAGTTACCATGGAAACTAGCAGATGGAGCATGTCCATCACCACCCCTTTGGTAAGCTTCCATGGTAGAGATGTTCTGATTCAGGGCTAGAATAATCACTAGCTGGGGCCAGAGAAAATATGTAGGCAAGTCAGTCATGTGAGCTGGGTGTCACTGAAGCAGGCCCAGAGGAGCAGAGGATGTCCAGAGAGCAAGAGAACTGCCATCCTGGGGGAACTGACCATACACCACCCTTTATTTACATACCACTTCCCAAATCTTCCTCTTGATTCTAGATTTGGCTTCATGTTTCCTACCATTTTAGCGTGGTCATCCCAAGGTTGGAAGACACTAAGATGCCTTCAGATTTCTCCCAATCAGGGAGCCCAAGGACTAAGAGGAGGGAGGGAGGCTCAGAGGAGGGGCCCCAATTGTGCTTTGAAAAGGAGCTCTAGATTAAAGATGTACAACAGCAGGCAATATTTAACTCTTTCTGAAACTGACAACTAACTCTGTGTTTAATCTGCCATAAAATGACAGTGACAGACCTCAATCTAAGTGGAAGAGTCTCCTGCAGTTGCAGAAACAGCTGCTCTATTCTTAACAGGGACAAGAATGTGAATTCAAAAGCTGCATGCATGAATGAGAGATATCTTTAAAAATGACTCCCCTGGGATGCTCAAAACTTGAGAATCTACAGACAATTTTCCTGAAATGTTATTTTCAACACACAGCTGAGACCTCAATGAACAGATTATTTAATTTATGAAATAAGCAGATTAATAAATAGAATTGCAAAGATCTTCTAAATATCATCAGCTGACCCAAAATGCCAGATCCTCAGCTTCTTAAAGCTCCTTGCCAATTCCCTCATATATTCCTTTTATTCATTATTCGTGGTAAGTCCTTTGGATTCTCCAATATGAACATAATAATTGTATCCACTATTCTCACATGAATGATACTAGAGCAATCACCCTTGGATCCTCAGAGAAGCCTTGGTTCTGATCCTCTAATGATTACTGAAGGTGTACTTTCGGCTCACTGTTTTACCTGCAGTCCTTGGGGCACTTCTCTTTATGGATCTTACTATGTATGTTTCTGTGTTAAGGTAGAGGTTTATTCCTGAGTATCTGTTTCACCTTTCTCTTCATATCCTTGAAATACAGAGGGGGAAAAAAGAGAAGTTGCTATAGCTGTGGAAACCAGATATGTTAACAAATAATCTGAAATATTCCAGGAGAAATTTCATGTCATGCAAAACTGAATGGAGCCCTAACATAAGACAGGGAGTTTGGAGGGTAAAAAAGCTGGGATGTTCCAGTCCCCTTCACTGTATACCTCTTTCCAGTAATATGGGGGCCTTGCTGGCCACAGAACCAGGAAGTGAGTAGACACTGCTTTATGAAGTCACCAGAGCTAATCCATTTTCATGGCGCCAGGCTTCCCTGGTGGCTCAGAGGTTAAAGCGTCTGCCTATGATGTGGGAGGCCTGGGTTCGATCCCTGGGTCAGGAAGATCCCCTGGAGAAGGACATGGCAACCCACTCCAGTACTCTTGCCTGGAGAATCCCATGGACGGAGGAGCCTGGTGGGCTACAGTCCATGGGGTCGCAAAGAGTCGGACATGACTGAGCGACTTCACTTCACTTCACTGAACCCCATTCTCAATCCCTTTCAGTCCCTCCTGTCCTGTATTCTTTCAAAGGCTTCAATTTTATTTTAACTCATTTATTTTTAACTTTTTATTTTATGCTGGAGTATAGCTGATTAACCATGTTGTGACAATTTCAGGTGAACAGCAAAAGGACTCAGCCATACATATACATGTATCCATTCTCCTCTAAACTCCCCTCCCATCCAGGCTGCCACATAACAACTGACCACATAACATTTCTGTGTGCTATACAGTACCATAGGCTTCAATTTTAGTAAGACATCACACAAAGAGGTGAAATAGGTAGTAACATATTGAATCTGAGATAAAAGTGTCTCAGTCAAAAAGAGCCCTGGCCTGGAAGAGATGCTTTTGGGATAGATTTTATGTATTACTTGTGGAACAAGAAGATCTGAAGGATGCTCAGAACTTCTCAGTTTGAGATAACCAAAACAGACGAGAAAACTCGAATGTCACAAGATGCACAAGATGGATGACTGTTTGATACTGAACGGTTAGCTATAAGCTTAAGATTGAGAAGAATTCTAATAACAAAGCAAACAGTGGTACTCCAAGAAGGATTCACTGATCAGCATGGTTCAGTCACAAAATTTGGACTGGATGATCACATGTCACTCTTGGATAGGGAAACCAATGCAAAAGAGTGTAGCAGAAGATTCTCCAACATAAAATCAGAGGACAACAGCACACAAAAAGCAGAGGAAAAGCACAATAAAAGGGGCTGTCCCCTTAATTAAAGAAGGGGAAAAAGCACCTCCTTACTGTTCTCAATAAAACTTTAGAAAATCTGTCCTCAAAAGCAAGAGATCAATGATAAAATGATCAGGAAACAGACTAGTTTAAAAGAGTTAGTTGAGACACACGTGCAAGCGATAAAGGAGTTGAACGAATTAACAGAAGACTGAAAGCGATCCAGGCTTCTGTTACTACGAATGAATCTTCATTAAAGAGGAAATGTACAAGGCTTCCTTGGTGGCTCAGTGATAAAGAATCCACCTGCCAATGAAGCAGACACTGGCTCTACCCCTGATCCAGGAAGATCCCACATGACGCAGAGCGGCTGTGCCTATGCTCCACAACTACTGACTGTGCTCTGGAGCCCAGGAATCACAATTGCTGAAGCCCGTGCACCCTAGAGCCCATCAAGACAAGCCACTGCAATGAGGAGGCCGTGCAACAGAGCCAGAGAGTAGCCCTCACTCACAGAACCTAGAGAAAGGCCCGCACAGCAGCAAAGAACCAGCACCTAAGACAGCCAAAACTTAAATAGACAGTTAAAATTATTTTCTTAAAAAAGAGGAAATGCACAGAGTATGTGGAAAAAATATGGTCACTTACAGTGAAGCCAATATTAGGTTCATTTCTATAGAGGCCAGAGAAAAAGAACAACAAAATAATGAGTCAGGAAACGAAGACTATGGAAGACAGAAAATGGAGAGCCCACACGTGGACACCTACATAAAAAGGGAGGAAGGGGCTCTAAAAATATAAAACTACCCTATTTGTATCTTAAAAGAAATATAGGTTAGTTACAAACTGAAAAAGTCAAGCTGGTCATACACTTCTAGTGGGCTTCATTAAATAGTATTTGACAGTATAACAATGTCTACACAATTTTATGGGGAAAAGTTTGTGACCCATAAACTCTATATACAAGCAACTGTGGTACATCCACAAAGGCAACAAAAAGATATTCTCAGATACATAAGGGCTCGGGTAATATAATCCTTTTTTGTTGTTGTTGTTGTTGTTAAAAAAAGAAAATACTTGGGAGGCATCTTTAAGCTGAGAGAATACTCAAAAATTTTAAAAATAAAGCACTGACATGAAATAAATGAATGCAATATTAAATCTAAATTTTTAATGTAATTATTAAGATGATTTTTTTCCAAAAAGTTCTTATGAGAAAAGAATCATAGTGTTTTTTAAAAATCATTATTATATTTATTATCCAGATCTAATACTTGAGATATAGTAACACAAACTGGAGTAATGTAACGAAAGGAAAGTAGTAAAAAGCCATTTCTTCATCTTACATAGTGGTTAATCAAAAGCAGCTTTTTCTCCCTGCTGGTAATTAGAGAAATACAGTTTTCAGAAGTTTCATTTTGTTTCATTTTAATGTAAAGGTAGTTACTAGTGTTAAAAACACTTGTATACCTTATAAACAACTGAAGGAGAAAAAACAAAAAGAAGAAAGGGAGAAGGGATGTAAGGAAAGAAAAAAGAAACAATCTTTAAAGCAACAGAAAAAACAAAAGAATCATAAAGCATAAAAATGTCTCCAACACATGTAAGATATAATTGCCACACAAAATATTAATAGAGAGCTATTTTAAACAAAATATTTAAGATTGGGATAAACCATTTTAGATGTATGCTGCTAACAGAAACATGATTAAAAGGACAGAGAAAGATTAAAAAGAAAAAGATATCCTTCAATATCACACAATCACAATAAAAACAAAGCTGGGGTCACAAAAATAATTTCAGACATAGAAGAATTAGAATTAAACATTTAAATGGAACAAGAAGAATCATAATAGGTAAAATCTGTCATGTAATTATAATAATGACTCCAACAATAAAGTTTTATACTTGGAATAACAGTATCTAAGTTTACAAAGGAAAAATGATCATTGTAGTGGGAGACATCTAAATTGAAATAAGGAAATAATTTTAAAATCTTAAAGAAATGGTAATAATCTATCACTTATTAAATGCTTACTATGTGCAAGGCATCGTGGTAAATTCCTTACTACACAGCTCATTAGACCTTAACAACTCGATGAGTAAAGTGAAAGTCGCTCAGTCATGTCAGACTCTTTGTGACCCCATGGACTGTGCCTGCCGGGCTCCATGGAATTCTCCAGGCAAGAATACTGGAATGGGTAGCCATTCCCTTCTCCAGGGGATTTTCCCAACCCAGGGATGGAAGCCAGGTCTCTCGCATTGCAAGCGGATTCTTTACCACCTGACCCACCAGAGAAGCCACCATAAGGTAGACGCCATAACAACTCCATAAGGTGGGCTTATGCCCTTTCTCACACACTGAGAAACCAAGATCAAGACTTGCATAACTTGCTGAGCTTCATACAATTGGTAATTTCAAAGACACACTACATATGTTTCTTGTTTAGTCAATCAGTAGTGTCTAACTCTTTGGCGACTCCATGGACTGTAGCCCGCCAGGCTCCTCTATTCATGGAATTTCCTAAACAAGAATACTAGAGTAGGTTGCCATTTCCTTCTCCAGGGGATTTTCCCGACCAGGGATGGAACTTGCATCTCCTGCACTGGCAGGTGGATTCTATTACCATTTAACAGAAAATTAAGTAGAAAAAAAAAAAAAAAGATTTTTCAAAGTACTACAAAAACATAGAATTCTCCCCAAGGAAAACTGTAATTAAAAACAAGCGCCTCCCTGGTGGCTCAGTGGTAAAGAACCCGCCTGCAATGCAGGAGACGTGGTAGGAGCTGCAGTTTCCATTTCCAGGTCAGGAAGATTCCCAGGGTTGGAAAGATCCCCTGGAGAAGGAAATAGCAACCCACTCCAGTATCCTTGCCTGGAAAATCTTATGGACAGCCCATGGTGTCTCAGAAAGTCGAACACAAGTTAGTGGACAAACAGAAAACAAAACAAAACAAATTAAAAAAAAAAAAATACTCAGGAACAAATGAAGTCTAGTACAGTTCTTCACTGAAAATAATAAAAGAATATGCAAATAGGCCTTTTGTGTCTCAGATATAGAAGACTTAAGTTTTTAAGTGTCAATTCTTCTCTATTTCATGGGTTTAGAGTCATTATAGTTAAAATCTCTGTGTCTTTGTTAACTTGCCAAAGTGATTTTAGAATTTAGTTTAAGAAAAATTGTAAGACCTTCTCTAGACTTATGCTGTATGTCTGGTGAGGGCTGAGATGTATTTATCTTGCTGCCTAGCATCCCTAGCCCAGAGGAGGAACTCCATAAATATTTATGAAGTGAAAAATAGCTAAGAACATTTTGAAAATATTCTAATTAATGTTTTTAACTAAATGAAACTAATGTTTCTAACACTCTAACTAGTAAGCGAAAACTTCCTTCAACAAAGGTTAATATCTTTGATATAGAAAAAAATCCAATTTGATAAGATGAATACAAAAAGTCTTTGATAGTTCCAAGGAAACAATTAAAAATAATTTGTTTAGGGAATATTCATTCAAGGGTTATTAATAATAGTAAAAAAATTTGTCCTTACCTAATGATAACAGAGCAGTAAAATTAATTATATCATGCCCATATAAAGACTAATATACAGCCTTTTAATATACTATTGAATATTTAATGACTTTTTCAGTTTATTCTTCTACAAATGCTTATAATGGAATAGTAAAAGAAAAAGCAAACTATAAGGGTATAAACAAAGGCCTGATTTTACATATATATATATACACACACACACATATATAGATGTATATAGAAAGATATGTGAGAAACACTGAAAAAAATATAAGCAAGAAATATACTGAAATGTCAACCATTATTTAACATCAAACATAACCATATATAATGGGTTGTAGAACTGCCCATTAAATTTTGTTTTATTATTTAGATATTTTTAGATTTTCTATATTTTCTATAAAAGGTTACTTAATTCTTAGATGAGGAAAAAATAATCGCTAAAGACTAGTTTATTCAAGATAATAGAGCCAGAATATTAAAAGTGAAAATAAATCTGGCCTTACTTTCTATTTTGGTGTCTCCAAATCTTAGGAGATGTCAATTTCCATATGCTGTCAAATCCTAGGGAAAATCTGATTTTCAATCTGTGGAATCAAAAGATGAACTCTCTCCAAAAGTAATGTTTTCTACAGTCTCTCCTACACTCTTCACCTGAAACTTAAAACATGAAGTTGAAAATACTTGTGTTTTTAAAACAATGTGAGCAATTTAAGGTAATTTTTAAAAATAGTCATTCTCTCAATACTTTTGCTGTGGATATAAGAAAGTTTTGATTGAGATAAAAAGGAGGGGAAATGTCCAGGAAATACACAGAGACATTAAAAAAAAATATAGCAATCAAACAACTTCTAAACAACAGGATAATCAAAACAATAAAAACACTAATTAGCAATACAATGCTTGGAAATGATAGTTTATTTTTAATGCCATTGATGCTCCTTAATAGTTAAAACAAAACAATAACAACAAAGATATCTAAAAATTATAGCAGAGGCTTCTCACTGGAACCCATACCTTGCCAGAGTTGAACTAAAAATCATTTCACTAATTAAATTGAATCACCTTTAGAAAATATCAGTGTGTAAGAAAAGAAACTGACAAAGTAAGTTTCTGCTTTTTCTGGAATTTTTAGCAAGAGAATAAATGACTTGGATTATATATTCCAAACCCTTAGAAGAAAAGGGAACCAGGTGCCATAGTCTCAATAAAGGCCCGGTAACCTTTAATAACAATCTGTTCATCTATGTAGAACTATATCCTCCTTTTAACACTGTTGATGAGTTGATGCTGATGAGTTCATTTCAGGAACATAAAACTTAACACATTGTTAGGTCTAAAATAGAAGGATACATCTTACTCATGAGTCTTTCATTTCTAATGACTGAGAGATGTAGTGGCTTTCGAAGACTCCAGATAAGAAAGCCTGGACCAATGCTTTTAAAGACTGACTCGATACACATTCTCAGGCACAAGAATTGCCCTGGCCACCACCTCAGTGGGTTAATCTACAACGGGATATCTAATTTTCTCTCAGCAGAGCTCTACAGATGCAGAAGTTCTTAAACCATTTAAATCCAAGATGGACAAAAGCCCTTTAAAAAAAAACCTAACATACCAAGTTATACAGTGCACTTATCATTAGCCATGATGTGATTTGATGTGATTCTCACAATAGCTCTGACACACAGGAGCAGCATTATTCCTATTGTGCAGTTGAGATCACCAGAGCTCAGAGGAATTACTAGTTTATAAGACTATACAGCTCCGACCATGGGTGGGACTAGAACTTGGGCCTTGGGAGGCCTTTTCTAGTATTCTTTTCACTAAATCATGTGGGTTTTCAAGGAAACAAGTTTCCAAATAAGGCCCTTCCTACTCTCCCTTGGGTAACTTTAATAAAGTCAGTGTAAAACAAACAACAAATTGGCTGTTCCCAAGCAGATGGTGCTGCTCAGCTGTGGTTAAGCCAGGAGGCCTCCAACAGGACCAACTTTCACAGACATGACTTACTATTTTCTCATGCTGGTGGAAAGCAGACAACTCACATGCAGAGTCCCTATTCTCACCGCATGGCCACAGCCCTGCTCACTGCCCTTAAGGATCTGGCCAGCTCATATATAGAAGAGAAGGGTACGGGATAAGGCCAGGAACACATCACTGCCACCAAGTCCTACCCCAAAGGCAAACCCGCAAATGCAGACAGCATGGGAAAGGCCACTGACAAACATTCAAAACATGGAATCCTTCATGTTTGTAACCCTTTCATATTCTAGAATGATGCTGGGATCAGGATAAGATAAGAGTGACACCTAAAAGGCCAAAGTGAAAAGTGGCTTGTGTATGGTTTTGTTTTCAACTACTATCTACATATATAAAATCATTAAAGTTGTTATTTCCAATATTTATGTTAGAAATATTATATAGACGCCGTATAAGGGGCGACAGCCAGGAGGAGATACCCTGCGTCCGAGGTCGGGGTGGCGGCCGAGAGGAGCCACCCCATGTCCGGGGCCAGGGGCGGCACCTGAGGCCAGGGGCAGAACCCGAGGCCAGGGGCGGCAGCAGGAAGAAGCAATCCCATGCCCGAGGTCAGCGGCGGCGGCCGGGAGGAGCAACCCCACGTCCAAGGAGTGTGGCTGTGCTGACGCAGGAGGGCTTAGAGGAGCCATCCCACGTTGAAAGTCAGGAAGGGTGGTGGGAGGACATACCCCTCATCCAAGGTAAGGAGCAGTGGCTGTGCTTTGCTGGAGCAGCCGTGAAGAGATACCCCCAACTCAAGGTAAGAGAAACCCAAGTAAGATGGTAGGTGCTGCAAGAGGGCATCAGAGGGCAGACACACTGAAACCATACTCACAGAAATCTAGTCAATCTGATCACACTAGGACCACAGCCTTGTCTAACTCAATGAAACTAAGCCATGCGTGCGGGGCAACCCAAGATGGGTGGGTCATGGTGGAGAGGTCTGACAGAATGTGGTCCACTGGAGAAGGGAATGGCAAACCACTTCAGTATTCTTGCCTTGAGAACCCCATGAACAGTATGAAAAGGCAAAATGATAGGATACTGAAAGAGGAACTCCCCAAGTCATTAGGTACCCAAAATGCTACTGGAGGTCAGTGGAGAAATAACTCCAGAAAGAATAAAAGGATGGAGTCAAAGCAAAAACAATAGCCAGCTGTGGATATGACTGGTGAGAGAAGCAAGGTCCAATGCTGTAAAGAGCAATATTACATAGGAACCTGGAATGTCAGGTCCATGAATCAAGGCAAATTGAAAGTGGTCAAACAGGAGATGGCAAGAGTGAACGTCAACATTCTAGGAATGAGTGAACTAAAATGGACTGGAATGGGTGAATTTAACTCAGATGACCATTATATCTACTACTGTGGGCAGGAATCCCTCAAAAGAAATGGAGTAGCCATCATGATCAACAGAAGAGTCCGAAATGGAGTACTTGGATGCAATCTCAAAAATGACAGAATGATCTCTGTTCGTTTCCAAGGCAAACCATTCAATATCACAGTAATCCAAGTCTATGCCCCAAGCAGTAACGCTGAAGAAGCTGAAGTTGAACTGTTCTATGAAGACCTACAAGACCTTTTAGAACTAACATCCAAAAAAGATGTCCTTTTCATTATAGGGGACTGGAATGCAAAAGTAGGAAGTCAAGAAGCACCTGGAGTAACAGGCAAATTTGGCCTTGGAATACGGAATGAAGCAGGGCAAGACTAATAGAGTTTTGCCAAGAAAATGCACTGGTCATAGCAAACACCCTCTTCCAACAACACAAGAGAAGATTCTACACATGGACATCACCAGATCGTCAACACCAAAATCAGATTTATTATATTCTCTGCAGCCAAAGATGGAGAAGCTCTATACAGTCAACAAAAACAAGACCAGGAGCTGACTGTGGCTCAGATCATGAACTCTTTATTACCAAATTCAGGCTGAAATTGAAGAAAGCAGGGAAAACTGCTAGACCATTCAGGTATGACCTAAATCAAATCCCTTATGATTATACAGTGGAAGTGAGAAATAGATTTAAGGGCCTAGATCTGATAGATAGAGTGCCTGATGAACTATAGACAGAGGTTCCTGACATTGTACAGGAGACAGGGATCAAGACCATCCCCAGGGAAAAGAAATGCAAAAAAGCAAAATGGCTGTCTGGGGAGGCATTACAAATAGCTGTGAAAAGAAGAGAAGTGAAAAGCAAAGGAAAAAAGGAAAGATATAAGCATCTGAATGCAGAGTTCCAAAGAATAGCAAGAAGAGATAAGAAAGCCTTCCTCAGGGATCAATGCAAAGAAATAGAGGAAAACAACAGAATTGGAAAGACTAGAGATCTCTTCAAGGAAATTAGAGATACCAAGGGAACATTTCATGCAAAGATGGGCTCGATAAAGGACAGAAACAGTATGGACCCAACAGAAGCGGAAGATATTAGGAAGAGATGGCAAGAATACACAGAAGAACTGTACAAAAAGGATCTTCACGACCTGGATAATCATGATGGTGTGATCACTCACCTAGAGCCATATATCCTGGAATGTGAAGTCAAATGGGCCTTAGAAAGCATCACTACGAACAAAGCTAGTGGATGGAATTCCAGTAGAACTATTTCAAATCCTGAAAGATGATGCTGTGAAAGTGCTGCACTCAATATGCCAGCAAATTTGGAAAACTCAGCAGTGGCCACAGGACTGGAAAAGTCAGCTTTCATTTCAATCCCAAAAAAAGGCAATGCCAAAGAATGCTCAAACTACCGCAAAATTGCACTCATCTCACACGCTAGTAAAGTAATGCTCAAAATTCAACAAGCCAGGCTTCAGCAATATGTGAACTGTGAACTTCCAGATATTCAAGCTGGTTTTAGAAAAGGCAGAGGAACCAGATCAAATTGCCAGCATCCACTGGATCATGGAAAAAGCAAGAGAGTTCCAGAAAAACATCTATTTCTGCTTTATTGACTATGCCAAAGCCTTTGACTGTGTGGATCACAATAAACTGGAAAATTCTGAAAGAGATGGGCATACCAGACCACCTAAATGCCTCTTGAGAAATTTGTATGCAGGCCAGGAGGCAACAGTTAGAACTGGACATGGAACAACAGACTGGTTCCAAATAGGAAAAGGTGTACGTCAAGGTTGTATATTGTCACCCTGATTTTTTAACTTATATGCAGCGTTTCATGAGAAATGCTGGACTGGAAGAAACACAAGCTGGAATCAAGATTGCCAGGAGAAATATGAATAACCTCAGATATGCAGATGACATCACCCTTATGACAGAAAGTGAAGAAGAACTAAAAAGCCTCTTGATGAAAGTAAAAGAGGAGAGTGAAAAAGTTGACTTAAAGCTCAACATTCAGAAAACGAAGATCATGGCATCCGGTCCCATCACTCCATGGGAAATAGATGGAGAAACAGTGGAAACAGTGTCAGACTTTATTTTGGGGGGCTCCAAAATCACTGCAGATGGTGACTGCAGCCATGAAATTAAAAGACGGTTACTCCTTGGAAGAAAAGTTATGACCAACCTAGATAACATATTCAAAAGCAGAGGCATTACTTTGCCAACTAAGGTCCATGTAGTCAAGGCTATGGTTTTTCCAGTGGTCATGTATGGATGTGAGAGTTGGACTGTGAAGAAGGCTGAGCACCGAAGAATTGATGCTTTTGAACTGTGGTATTTGAGAAGACTCTTGAGAGCCCCTTGGACTGCAAGGAGATCCAACCTGTCCATTCTGAAGGAGATCAGCCCTGGGATTTCTTTGGAAGGAATGATGCTAAAGCTGAAACTCCAGTACTGCGGCCACCTCATGCGAAGAGTTGACTCATTGGAAATGACTTTGATGCTGGGAGGGATTGGGGGCAGGAGGAGAAGGGGACAACAGAGGATGAGATGGCTGGATGGCATCACTGACTCGATGGACGTGAGTCTGAGTGAACTCCGGGAGTTGGTGATAGACAGGGAGGCCTGGTGTGCTGTGATTCACGGGGTCACAAAGAGTTGGACATGACTGAGCGACTGAACTGAACTCAACTGAACTTTAATAACACTTGCACTTACTTTATTGTAATAAATTTCACTTTTAACACAAAAGAAAAAGGCAATGGGGGGACCAATACCTACTTGTGTGTGGAAAATAGATGACTTCTTGCCCCACAGTAATAATGGCTAAAAAATTTTGTAAAAATACTGAATTTTTACCTGGAACTTTATGAAAATTCAATACTTAATTTTTTCCCTAATACTTGGTTTTCTTTTTTCTCCCTAGAATTAAATAAAATTAAAAAAAAAGTGTATTTAGCTTCTTAATCACAAGCACTACATAGACTTCTCCAAATCCCTTTCAATATACCCTTAGACCATGTAAATATTATTGTATTTCCTATAAGATGATAAACCTTGGAAAACATTGGCTTAGAGATTGTCGTCAGTCCTCATGAAGGTGGAACAATTCATTGGAGGAGCCAGGGGGATTTGTGATATTCATTCATTTATTAAATGATTAAATCATATTTATGGAACACCTGTTATGTGACAGGCTAGTTTTAGATGCTGCGATTCAACAAAGAACAAGACAAATGCTTAATCTCATGGAGTTTTAATTCTGAATAAAGGAAATAGGGCAGTGAAACTACATATAAGTAATGAAGGGCAGCTGTTAGTACTAAGATTGAGGATACATTACAGCAGGTTCAGAAGTGAAGGAGTGGCCCCCAGAGGTGCTTTGTGAGGTGGAATCAACAAGGACAGAGTGAAGGAGCCTGGAAAGGAGTAAGTGTGTGCAGGCAGTGGAGCAAAATACTCATTGTCCCTGAATGAAGATTTTCTTGGTTGTTCAAAGAACAGCAAAGAGGCAAGGGTAGCTAGAGTTGAGAGAACAAGGGAGAATGTATAGGGCATAAAATCAGATTATAGGAGATGCAGACAGTCAGTACCAAAAAAAAAAAAAAAAAGCTCCCTAAGGAGCAAGCAGGGCATAAAATCCCTGCATCCTGCCTTAGACAGCCCTCAGTCTCTTTTCCCAGCATCTCACAATAGGCCCTTCCAAGTCCTTTCATTGTCCATTCAACCACATCCACCTGGGTAACCACCACACCTCCCATGGCTCCCCAGGAACTGGCCTAGGAGAATAATATCTCCACACCTATGGTCCCATGGCCATATGAAGCCATTCCATGCTCTGAGCCTGCTCTGCTCCATTCTTAAAAAAAAAAAAAAAAAAAGAATTATTGATGTATTTAATTATTTGGCTGCACCAGGTCATAGTTGTGACATGCAGGATCTTTAATTCTGGCATGCAAACTCTTAGTTGCAGCATGTGGAATCTAGTTCCCTGATCAGATACCAAACCGCACACAACTGCCATTGGGAGTGTAGAATCTTAGCCACTGGACCACCAGGGAAGTCCATGCTCTGCTCCATTCTTGTGCATGCTCAACTCTAAAGGCACTAGTGTATTTGCAGTTTCCAACCAGGCCCTGCCAAGCCTCTGACACATCAATTCTCTCTGCTGTGATGTCTTCTCTCCACCCACACAAGCCCTGCTTATAGCCATCTGCAGATTCCTACTCATTCCTCAAACCCCTTACATACAACTCCTCTGGGAAGCCTCCACCCACCACTCCTGAAAATTTGGCTCCTCTTACCATAGCATGTACCTACTCACCTACTCTCATTCTGTTCTCTTTATCCAGTTTTTCTAAATGGCCAAGCACGTGCTAAAATCTTGGGACTAAAGTATGAAGATGAATAAAATACAGTTGTGGTCTGGCAGGATTTGTACTCCAGTCAGAGCCAGATCAAAATAATTTTACATTACGTTATTACTATGTAAAATGCTGTAACATGAAGCGCTCTGGGAAGATAACATTTTCTTTTTCTTTTCTGCTGGGGGAGCAGGTTATCAGGAAGAGCAGCAGAGGAGGGACATTTGAGTTGGATCTAGAGGATGAATGGAGATTCTGTGAATGAGAAAGGGCAGAACATGCTCCAGGAGAAAACAGGAAGAGGAAGAGGACAGGGAGGCGACTCGAAAGTGCCTGACAGCTGCAGGGGAGCATGAGCCGCACAGGATGGCTGAGCTCTGCTGGGGAGTCAGAGAGGCAGGTAGCAAAGTTTTGAAGGGCCAAGAATTATTTACTAGGCTTAAAACCAGGAAGTGACACTAGGAAATGAGGGTTTTAGAAAAAAAGAATTCTGATGGCAATGCATAGGATGAGATGAAACACAGACTCAAAATGTACTGAAATTTAAGCTTGTATTTTGTATTTCATTTTGCTTTGTTTTATTGATCTAGTAGAATCCCAGGGACAGAGGAGCCTCGTGGACTGCCGTCTATGGGGTCGCACAGAGTTGGACACGACTGAAGCAACTTAGCAGCAGCAGCAGCAACAGCAGAATTCTCAAAAGACATAATAGTGTTTCCCTGTTAATAAAAGTCACTCAATATTTGTTAAATGATATGAGTGAATGAATGAATGAAAACACATATCATCTCAGGAGGATGGGGATTTTTCTTTTTTTTTAATTTGAAGAAATTCTAATCCAGGAGTCAAGTTTTTTGAAACTGTGATTTTGAGGTTATGTTGAAATAATTTATCTCACCTCATTATGGAATCAAGTGCTTCACATGAGTGGTTACTAATTTTTCAAATAGCTTAAGAATTTATTTCCTAGCACCAAAAGCTTGATTTTAAATTCCAATTGTATTCTTTCAAGGCATATTTTTTTCCTTCCAGTAGAAGCCATAGAATTTAATTTTTTTTTTTTCTTAAAAGACTCAAGCTCATAGAAATCTACTGCAGCGCACTGGAGGTGACATGGTAAAGCACAATTACATCAGATTCTGGAAAAATTCTGGTATTGCCACTTATGAGCTATAGTGGTTTTAATCATTTACAACTTCAGCTTGAATTTTCTCATCTGTAAAATGGGAACACTGATACCTAAACTGTGGAATTAAGTTAGACGCTGTGTGAAAAAGCACCTGACACACAGTAGGTGATTCCAAGTCTCTAATGCAGTTATGAATTTTTCACCTTTGTATTTTCCCCAAGTATCAGGCTATCAGCTATCATTTCTGCTGTCATTTGTCTGCATCTAACAAATGCTTCTTTCTTCTGTCCTCCTAATAAGCTATTTCTAATTTTCTTTAGAAAATTAAGATAATATATGCCCCTTCATAAGCATGGATAAAACAAAAGTATCTGAATGAAGGAAGGACCAGGAAGATCGCAGTATGAGTGAAAATGTTTTATGAAAGCCAACTAGAAAGCTCAGAAGCCTAGCTTGCTTACCTTCCAGTTTCAAATTGTATCCTAAATGATAAATATTAATAACGACAGAAGCCTATTATCCCCACAATACCTGAGATGTGATTATAGAGAAAAGCCGCAAAGCTAGATTGTTTGGAGTATATTATCTGTTGATAAAGCTACAAAGGATTTCAGGCAAAAAAACAATAATAATAATTCATTAACAGTTTAAAATGAAAACAAAAAGTTGAGGTGAGGAACACTGACGTGAGAAACCAAAAGGAAGAACAAAGCCCTTAGACAACAATAAAAGATTTCAGTCACTGGGTAGGTAAAGGAGAAATAGAGTTGATTGGAAGTAATTGAGTGACTACTTATGGAATTACAATAAAGGTGACAAAAATCTCAGAATTTGTAAGGCAAATGTAAATATAAATATAAATCAATTACTGGCTTATTATTTCATTAAATTGAAGATGGAAAGGGCCAATTCTTGAGTCACAGCGTTTGCCTCCTGGGGTCCTAGATAGCTTTCCCTGTCAAATTAAAATAAAAAAGATAAATAAACATGAGAAATTAAGAATGTCAAAATGTATGAAGGGAAAAGGAAAGAAAGGGGAAAATGATGTTTCACAATTATTATCCAGGCTAAGAGAAACAAAATTACTTGATCATAAATTCAAGATAATCTGGTTTTCTTTATGAGTTCCCATTTTATTAATGAAAGCAAGGTAACACCTTATTGTACCCGGGTGAATTAAAATGCCTATTTGAAGAAGCAATCCTCCATAGGGGTCTTTAATAGAATCTGTGAATGGTTCTAGAGCCAGATAATTCAGCTGTAAAAAGGCAATATTAATATTAACCTCTCAATGTGCACAGACCTACCTTGAGGGGTATAGGGACAGGAAAATGTTAACAGAATGAACCAGGCACATCATTTCTTTTTAAAAAAATTCTGAACTCTTTCAGGGGCAAAAATTGGATAAACCTCTTCTACAAAATTGCTTGCAATGTTCACTGTTATCCCTTCATGCCTCTTGCTCCAAACAACACTGACCAGCTATTCTGTGATTACAGGGCTGCTCATATTATTTTCTGACTTTGTATTCAGGGGATATGACTTGTAAGAAGTGTGACAGAAAAGCATTTAATCAAAAGAAACAGAATAGAAAACGAACTTCCAAATGCAGAACAGTCTCAACAGGAGCCATGATAACACATTTCTAAATTAGAGGCAGGTACTCAGTGGGGTCCCCTAGAGATTATGAATTCATATAATAAAAAGGGATAATTCAAGAGAAGAGGCAAATGTGCTTTAATTGAGCAACTGGTCAGTTGGTGAGAAATACAGGTACAACAAATGGCTTTTCTCTTGGTTCGAGACTTTTAGATAGTTTTTCAGGGAAATGCCAATACATTTTACTCTTTCTTTAAAACTCCCATCGCCAATATCATCTTTGTGCTCATCACCACCTTCCAGATTATTGCAAATCTAGCAGTGGTCTCTCCAAACTCTTTCCAGCCATTCTAGGTAGCCCAGTCATATTCCTTCTCCTTATGTCCCACTCTGTTCCTCTACTCTAATGCTTTCAGCTGTTCACCATTATTTACTGAACTGACAGTCCAACTTCTATTAGCTACCATGTATGATTTTACATCAAAAACTAAATCCACACTTACAGTCTTCTAACTCCTTAATAATCAAACATGGATTTCTCTAAATCACATGATTTGCTATTTCCCAAATGTCTCCATGCCTTATATACTCCAATTACATTTTCTCAACAGGTTTTTTCCTTTATCCCCATCTCTACATATTAAAAGCCTACTAGTCCTTCATTGCCACCATTTCCATGATGTTCCCATTAATTATTCCTCAAAACAAACAAACCAAAAAAGGCTCTCCTAACTCCCACAGCCTTTCTGATACTTATCAGGTTTCACCTTGGACTGTAGTTGCTCAGTTGTGTCTGACTCCTTGTGACCCCAAGGGGTGTAGACCGCCAGACTCCTCTGTCCATGGGGATTCTCCAAGCAAGAATACTGGAGTGGGTTGCCGTGCCCTCCTCCAGAGCATCTTCCCAACCCAGGCATCGAACCTAGGTCTCCTGCATTGCAGGCAGATTCTTTATCATCTGAGCCACAGGGAAGCCCATAATTATTTATAAATATAGTCAATTTCCTTTCCCCCATCCCACTAAGATAAGTCCTTGGAAGATGCAGTTTAGTCTAATTGGAGAAAAACAGGATTTTCAGTCCAACAAAGCCAAGTGTGATATCAAGATCTTTTACCAATTAGCTGTACAATCTTAAGCAAGAAATTGGCTTTGCAAAATTCTTTGCTCACCTGTAAAATGGGTGATAATTATGCCTGCCTTAATTCTTGCTATGAGGATGAATAACATTGTATGTAGTGTTGACACAATGAGAGGCATATAATAAGTGCTTAATAAATGATGGCTATGATTACTATTGAAAGTGGACACTTTTTACTATCAATCTTTGTGTTTGACAGAACAAATAATATTTAGCCTGTTTTGACAGTACGAGGTACTCAACAAATGTGTATTGAATGAAAGAATGAATGAGTGAGTGAATAATTCAAAGATAATTTCCGAGCTCAGTGAAGACTATCAAAAGTTAGCAGAGAGTTCGAAGACTGACTAGAGGTGCAAGATGGTTACCCTATTCCTTTCCTTTCAAAACACATTTCCAGGACCATCTTTAGCTAGATGAAGACAAGTCAGCAACTAGAATATCCAGTCCCATAGAGTAAAATTGACATACTGAATAATCCAGAAGGAGAATCCATCCAAAAGCATTTAAATTTGGTGTTGCAACATGGTTTTGCTAAATGTACTGAATTTGGGGTAATAATTTACTTTAGAATTTACAAGCCATCTAATTGTTCCACATGAATCTCAGCTTATAACTTTTTCCTCTTCCTTTCTCTCCAAGAGAAACCTCTCCAACCCATAAGATGAAACAAGGCTCTTGCTTTAAAGGGAATTTATTTTTTGCTTTGGATATTTACTTGGCTGTATATATTTTACAACTTTCAATGTTGAGGGGATAGTAACTATAGCAGATTGCTTTTTCCAGAAGTGACAACAGCAATATTTGAAGTCATACATTCTCTTTCAGAATCTTCTCACTCCTTATGAAGAGATGGAGTCTGTTTCCCCTTCCCTGTAACTTGTTAGGCTTATGACTGCTCAGACCAACCCAGTGGAAAGAAGAGATGTTATATGACCACCCAACTCAAAAGGATACAGCTTCTGTCCAGGTTTCTCTCAGCATGTTTTCAGGAGGCCTGCACATATGGTTCGGAAAAGGCAATGGCACCCCACTCCAGTACTCTTGCCTGGAAAATCCCATGGACAGAGGAGTCTGGTAGGCTACTGTCCATGGGGTCGCGAAGAGTCGGACATGACTGAAGTGACTTAGCAGCAGCAGCAGCACACATATGGTTTTTCCAGCAGTCATGTATGGATGTGAGAGTTGGACCATAAAGAAAGTCTGAGCACCAAAGAATGGATGCTTTCAAATTGTGTTGCTAGAGAAGACTTGAGAATCCCTTGGGCTTTAAGGATATCAAACCAGTCAGTCCTAAAGGAAATCAACCCTGAATATTCAATGGAAGGACTGATACTGAAACTGAAGCTCCTATACTTTGGCCACCTGACGCAATGAGCCAACTCCTTGGAAAAGACCCTGATGCTGGGAAAGATTGAAGGCAACAGAAGAAAGGGGGTAGCAGTGGATTGAGATGGTTAGTTACCATCACGGACTCAATGGACATGAATCTGAGCAAACTCTGGAAGACAGCGGAGGACAGAGGAGCCTGGTATGTTGCAATCCATGGGATCACAAAGTGTCAGAAACAACTTAACAACTGAACAACAATACATACCACATGGAGAGGTCACACACAGGTGTTCTGATGAATTGTTTCAGCAAAGTTTCAGCCTACAGTAACCACCAGCTAGACATATGGAGTGCAGGTGAACTGTCCCCACTGTGCCCTGATTAAATCTCTGACCCACAGAATCAATAAGCCTAATAAATAATTGTTTTATGCCAGTAAATTCAGGTATAATTTGTTATGCAGCCGTAGTAACTGGAATGGTAATTAGGTATCTTGTTGTTTCCTAAGTGTCCGCCTGGATTGTACGTTTCATGAGCAGGGGAAAAATGAAAAGAAACAACAAGTGAGGTGAACAAGTTATTTTAAACCCTTAGTACCATTGATTAGCATGTCAAAAATATGTCAAGTCCATGCTAGATAGTTAAAAGTTAGCTATAATAACTGGAGAAATAAATGAGGTTTTGCTCTACCTATATACTTACAGGAAGCCAGAAAGAGACAAATAGACAACAGTAACCAACCCAGTAAACCAGCAACATACAGAGTTAATCTGGTACCCTCAATAATTTAGCAACTGTCCAGAACAATCCCTTTTTGCTTTTCTAAGAGTTTCGAAATACCTTTTGAGATAAGGCTGGATAATCATTAGGGCTTTTCCCACTCCTCTTATTTCACTTCCTAGCATGACGCCCTATTTTATCATCACACATGAGAAATTCTGACTCTTAGCTAAGACGTGAAATTATTAGTGGTACCTGTTCATCATAAAAACAGCACATATATCTGGAAGGAACATTAAGGCCTCGTCTTTTCTCAGTTTCTACTTTCTGGTCCATATAATATTATTCCCATCACATAGATCAGACAAGTGAAGGCCAGAGGAATCAGAATCTTATCAGGTTATACAGCTACTAAGGAACCAAGGGCTAAATTCCAAGACCACTTTCTTTCCTTGTAAGTTTTTCTCTAATGATACTACCTCTCAACAGAAAGATAAGTGATAGTTACACTATGAAAATAAGAATGTGAACTTTCATATTTTTCTAATAAATCAAATAAAATCAATTAATGTGAATTATTTCCTCTTCTCCAGGCCTGGTGGCTCAGACGGTAAAGTTTGCCTACAATGCGGGAGACCTGGGTTCGATCCCTGGGTCAGGAAGATCTCCTGGAGAAGGAAATGGCAACCCACTCCAGTACTCTTGCCCAGAAAATTCCATTGACAGAGGAGCCTGGTAGGCTACAGTCCATTGGGGTCCAAAGAGTCAGACACGACTGAGTGACATCAATGTCATGTCTCTAGGCCTATGGACTGTTACTTCCATCCCTCAAATTTGCAGCCAGGAAGGCAGAGGGAAGCTACTACTGCTTTACAAAAAGGCTGGGAAAAGTTAACCCTGTCTGCTTCTCATCTCCCAGGAAAACCAATGGAGAGGATGCATCACTTTAGTTTGTAGAGTAGGGTTAGAACAAGCAGGTTTCATTCTGGCTTTTGACTTTGCTTTTTGTCATCTGTCTTTCATGTCATCTTGTCTGTGTACCTTGCTGCTTTGATTAGTGAAACCAGAATCTTCTACTGAGGTTCTGATAGATCTAATAGTTTATCTGTTTTCTTGCATTGGAAAAAGAAAGAAGGGAAGGGAAGAGAAAAGAACAGAAAAGAATGGAAAGTCATCTGTGGTCTCCTGTTTTCCCAAGGCTTCATGAAATTCATTAAGCCCCACTGAAGTTTTCATTTACTTTTGGACAATATTTCTCCTTTCCTGGGAAGGGAAACACTTGCTGGCTTACTACAGGTTGAATATATACATAAAACCTGAAAATCACAAAGGATCTAAATACTTGCTATGGTTTTTCAAAGCTCTAGACTTGAATAGAAAGAAAGCTTTAATGGAAAGAGGGAAAAGAAACCACCATTTCAAGTAAATTAAAAACAACCTCCAGGCAAAGGACTATACCTGCAAAATAACTTTCTTTCTAGTATAAAATTTAGAACAGAGGAACAGAAGGAGCCCATTTTTAAAAGCAGCAGCTTCCAATCCATTCCTTTACCACTCACTAAAATTCAAAAGTGGGTTCATTGTCGAATCCAGTCATTACACCATAATATGGGGCTTTAACAAATTGAAATTTCTTTTATGTATTTGTTCCTCTACACTGGATAAAAACAGCACTGGGTGAAAAAGCCACTCAGGTAGACAGAATTGCCCAGGAACATAAGCTTAGATTCTGATGAGGTAAATGCATTTCTAGAAACTTCATTTCCACACACAATATATTTAAGAATTCTTTAACAATTGAGCAATTATTGAAGTCCCAATACTCTTTGGATGTGCACCAACTGAGGGAAAGTTGATTAAGCTGAAATTTGTGGCAGGTCTCCTAGCAAGAACAGAGAAGGGTTGATGCCTCTGTTAATTAGATGACCCACTGCAGGAAAACAGTATGGTGCCAAAGCTACGTACTAGATTCACAATGCTATTGTCACACCCCTGCACACTCCTCAGTCCAAATATCATATAAGGGGCTAAGCTAGAGCCCCCTGCTCCTGAATCCCCCTCACCTTGCCATCCAGCCTGCAGGTCCGTTTTGAAACCTCAAAACTCCACAAAGCTCTTTGCAGGGAATGAGGGTGGAGGGTATTAGGTGGGGATGAAGCTAACTAGTAACTGTAGAGCTGTAGTCTTTAAAGGCTTCACCCTGCAACAGCCTCTTAAAGCTTTTGATAGGAACATTTTCAAAATTCCCCAAAGTATGCAAAAAAAGCACACTGAAGTAGTAGGAGACATTCTTCCAGCTTCTTGAGATAAGGTTGAAACAGCCTGAATCCCACTCAGATGGTGGTTTGGACTGTGCTGTGAAAACCTTTTCTTACTAGTCAGATGACCCACCAACCATAATAACAACACAGACATTGTTTGCCAGCTGCTTAACTCACTTCCTGGAAGGCACTGACCAGACTGTCTTTTCCTCTTAACCAAATAAATGCGTTAAGTATTTTAAACACATTTGACCAGCACATAATAAGGTTATGTAACACCTTTGGTGAAATAATTCGATATTCCTCAGTTTAGTGGCCTTGCTTTTATTCTGAGGATGAGATAAAGGGTGGGAGTGGGAGGGCAGCAGGGGAAGGGAAGGTGCCTCCAAGGATACACTTCAAGAAAAAAACCTCCAGGGATTACCCTGGTGTCCCAGGGGCTAAAGACTCCTGGGGCTTGGGTTTGATCCCTGGTCAGGGAACAAGAGCCCACATGCCATGGCGAAAGATTCCACACGCCACAGCGAATATCACGCATGCCTCAACTAAGACCCAGTGAAGCCAAATAAATAAATGAATATTGTTTTTTTCTTTAAAAAAAGAGAAAAGAAATACTGAATATATTTTCTCTGAGTTCAGTTCAGTTCAGTCGCTCAGTCATGTCCGACTCTTTGCGACCCCATGAATCGCAGCACGCCAGGCCTCCCTGTCCATCACCAACTCCCGGAGTTCACTCAGACTCACATCCATCGAATCAGTGATGCCATCTAGCCATCTCATCTTCTGTCATCCCCTTCTCCTCCTGCCCCCAATCCCTCCCAGCATCAGAGTCTTTTCCAATGAGTCAACTCTTCACGTGAGGTGGCCAAAGTACTGGAGTTTCAGCTTTAGCATCATTCCTTCCAAAGAAATCCCAGGGTCGATCTCCTTCAGAATGGACTGGTTGGATCTCCTTGCAGTCCAAGGGACTCTCAAGAGTCTTCTCCAACACCACAGTTCAAAAGCATCAATTCTTAGGCGCTCAGCCTTCTTCACAGTCCAACTCTCACATCCATACATGACCACAGGAAAAACCATAGCCTTGACTAGATGGACCTTAGTCAGCAAAGTAATGTCTCTGCTTTTGAATATGTTATCTAGGTTGGTCATAACTTTTCTTCCAAGGAGTAAGCGTCTTTTAATTTCATGGCTGCAGTCACCATCTGCAGTGATTTTGGAGCCCCCAGAAATGAAGTCTGACACTGTTTCCACTGTTTCCCCATCTATTTGCCATGAAATGATGGGACCGGATGCCATGATCTTCGTTTTCTGAATGTTGAGCTTTAAGCCAACTTTTTCACTCTCCACTTTTACTTTAATCAAGAGGCTTTTTAGTTCCTCTTCACTTTCTGCCATAAAGGTGGTGTCATCTGCATATCTGAGGTTATTGGTATCTCTCATGGCAATCTTGAGTCCAGCTTATATTTCTTCCAGTCCAGCGTTTCTCATCATGTACTCTGCATATAAGTTAAATAAGCAGGGTGACAATAAACAACCTTGATGTACTCCTTTTCCTATTTGGAACCAGTCTGTTGTTCCATGTCCAGTTCTAACTGTTGCCTCCTGGCCTGCATACAAATTTCTCAAGAGGCATTTAGGTGGTCTGGTATGCCCATCTCTTTCAGAATTTTCCAGTTAATTGTGATCCATACAGTCAAAGGCTTTGGCATAGTCAATAAAGCAGAAATACATGTTTTTCTGGAACTCTCTTGCTTTTTCCATGATCCGGCGCATGTTGGCAATTTGATTTCTGCTTCCTCTGCCTTTTCTAAAACCAGCTTGAACATCTGGAAGTTCACGGTTCACATATCGCTGAAGCCTGGCTTGGAGAATTTTGAGCATTACTTTACTAGCATGTGAGATGAGTGCAATTGTGTGGAAGTTTGAGCATTCTTTGGCATTGCCTTTCTTTGGGATTGGAATAAAAACTGACCTTTTCCAGGCCTGTGGCCACTGCTGAGTTTTCCAAGTTTCCTGGCATACTGAGTGCAGCACTTTCACAGCATCATCTTTCAGGATTTGAAATAGCTCTACTGGAATTCCATCCACTAGCTTTGTTCGTAGTGATGCTTTCTAAGGCCTACTTGACTTCACATTCCAGGATGTCTGGCTCTAGATGAGTGATCACACCATTGTGACTATCTGGGTCATGAAGATCTTTTTTGTACAGTTCTTCTGTGTGTTCTTGCCACCTCTTCTAATATCTTCTGCTTCTGTTAGGTCCATACTGTTTCTGTCCTTTATCGAGCCCATCTTTGCATGAAATGTTCCCTTGGTATCTCTAATTTCCTTGAAGAGATCTCTAGTCTTTCCAATTCTGTTGTTTTCCTCTATTTCTTTGCATTGATCCCTGAGGAAGGCTTTCTTATCTCTTCTTGCTATTCTTTGGAACTCTGCATTCAGATGCTTATATCTTTCCTTTTCTCCTTGGCTTTTCACCTCTCTTCTTTTCACAGCTATTTGTAAGACCTCCCCAGACAGCCATTTTGCTTTTTTGCATTTCTTTCCCATGGGGATGTTCTTGATCCCTGTCTCCTGTACAATGTCACGAACCTCTGTCCATAGTTCATCAGGGACTCTATCAGATCTAGGCCCTGAAATCTATTTCTCACTTCCACTATATAATCATATTGGATTTGATTTAGGTCATACCTGAATGGTCTAGTGGTTTTCCCTACTTTCTTCAGTTTCAGTCTGAATTTGGTAATAAGGAGTTCATGATCTGAGCACTGGTCAGCTCCTGGTCTTGTTTTTGTTGACTGTATAGAGCTTCTCCATCTTTGGCTGCAAAGAATATAATCAACCTGATTTCGGTGTTGACCATCTGGTGATGTCCATGTGTAGTCTTCTTTTGTGTTGTTGGAAGAGGGTGTTTGCTACGACCAGTGTGTTCTCTTGGCAAAACTCTATTAGCCTTTGCCCTGCTTCATTCCGTACTCCAGGGACAAATCTGCCTGTTACTCCAAGTGTTTCTTGACTTCCAACTTTTGCATTCCAGTCCCCTAAAATGAAAAGGACATCTTTTTTGGTGTTAGTTCTAAAAGGTCTTGTAGGTCTTCATAGAACAGTTCAACTTCAGCTTCTTCAGCGTTACTGGTTGGGGCATAGGCTTGGATCAACGTGATATTGAATGGTTTGCCTTGGAAACAAACAGAGATCATTCTGTCATTTTTAAGATTGCATCCAAGTACTGCATTTCAGACTCTTTTGTTGACCATGATGGCTACTCCATTTCTTTTGAGGGATTCCTGCCCACAGTAGTAGATATAATGGTCATCTGAGTTAAATTCACCCGTTCCAGTCCATTTTAGTTCACTGATTCCTAGAATGTCGACATTCACTCTTGCCATCTCCTGTTTGACCACTTCCAATTTGCCTTGATTCATGGACCTGACACTCCAGGTTCCTATGTAATATTGCTCTTTACAGCATCGGACCTTGCTTCGATCACCAGGCACATCCACAACTGGGTATTGTTTTTGCTTTGGCTGCATCCCTTCATTCTTTCTGGAGTTATTTCTCCACTGATTGTCTTATGAAAAAAAAAAAAAAAAGACAAAACCATTTCCTATGGGAGAAAGGTTTCCACCAGATGATAGAGTCTGGACATGCACAAAGCTCTCCACGGGAGGCCTCCACACATCACTGAGTGGACGAAACAGAAGTGTGAAGACTCTTGCTTCTCTGAGGAAAGGAATGCAGATTGGACCTCTTTGGGGGGCAAGATGATTTTCTTAACAAAATGACCTCAGTAAAGCTCTTGTAAGTGAATTAATATGAACTCAGTTAAAGTTGACGCGGGAACGACTCAATACTTCATTACTCTAGTGGTAATCGCGTTGTTATCATTCTTTGTGTAGAGATGAGGAAATGAGGAATTAAAAAGATCACTCACTGCCTTCAAAGGGGCACACCCCTAAGTGGCCGGTATAGAAACATATGATCCCTCAGTTCCTGCCTTAATCATCTCTAACAGATAATGTGGCATATTTTCTAACTCCAGATTCTGTTTCTTCGAAATAACACCTCCAGCAATCAGAAAAGAGACTCACTGAAACGTTAGCGGGTCCTCCAAACTTGGTAGGAGAAAGATTAGAAGCAAATAATAAAATGGTGATTAACGATTCTGTCTGAATCTCATTTCTCAGTATCCTTGATTAGCATATACAATACAGAATTATAGAAGGCTGGCTGTACCAGTTCTTTATTGACTCTAATTTGACCAACAAAGCTTATATGTTCCAAGGGCCTTATAGTTCAATAAAATAGGAATACATCATCCACCTTATCCTATTCTAGAATACCTTTTTTGGAGGGATAAGCAATTCAGGTATTAAAAAAGCAGCAACCCCCTCCCCCCTCCACCAGCTGGAAATCATGAATGAATATTATTCACGGGGAAGCCAGAGGAACACAAAAACAAAAACCCATGAAGATTTTATCCCTGTTTGTTCTGAGCCTGGACCCAGGGTGACAGAGGGCAAGTCACACAGCTTCTCTGCTCTCTTCACCCAGTAAATGCTGCATTTCTCAGGGCCTTACTCAAAAGCTTTCACCTTCTCAGAATTATACCCTCACTAACCATTCTGGATAGAAGAGGTCTCTTCTTATTTTTCACTTCTGAAGCAGGAACTGTCATTAACACTCATGTAATATATTCATTTGTTTGCATCTTGTATGGTACTGATGTATATCTGTCTTAACACTCAAAGTGGAAAAAACAAAGCAAAAAACATGTATCGTGAACTGAAGCATTCTAGACTTTAGGAGCGATCTGCCATTACATGTCCCTATACAAGCTGCCTAATCCTCCAAGATTCAGTTTCTGCACTTGAATAAAAAGGGTATTGCTCATCACCAGTGTCTGTAAAGATTCAACAAGGTATAAATGCATCAAATGCTGAGCAAGGGTGCTGACAGGGAAGAGACTGTCAGTGAGTGTTGAGTTTCTTTCCCTTTCTCATAACAAGATTATAGACTCCCATACTGGGATTGCATCTTACATGTCAGAACAGCCTTGAAAGAGGCAGTGATTTCAAATATTTGTGGAATTCATATTTTGAATAATAATGAGAGAAGTATAAAGAGGCAGAAAGACAAAACAGCAAGTGCAACTGAAAGAAACCAGTATTTGGATACATGATATTCTTGTTTGTTTCAGAAAATATTAGTAAACAGTTCCCAGTGGCTTCGGGAGGAGACGAGGAAAAATGATAGCTTCACGTGGATGAGGATTATGGGGTGAGCTTTTGACATGGAGGCTACATGAAGCGGAAGGTTGAGTAAGAGGAAATGGCAGGAGAATCAGGCATGGATTCTCCATGGGCCAAGTGGCAGGGAATGCTAGTGTTCCAAGATGATAAAAAGTTAAAATAACCCACCTCTATTGTGTTTCCTTCAAAAAAAAAGACTATAATTTGTTATAAAAAATTAGAAACAGACCCAGGGACACAGAGAAACTTACAGCTACCAAAGGAAAGAAGGAGGGGGAGGGATAAAATAAGAGTATGGGACTAACAGATAGATAACACTATATATAAAATAGATAACCATTAAGGACCTACTTTATGACATAGGGATTTATATTCAATATCTTATAATGGTAAAGAATCTGAAAATGAATATACATATGTGTGTATATATATATACACACACACACATATATATAACTAAGTCACTTTGCTGTACACCTGAATCTCACACAATATTGTAAATCAACTATAATTAAATAAATACATCAATAAGAATTAAAAAAAAATTTTGAAACAGCATGAAGTGCCAAAAAATCAGGGGAAAAAAGTTTTAAATGACATATCAACTTCATGACTAGGTCATATCTCCCAAACTAAAACTCAAAGAGCTTAATTCAACCCCCAAGTTTGGCTAAGGAAAGTAGGTTCTGGAATCAGTGAAAATTAAAACAGACTAATCATACTAGAATTTCCTTTGCAGATTAGTGGTGTTGGATTAAGAATTGTTTCCAGCTCACAGAATAAACAAATTTAAACCTTGAAAGAGGCATCCTCTTGCAATATATATATTTTTTAATTTGGAAAACAGAAGATGCACCAAAGAGACTGGAAAATACTTAAGTTCACAAAATGTGTCAGTGACAAAACAAAATAAAAACTATCACCTCAGATCTGGACTTCACCTTAGAAATGCACTATTGAAACATTCCAGTGTTTTGTTGGAATCTTCCACAATGACACTCTCCATAATGTTTTGTCCTCATCACCTCCCTTGTGAAGAAAAAAATCCCATTGATAAGCACCCACTCAACTCACTCCTAAGCATCCCACATGTTAATTTCTCAACAACACAAATTTAATTCGTCTCAGCATGATTCTCCTGCGGTGCGTACCCCTCCACATAAACAAAATGGGGATTCGTTGCCATGGCAACAGAGTGTGACTTTGATCAGCTTCAATGATCATTGGCAGTCACATGCCTTTGATAGATACCAAATTGTGAGTAAGGTTTGATTATTCAATTTTTCAACCTCTGATTCTGTAAGAGGCTACTTCCATTCACCAGAAGGAGTTGAGGGAAAAAAAAAAAGAAACAAAACAAAAAAAAACTATAAGACAGCTGTACTTTTGAGACAACAAAGTGCTTAGGGAATGTAAAAATCGATGAGGAGGTGAGTACCTTGAGAATGACTGGTTCACCTTTTGTATAATCTGGTCTGTGGGCCCTGCCAAGCCACTAGGAAGAAGAGGCTGTTTCCCTTTTCCTTTTACGGCAGATGTAGGTGATATTTAAGGTTGAGTGTGCAGGTGTTTTGGGGGTTGATTTGTGTGGGAAGAGGAGAGGTGGTAGCCTGTAGCTTGACAGAAGAGGAGGAAAAAAAAAATCTGAACAATGTGTTGAAAAAGACTACAGTCTGAGCTGCACAGGACCAGCTGTTTTTGCTAATTAGAATAACAAAAATAGCACATGCTAAAATGTTTTTCTTTTTTTTTTCTCAAAAGCAATGAATGCTCTAGGAACTATAAGGAATGAGCTTTAAAATCCATTTAAATGGAGGAACATTTCAGGAAACATATGGGGAAGGAACTGAAAGGGAGAAGGAGAGTAGGGAAATAACATTTGATTTTCGGCTGAATTTTTTCTGAAAGATGATAAATTGGGGCTATTTTTCCTTTCTCTTAACATTTAATAGGAAATGTTTTCATCATATCTATATTTCACAAAAATGCCACTGTTTCTGTATTTTATAGGAACGTGGTATATAAGCACCATGCCCACTCCAAACCAAGGGAGGGTGGGCGCTGAAAAGAGTTGCATATGCTCTATCATACATATTGCATGTCTCATCTCCTCCCTCACGTTTTCTCCAAAGCAGTAAAGAGTAATTCAAAAACTTTGAATACAGGAATAACGTTTGTGACAACGACAACATTCTGGACATCTGCACTGTTAGAGTACTTATAATAAAGTCACATGGCCATGGGGAAATTTCACAGAATTACAATCACAGTAATTTGCCAAGGTGTATAACTAGTTTGTTTTCAGCTGTTCTTCTCATGAATAATTATCAAGCAGGAATATCCTAAAGCTAGCACAAGCTGTCACTTAACCAAAATATTCAATATTTAACATCGAATTTGGAATTTCATAAGTGAAAATAATTACTGTAAAAGCAAAATAATATACATGTGTATATTTGCATGCCTAAATGCACACAACTACATGTTAAAATTCAGATTCCACCGCATCCTTATCAAATGAAAGCATGTCTTGAAAATTGAGCAGGAACAGAAAAGATCTAAGCACAAGTAAATCTCAGCCAATTTCAAGTACAGCTTGGTCTTCAGTGCTTTAAGGATTGCCTCTCAATGCAAAGGGGAAAATGCAAGCCATCTTCTGCATATGGATGGTAGCTGATTACAACTGGTTTAGAATCTTTATTAGAGTTTTTAAGTGTTTGAAAACAAAGACTATATAATGGATAAAAACTTATGTTTTTAAATTAATACAAGTGCATCACTAAACATTTTAGTGTTAATTTTTGGACTGAATATCACAGTTCAAGTATTTTCTAAAAATCTTTATCCCTCTAGTGAGAATGTAAGAAGAATGTCATTTCTCATGATGCACATTACCATACTATTAAATCTGGTTTATATATATTTATATATATGTATATGTATAATTTCTAGTACCTCGCTATAAATTATTTGACTGGAGCAAATGGAGATTTTGTTCTTAGCTTCAGAAACCTACAAATGTATCACAAGTTTATAAAATGAGTACTTTAAGTCATTGGAATAATTCTAATATATATTAAGGATTTTTGTTTTACTGTTTACTTTCCCATTAGTAGTAAAGTTCTCAGTAATACAGCTTAAGAATTTTTTTCACTTGAATAAAAGAGAAATGATATTGGGGAAGAAACTCAAACATGAAAATCAAATCTAACTGAATTGTGGGTAATAAGTAGAAATTCCTTTGGGGGATAAATAGTATTTTCACTTGGATAATACCATTTGGTTCTCTGAATAGATTATTAGCTTCCCCAAAACTTTGGGGAAATAATTCTATGTTGTCTCTCACGATTCATTTTAATCACACCTATATGAAGTAGATAAAGAAATATATTCATTGAAATTAGGACTCATTGCAAATATAACAAAGGTACAAAATGCCATCCACTTTAATTTGTAAATGATCACAAGCTTTCAGAGAGTTATAGGACTTTTGAGCATGAAGTAGATAATTCTGGTGAAAAGGGTGTTAGTTGGGAAATAAAAATAGGATTAGTTACCCAACTAGGCTTCTCAGGGATTCCTCAAGATTTATGCCAAATCCAATTTATGCTTTAGTTTCCCCATCACTAGAAATGTAACTATTTGGCACAATGAGAAAGATATTAGTACTACTGCAAAAAGAGCATGTTAAAATAAGTAGGTTTACTTGATCACAACACAAACCCATGAGTGATAACCTAAAGCAAGCAAAAAGTTGATCAGTAAGTGATAAAAACAGAAATGGTTAATTCATACTACGATCATTGTAGCCACCGCATCACACATGTGTCTGTACATGACTGGCAGATCAGAAGGTCCAGTCTTCAGACTATACACCCCTTCCTCCTTCTCTCCCTCTCCACTTCAGACTTGCAAATCGGCCATTTCCTCTCCTATTCTGCTGCTGCGGTTTGACTTCATTCTCCCGTCTTTATCTGCCTAGCTGATTTTAATTGCTCTAATATCAATTTTCCCATCATCAAGGCATCCTCATTCAATCCACCATCCACACAAACGGGGATCTCACAAAAACCTCTTCGGCTTCATCACCTGCACCCTATCTTCACTTCCTATTTCTTCTTTTGCTCAGGATGCTTGACTTCTCTACCCAGCCTCTGACTACCTGTTCATACCTCCCAAGATTCACTTCTCTGTCCATCTTCTCTGAAGAGCCTTTCCAATTTCCCAAGGTGAAAAGTCGTTTTGACTCTGTTGTACTACAGACCTTTCAACTTAACTCTATTATATGTATGTGTATGTTAGTCATTCAGTCGTGTCCGACTCTTTGTGACCCCATGGACTATAGCCTACCAGGCTCCTCTGTCCATGGAATTCTCCAGGCAAGAATACTGGAGTGGCTTGCCATTCCCTTCACCAAGGGATCTTCTCAAACCAGAGACTGAACCCTGGTCTCCTGCATTGCAAGCAGATTCTTTACCACTGTGCCACCTGGGTAGATTATAAGTCCTAATCAAAATACTCTGGAGCAAAAACTATTTCCTCTTTCTACTAACTATTGGGCATATTTTTGAAAATGCACATAGTAGGTGTTGAATTTAATCAATTGCTGAGAAAATTGGCCCCAGGGTTTGCTGGAATGAGTGAAAGTACTTCTAATAAATGCACTCATTATTTATAACTATTAAAAGTAGATAATAGAAGACTTCTGGTATAAAATGGCATCTGGCCCCCATCCCCTGGCACTGTCTCTCCCAATTGTCAATAACATACATATGAAAATGAAAAACTCTAACAAGACAGACAGGAAACTCAGTGCCAGAAATCTGGGAAAAATTCAGAGTGATTATAAGGCTGATGCATCAAGAGTGAGAAAACAGTCAGTAGCCTATCCAAGCATCACCTCATAGAACAGAAAAGTCTACCACCTTGACAGAGCAGTGGGTAATTTTTTAGGTTCCCGTTGTCTGTCGCACAGCTCAGCTCAGAGATTCAGATCCATTAATAAACAGGAAACTAAACAGCCATTCTGTTCAAAATGGGTGCTGATTTTCAGGCAGACAGAATATTAAACTCCCTTCCTATTCACTCATGTTTTAATGCTATCCAGATAGGAAACCTCTCAGAAAATAACAGTTGAGGAAAAGTGGTGGGAGGGTAATTACAGCACGTTGCATCCTGGAAGATACTGTACCCAACAAATGAAGTGTGCTAGAAAGAACCAGATGAACACTGCCCTCGATGAATCCTGAAGGTCATAGTTTCAGTTAACTCCATTATTTTGGGTGGGTGGTGTGGTCAGTAGAAGGCAACAGGAACACACTATTGTAAATGTTCACGGGCATTAGAAATTAGGAAGCAAAATGAACATGTTAAGTTATCCAATAGTACAGATAAAGGTGCAAGGGGGCGGGAAATGGAAGGTAATGAGTCTGGAAAAAAGTTCTCATTTGAGTGAATGTAAGAGAAATATTGCCTGGAGAATCCCAGGGATGGGGGAGCCTGGTGGGCTGCCGTCTATGGGGTCTCACAGAGTCAGACATGACTGAAGTGACTTAGCAGCAGCAGCAAGAGAAATGAAACAACAAAGGACCTGTGATTAAATATGGTAAAACAAGAAAATATCACTCATGTTTTAGATATTTCTCTCTCTTATAAAAACCAGGAAACAATTTTAGGAAATTGTAAGCCAGCCTCAATATATCATAAAAGTAAAGAATATCTGAGGCAAAAGAAAACGAAAGTGGGATGAAAAGACTACTAAAACTTGAATTAAAATTAAAAACCTCGTGAATAGGAAAGCTAGGATATACAATCTAGTGATGAGCTCTGAAACAATTTAAAATTTTGTTAGCCTTACATAGCTGTTGCAAATATATTTTCAAATCTGATTGCAATTTTAAAAAAATACTTAAGAATATACCTGATATAAAAATAATTTAATACTAACCGTCAAAGTCCAACCTCCCTTTGGATAGGAACAAAGAGAGAATAGAGGATGAGGAAGGGTCTATAAAAGCATTTGCTATGGATAAACACAAGATATTGTTTCTTTCTATACTGCTTTTTTGCCATACCACACAGCACGTGTTTAGCTCCCCGACCAGGGGCTGAAACTGCAACCACTTCATTGGAAGCACATGGTTTTAACCACTGGATTGCTGGGGAAGTCCCTCTTTCTACACTGTAATTCTTAGAAAAATGCAAGCTGGATATTTTGAAAACCGAGTAGGAAAAGTATCAAGATATCCACTTCGCTAATAATTAGAGAAGATGAAAGCAGGATTCATTAAAACCATAGCAAACAAAACAAAGGCAACAAAAAGTACAGAAATACAAAAGCTGAAGGAAATAAAACATAAAAAGGAAGATAATCATAAAAAAAGACCAATTTATCAGTTTTGAAAAAAATTGGGAATAGCTGGAAAACGACCAGTTTGACTGAAAAGACACACTCTGTGTGCTGCTACTATGATAGATCTAATTTGGAAGTGCAGGTAAATGCTAAAAATAAAAAAGTGAGTAGAGATTTCTCAAGCAAATACAAATTAAATGAAAGTTAAGGTGGTAATGATAACACAGGACAATGCAGCTTTTAAGTTAAGAAACATAAAATGGGATAAAAGTACAGTGTTTTATACTGATAAAAGTTATGATAAAAATATAGCAGCCATGAAACTTTACATGTCAAATAATAAAACGTTCAAATGTAAAACTAGGAGATGAACATAAGACGAAAAAGGGAAAGAAACAAGTTGTCATAATAGATTGTAATACATCTTGGCTGATCATGAAAAATTTAACAATGGAGAACTGGACTATTATAATGAAAACAACAGTAACATGAAGAATTGATAGAATAGTTGATAGATATACGTATTGAGTTACCTACTCTAAAAGCAGAATTTGCTTTTGAAGAATACATGTATAGCATATTTAAAAAATGATGAGATACTAATTCATAGGGGGAAGCTCAAAAAGTTATTAGAAGCAGAAATAATACAGAAGAGTGTAGCTAAGACTATATCTGTATATATACATACACACATACAAACACACACATACTTACACACATACATATCCTAAAATAGAAATATTACTGCATTTCATAATGTCTTATTAGTGCAGTTCAGTTGCTCAGTTGTGTCCAACTCATTGCGACCCCATGGACTGCAGCACACCAGGCTTCCATGACCATCATCAACTTCTGTAGCCTACTCAAACTCATGTCCATTGTGTCGGTGATGCCGTCCAACCATCTCATCCTCTGTCATCCCCTTCTCCTCCTGCCCCCAGTCCTTCCCAGTATCAGGGTCTTTTCCAATGAGTCTGTTCTTCGCATCAGGTGGCCAAAGGATTGGAGTTTCAACTTCAGCCTTAGTCCTTCCAATGAATATTCAGGACTGATTTCCCTTAGGATTGACAGGTTGGATCTCCTTGCAGTCCAAGGGACTCTCAAGAGTTTGCTCCAACACCACAGTTGAGAACCATCAAAACTTTGGCACTCAGCTTTCTTTATAGTCCAACTCTCACATCCATACATGACTACTGGAAAAACCATAGCTTTGACTAGATGGACCTTTGTTGGTAAAGTAATGTCTCTGCATTTAAATATGCTATCTAAGTTGGTCATAACTTTTCTTCCAAAGAGCAAGTATCTTTTTAATTTCACAGCTGCAATGATTCTGGAGCCGCCAGAAATAAAGTCTCTCACTGTTCCCATTGTTTCCCCATCTATTTGCCATGAAGTGATGAAACCAGATGCCATGATCTTAGTTTTCTGAATGTTGAGTTTTAAGCCAACTTTTTCACTCTCCTCTTTCACTTTCATCAAGAGACTCTTTAGTTCTTCTTTGCTTTCTGCCATAAGGGTGGTGTCATCTGTATATCTGAGGCTACTGATATTGCTCACTGCAACCTTGATTCCACCTTGTGCTTCATCCAGCCTGACATTTTGCATGACATACACTGCATATAAGTTAAATAAGCAGGGTGACAATATACAGCCTTGACATACTCCTTTCCCAATTTGGAACCAGTCTGTTGTTCCATGTCCAGTTCTAACTGTTGCTTCCTGACCTGCATACAGATTTATCAGGAGGGAGGTCAGGTGGTCTGGTATTCCCATCTCTTTCAGAATTTTCCAGTTTGTTGTGATCCACAGTCAAAGGTTTTGGTGCAGTCAATAAAGCAAAAGTAGATGTTTTTCTGGAACTCCTTGCTTTTTCAACAATCCAGAAGATGTTGGCAATTTGATCTCTGGCTCCTCTGCCTTTTCTAAGTCTAGCTTGAACATCTGGAAGTTCACAGTTCACGTACTGTTGAAGCCTGACTTGGAGAATTTTGAGCATTACTTTACTAGCATGTGAGATGAGTACAATTGTGTGGTAGTTTGAACATTCTTTGGTACTGCCTTTCTTTGGGATTGGAATGAAAACTGACCTTTTCCAGTCCTGTGGCCACTACTAAGTTTTACAGATTTGTTGGCATATTGAGTGCAGCACTTTCACAGCATCATCTTTCAGGATTTGAAACAGCTCAACTGGAATTCCATCACCTCCACTAGATTTGTTCGTACTGTTGCTTTCTAAGGCCCACTTGACTTCGCATTCCAAGATGTCTGGCTCTAGGTGAGTAATCACACTATCGTGGTTATCTGGGTCATGAAGATCTTTTTTTGTATAATTCTTCTGTGTATTCTCACCACCTCTTCTTAATATGTTCTTCTTCTCATAGGTCCATACCATTTCTGTCCTTTATTGAACCCATCTTTGCATTAAGTCTTCCCTTGGTATCACTAATTTTCTTGAAGAGATCTCTAGTCTTTCCCATTCTATTGTTTTCCTCATCTCTTGCACTGATCACTGAGGCAGGCTTTCTTATCTCTCCGTGCTATTCTTTGGAACTCTGCATTCAAATGAGTATATCTTGCTTTTCTCCTATGCTTTTCATTTCTCTTCTTTTCATAGCTGTTTATAAGGCCTCCTAAGACAATCATTTTGCCTTTTTGCATTTCTTTTTCTTGGCGATGGTCTTGATCACTGCCTCCTGTGTAATGTCATGAATCTCCATCCATAGTTCTTCGGGAAGTGTATCAGATCTAATCCCTTGAATCTATTTCTCACTTCCACTGTATAATCGTAAGTGACTTGATTTAGGTCATACCTGAGTGGTCTAGTGGTTTTCCCTATTTTCTTTCTTCAATTTAAGTCTGGATTTGGCAATAAGGAGTTCATGATCAGAGCCACAGTCAGCTCCCAGTCTTGTTTTTGCTGACTTTATAGAGCTTCTCCATCTTTGGCTTCAAAGAACACAATCAATCTTATTTTGGTATTGACCATCTGGTGATGTCCATGTGTAGAGTCTTCTCTTGTGTTGTTGGAAGAGGGTGTTTGCTATGACCAGTGAGTTCTCTTGGCAAAACTCTGCTAGCCTTTGACCTGCTTCGTTTTGTACTCCAAGGCCAAATTTGCCTGATACTCGAGTTATCTCTTGACTTCCTACTTTTTTATTCCAGTCTCCTATAATGAAAAGGACATCTTTTCGGGGTATTAATTCTAGAAGGTCTTATAGGTCTTCATAGAACCATTCAGCTTCAGCTTCTTTGGTATTAGTGATTGGGCATAGACTTGGATTACTGTGATATTGAATGGTTTGCCTCGGAAACGAACAGAGATCATTCTGTCATTTTTGAGACTGCACCCAAGTACTGCATTTTGGACTCTTGTTGACTATGAGGGCTACTCCATTTCTTCTAAGGGATTCTTGCCCACAGTAGTAAATATAATAGTCATCTGAGTTAAATTCTCCCATTCCAGTCCATTTTAGTTCACTGATCCTAAACTGTCGATGTTCACTCTTGCCATCTGTTTAACCACTTTCAATTTACCTTGATTCACGGACCTAACATTCCAGGTTCCTATGCAATATTGTTCTTACAGCATCGGCCTTTACTTACATAAGCAGTCACATCCACAACTGGGTGTTGTTTTCACTTTGACTCCATCTCTTCATTCTTTCTGGTGTTATTTCTCCACTCTTCTCCAGTGGTATATTGGGCACCTACCGACGTGGGGAGTTCATCTTTCAGTGTCATATCCTTTTGCCTTTTCATATTGTTCGTGGGGTTCTCAAGGCAAGAATATTGCAGTGGTTTGGCATTACCTTCTCCAGTGGACCACATTTTGTCAGCACTCTCCACCATGACCCGTCCGTTTTGGTTGGCCCTACACGGCACAGCTCATAGTTTCATTGAGTTAGACAAGGCCTTGTTCCATGTGATCAGTTTGATCAGCTTTCTGTGACTGTGGTTTTCATTCTGTCTACCCTTTGAGGGATAATGATAAATGGCTTATGGAAGCTTCCTGATAAAAGAGACTTACTGTGGGGGAAACTGGGTCTTTCCAAAAATTACCATGGCTTTCAACATATACAGAAAAAAATGCTAAATATTTTTAGTTCATCATTTAATATCCTCAATTGTCTTAGCTTTTAAAGTGCCCCTCCACCTTAAATCTCTAAGAAAATTTCTATTCCTTATATCCCAAAGAAAAAAGAGTCTTACGGCACACCATTTCTCCCTAAAATGTCCACCCCCTACAACCCAATTATCTGAATTATTTGTCCTCAATATTACATTTAAATATAATTCTATCTTTGATGCTTTTCCTTATTAATCCAGAAACTCAGTTATTCTTGCTCCTCTAAAATTTCAATAGCAAGAATCTCTGGTACCTTCTTTTATCATTTGTCATGGATAACTGTCTATAGACAAGATCTTGGTGAGCTCTCACATATGCACAAATTTTCAAAATCTTTAAAATGACAGGCTGATTGATCCATTTAACTTTGAAATTTGGAATATCCCACAATATTGTTCCTACAAAATTTTCTAAATCAATTCTGATGTTTGAGGTTTATCCCAGCACACACTCTGAGAATGTATTTCTGAAAAGTATTATGCAATTTCATAGACCCAAATGAACATTTAAAATGGGATAAATTACAGTAAAATAGTGCAGTACTTTCCTGCCACCAGATTGCAGGCATACTATTACACTAATAAATAAAAATGGATATGATAAACTGTTTTCAATTATGCACTATTTGGAACTATATTAAGTATTCTAATAAGAGGAGAAAATGGCAATATAAAAATGCTTATAGAAAAATGCAACAGAATAAACATTTAATGAAAGGTTCAGAGGGGAGAAATGTGTTCTCTTCTATTCTTTCTCTGAGAAACAAAGCTGCTCAATATAAGACACCAATTCAAATGCAAAATGGGAAGTACAAAAAGCACAGGATGAAGAAAGTCAATCTCTGAGGAAGAAGAGGCTCCTGGATAATTCAAATAGCATCTCTGTACCTCAGTTTACAACCTATAAAATAGGGGCTATTGGATTACATGGTTTCCAAGATTGATTCATCCCCAAAATTCTAGGGTAATTTGATATAATGAACTACCATCTAGGCAAATGCCATAGACCATAATTCACCTCAAATAATCTTTGTCTTTTTAACAAATCATTATTACAACATGCATAAACATTATTCAGAGTCAAAACATTATCTTTAAACTAATTAAAATTAAATCATAATGTTACTGTTTATACCTGAAGGAACAAAATATAGCAGTTTTTCTTAAAAAAGGAACAAAAACTTAATTTAAACATATATGTTCTGAGTTTATCATATTAAATATTACTGAAATGCTCCTTTTTAATTTCTTTGTGGCTGTTGTACACTGCTGATAGACACTGCTTTTATAAACAATACACTTCCACATAATTTTCCCCATGTGATCTTTCTATTTGTGACACAGTTACTGAATTAAAACATTTGATTATAAGCATGAGCATTTTAGCTTCTTTTCACATTTATTCAAATAGGTTTATCAACCACATGTCATTTGAAAGATTTGTCAACTACATATTACATACATGCTAAATAATCTTTTTATACCACAAGGTGGCATCTTCTTATTTTGGTATAAACCTCTGAATATTAACATAATTTGAATAATTCCATACACCTGAACTATTTTTTTTATTTTAAGACAACCACTTGGCAGCTGTGCAAATATATGGTGATTCTGTTACTTAATGCAAGTAGTACTTGGGGATATTTATGTGCTTGGGATATTCAGAATATTGAATCTTTAACAGACTGATGAGCTGTTCACACTAAAAAGTCAATAAACATTGTCCTCTAAATGTTATGTTCATAGAGATTAGTAACACAAAGCATACACTGCAAAATATATGTATTTAAATGAAAGCTTCCTTAGAAACAGCCAAAAATCTGGAACCAAGTACATATCAGTTTACTAATATTTTTGATACCCAGATTAAATACATAATCTAACACATATGTATGCAATGACTACACCACGGTCGCCACTATGCTAGGCCCTTTTATACATCTTTTCATAAAATTTCATGACAAATTTCCTGAAGAAACTAATTCTAAACCTCAAAACAACAGTCTAATGCTTCTCAAATTTTCAATAAAATAAATCATATGAGGAGATAAAGAAAATGTAAAATCCAAAGCCCCATCTCCTAGAAACTTCAAGTCTAAAACAATGCAATACACAATCAAAATATACAAATATAAGTAAGGAATTCCACTACATTAAAAATAAACTGATAAACAACAAGGATTTCCTGTATAACAGAGAACTATTAATATACTCAATATCTTATAATAAACTATAATGGAAAAAAAGAAAAAAGAATATAATTATATTCATATGTATACATATAACAGTCACTTCACTGTACATGTAAGACAACACAATATTATAAATTAACTATACTTCCATTTAAAAAAATTTAAAGAAAAAAAGAAACTGTAAGATAACTCTGAAAAAGTAATCTCAAAAAGAGAGACTACTAATCTAACGTAAATTGGTGCATCCATGAAATTTATTGGTAAAATACGAAATCTGTTTCTGGAAATCATGAAAAGGATGACTTAAAATGGCTCATTTGAAATTTCCTGTCACTATTTCTTTTCCCACATCTAGTGATGAAAAATTGAAAATGAGAGTGATGAGAATTTTTAAGATGTGGAAAAAATATCTATTATAAGATTTATCTCAGTCACTATGGTGTCTTTCAGACAGCTTACCCAATAATGTACAATTTTGTAAAGAATAAATGGAAGACATTTCCTATGGGGACATACACAAACATGCATGCAACAGTGATAACTATATTTGGGCCACAAATAACACTATACTAGGGAGTGTTGTCATAAACTTTCTGCCTCAAATTGTTCATTGATTACAAGATTTGCTCATTGGTAGTCTATTGCCCCTGGACATATCCTGCCTTTATACATATCCCTGCAGTTAAAACATGCAGTCTAGTATTCAGTGAGATAGTGTGATTATTGCATGTACTCAGTTGCTCAGTTGCATTCAACTCTTTCTGACCCCATGGATTGTAGCCCTCCAGGCTCCTCTGTCCATGAGATTCTCCACGCAAGAATACTGGAGTGGGCTGCCATTTCCTCCTCCAAGTATGATCATTGACTAAAAGACACAGGATGTTCATGAAGAAAAATTTTCAAGTCTGTGAAAACTGTGTGGCTAATGAGCTAACCATTTCCACACTGGAAATGATTCCTAGAATCATAATTGTCACCCCGTAGACATGTTTTTTGCATGCTCTTGTACATACACATTCATACATATGAACGCCTCTGGCAAGTACTGCTACATTTAACTCTGCTTTTTGACAGAAAACCAAATAGTGCCACAGAACCATTGTGATCTGTGTTGGATCTACCAGATGTGAAGTGTATAAATTGTTCCTTTCCAACCTTTTCAGTCTAAATATCTGTCATGTTTAAAAGGACATAAAAAGTTGCATTTTAAACACAATCATAAACTTAAAAATAATCCCTGTCTCACACCATATATCAAAGTGAATTTCAGCATTTAAAAAAAGGGAAAAAAGATAGTAACCCAGAAGGCATACATTCCAGGGCTAGAAAAACTATAATATATGAAACAAAAAGCATGCCATAACAGAAAATACTGCTGGATCTGCCACACAAAAGAAAAACAAAAATTCCAGTGTATGAAAAAATTTTAATAAAAATTGAAAGGCAAACGATTAACTTGGGGAAATTTTGCAAAAAATTACAAAATGTATATATTATATATAGCTTTTTATAGAAAGAAAATGACAAGCAACTTAGCGGAAATCAAGCAAAGTAGACAATTCACAGGGATTCCCTGGTAGCTCAGTTGGTAAAGAATCCACCTGCAATGCAGGAGACCCTGGTTCAATTCCTGGATTGAGAAGATCTGCTGGAGAAGGGTTAGGCTACCCACTCCAGTATTCTGGCCTGGAGAATTCCATGGACTGTATAGTCCATGGGGTCACAAAGAGTTGGATACGACTGAGTGACTTTCACTTTTCAGACAATTCACAAAGAACTACAAATTTCAATAAATTTAAGAAACTCATTCAACATCACCAGAAATCAAGAAAATTCAAGTTACAAAACAATTAAATGTCTTTTTAAAATCTTTTGGATTGGGATATTTTTCATTCCAACACCTAATATAAAAGAGCGAGAAAAAGAGACCTCTGAAATATTGCCATTAGGAATGCAAACTGCTATAACATTTCTGGAAGGCAATTTAGCAACACATGCACAAAGTTCTAAAATGTGCATATTTTTATCTAGCAAATGCATGCTTAGTAATATGTTCAAAGGATAAGTGTGAAAAGATATAATGTCCTTCTAAAATGGAAGACCTAAGGGTCTAACAAGCCCTTATATTAATTATACTGCAGCTATTAAATATGAATTCCAGAATAATCTTAATGTAGTAAGAAAATGCTTGTTCTCTTAAGAGAATACAAAGTCATGAAGTAGAATAAGCACTATTTTCTCAACTTTGGAAGAACAAAAGGCGTATAAACACAAGAGGAAGACTCAGGGTGTTCATTGAAATGTAGCAGAAATTCTCTGTAGGGGCTTGATTTTAAGTGCTTTTCTAACATCATCTTCAGTTTTGGCTTTTTTTTTTTTTCTAATTTCTTTAAAATTTCTTTTTTAGAATTTCTTAAATAAGTGTGATGGGCAATTTTATATGTCAACTGAGCTAGGCAACTGTGCCCAGTTTTGGTCAAACACTAGTCTAGATATTGCTGTGAAGGTACTTTTTAAATATGATTAATATATATAATTCATAGGCTTCAAATAAAGCAGATTACTCTCCATAATGCGTGTGGGCCTCATCCAATCAGTTGAAGAGCAAAGACTATGGTTTCTCTAAGAAAAAAGTTCTTTCTCAAGACTGAAATGTAGAAAACCTGCCTGACTTACCAGTCTGCCTGTCCTGCCCTGTGGATTTTGGACTCAAGGTAGCAACATCAGTTCCTGCCTGAGTTTCCAGCCTGCTAGTTCCAGAAGTTCCAGTACCTACAATCATGTGAGCCAAATCCATAAATCTCTCTTCTTCCCCACTCTCTCTCTATATGCATGCGTATGTGTGTGTCCCCTATCGGTCTGTTTTTCCAGAGAACCCTGACCAATGTAATGAGCATGTACTAGTGTTAACATCAGAAAAATAAATAAATAAATAAGTAGGCACACCTTTAAAAATTAAACTAATTGGAAATAAGGAAAAAAAGAAATAAATTCTCTTGTAGATAAAGCAACACAGCCAAGAAAATAATCCTATTTTTCTACTTAATTGTTTAAGGGTCACTGTCTATCATGCATGGCGTGGACAAAACAGCTGAAGAGAAATGTTATATTAGTCCTGAATAATCACATCTCTACCATCTCTATTATGTGGGATGACAAAATGTGTCACTTGTCTGCTATTTACAGGTGTAAATTTTAATAATTTATACCATATAACCATTTGCTGATAAGAAAAAATGCAGTCCTGAAGGTATTTCACTTGAAAAATAAGATACATTTTCCATATTGTCATCTTTTCATATTAATATCTGCTAGCCTATCATGCTAATTAATAAATGTAGCATACAGTGTAAGTCTCGGTTTTTTTTTCCAATTTTGTTTAATTTATCAAATGGAAAATAATCTAGCAAAGAGTCATTAATTTAATTTCTTCTGAGAGGGAATCATTACTTGATATGTTAAATTTTCAACAATGCAGCTTCAAAACATCTGTAGCCATGGAAAATTTTTATAGTTTTAATTGAACATCTGTGCATTTTAATTGATTAATTTGAAGAAAATACAGGAGAAAAGAAAGAACAGTAGGTAATATGAATTTAACAAACCACTCTTCTGTTTTCTCTGTCTCTTCTTTAATGATTTTTCAGTATAAACAAAACTCGAGATTATCAAACAAGTTAAATAATTCTCATGACTATATATATATTCATACTGATTGAGCAGAGTAGACTAGTATTTTACAGTAGGATTGTTTTCAATCAAAAAGATGGACAGGGATGCATATGTGAACATATAAAGTGTTTATTTGGTTCCTGTCCCTGTGTAACATGCTGCAGCAAGTTCCAGTGACGTAACAATTCTCTAAAACCCCAACCACCACTGCTGCCACTATCAGACACTTAAGGATAAATAGAGCTGGGTATTTTTACTCATTTTTGCAGCACCAAAAGTTCACCCTTCCCAGTATTTCATTTCTCTAAAAAATGCATAGCTTTCTTATTAACTCCTATTTTTTTTTAATACATCACCTATTTCACTATGAAAATTTAGTTTCTGCAGGCATGGTATAGCTCTGGATTTATCTGTTTTTTGTTCCTTTCTTTTGTTTATTTTTCATTTGTTTGTTTGCCAGTATTTGGAGAGAATGTGGCTCCCGAACAACATACTACCTATGAAAATAGCTAAGAAAAACCTATCCAGGTACAATAACCACACAATTCTTGTAGACATTGAGTCTTAAAAATCACTGGGGCGAGTTTGCCCCCAGTTATCCTTGCTATTAATTAGTAGGCATTGTACTTTTAAGTAAGATCTAAAGATATTTTTATCAACAACAGTCAAAAATCAAAAGAAAGGATTAAGAAAATGGATGTACAGATAAGTGAAAGAAAAGCACTGTCAAGAGATGAAACAAACACAAATGTCTCTTTTCTTTTCAAATGTAGAAGTTTTAAAAATTCTGCACAACTCTGAATAAAAATACTAATTGTGGCAGTAAGATTTAATAGTGTATTTATCGGTTCAGTACAGTTCAGTTCAGTCACTCAGTCATGTCCGACTCTTTGCGACCCCATGAACTGCAGCACGCCAGGCCTCCCTGTCCATCACCAACTCCCAGAGTCCACCAAAACCCATGTCCATTGAGTCGGTGATGCCATCCAACCATCTCATCCTCTGTCGTTCCCTTCAGCTCCTGCCCTCAATCCTTCCCAGCATCAGGGTCTTTTCAAATGAGTCAGCTCTTCGCATCAGTGGCCAAAGTATCACAGTTTCAGCTTTGAAATCAGTCCTACCAAGGAACACCCAGGACTCATCTCCTTTACGATGGACTGGTTGGATCTCCTTGCAATCCAAGGGACTCTCAAGAGTCTTCTCCAACACCACAGTTCAAAAGCATCAGTTCTTTGGTGCTCAGCTTTCTTTATAGTCCAACTCTCACATCCATACATGACTACTGGAAAAGCCATAGCCTTGACTAGATGGACCATTACTGACAAAGCAATGTCTCTGCTTTTTAATATGCTGTCTAGGTTGGTCATAACTTTCCTTCCAAGGAGTAAGCGTCTTTTAATTTCATGACTGCAATCACCATCTGCAGTGATTCTGGAGCCCCAGAAAATAAAGTCAGGCACTGTTTCCACTATTTCCCCATCTATTTCCCATGAAGTGATGCGACCCGACGCCATGATCTTAGTTTTCTGAATGTTGAACTTTAAGCCAACTTTTTCACTCTCCTCTTTTACTTTACCAAGAGGCTCTTAAGTTCCTCTTCACTTTCTGCCATAAGGGTGGTGTTATCTGCATATCTGAGGTTATATTTCTCCCAGCAACCTCGATTCCAGCTTGTACTTCTTCCAGCCCAGGGTTTCTCATGATGTACTCTACATATAAGTTAAATTTTCAGGGTGACAATATATAGCCGTTATGTACTCCTTTTCCTATTTGGAACTAGTCTGTTGTTCCATGTCCAGTTCTAACTGTTGTTTCCTGACCTGCAAATATTTCTCAAGAGGCAGGTCAGGTGGTCTGGTATGCCCATCTCTTTCAGAATTTTCCACAGTTTATTGTGATCCACACAGTCAAAGGCTTTGGCATAGTCAATAAAGCAAAACTAGATGTTTTTCTGGAACTCTCCTGCTTTTTGATGATCCAGCGGATGTTGGCAATTTGATCTCTGGTTCCTCTGCCTTTTCTAAAACCAGCTTGAACATCTGGAAGTTCACGGTTCACGTATTGCTGAAGCCTGGCTTGGAGAATTTTGAACGTTACTTTACTAGCGTATGAGATGAGTGCAATTGTGCATTATGACTATACAGTGGAAGTGAGAAATGGATTTAAGGGACTAGATCTGACAGAGTGCCTGATGAACTATGGACAGAGGTTCATGACGTTGTACAGGAGACAGGAATCAAGACTATCCCCAAGAAAAAGAAATGCAAAAAGGCAAAATGGCTGTTTGAGGAGGTCTTACAAATAGCTGTGAAAAGAAAGGAAGCAAAAAGCAAAGGAGAAAAGGAAAGATATACCCATTTGAATGCAGAGTTCCAAAGAATAGCAAGGAGAGATAAGAAAGCCTTCCTCAGTGATCATTACAAAGAAATAGAGGAAAATAACAGGATGGGAAAGACTAGAGATCTCTTCAACATAATTAGAGATACCAAGAGAACATTTCATGCAAAGATGGGCTCAATAAAGGACAGTAATGGTATGGACCTAACAGGAGCAGAAGATATTAAGAGGTGGCAAGAATACATAGAAGAACTGTACAAAAAAGATCTTCACGACCAAGATAATCACAAAGGTCTGGTCACTCACCTAGAGCTGGCATCCTGGAATGTGAACTCAAGTGGGTGTTAGAAAGCATCACCACAAACAAAGCTAGTGGAGGTAACGGAATTCCAGTTGAGCTATTTCAAATCCTGGAAGATGATGATGTGAAAGTGCTGTACTTAATATGCTAGCAAATTTGGAAAACTCAGCAGTGGCCACAGGACTGGAAAAGGTCAGTTTTCATTCCAATTTCAAAGAAAGGCAATGCCTAAGAATGCTCAAACTACCGGACAATAGCACTCATCTCACACGCTAGTAAAGTATATTTATAGTAATTTAGAAATCAATCTAATTTTACACCTTAAGTAAGATGTTACTGTTTGTTCTTTCTGTGTTAGAATAATTTGTAGAGGGAAATATGTCCATTTTAGAAGCTTTCCTAAGCTTTTAAAACCACATGAGCAGTCATGCTGGGCAGTGCTGTGTTTATTTGTAATAGTCACTCACTTAATGTCTAAAAGTACTTCACTTCACAATAGTTCATCACAACCTAACCTGCAAACAAATTACTTTCTTTTACTTGCTGGTATCCCTGCTATGATTCTCCCTATGTAAACCCCCTATCCTAGACCTCAATCCACATTCCCAGCATTTTTATTATTAAACACATTTATCAATTCTTATCATATTTTTTTAAAGAATTCATACCAGCAGGCAACTTAGTGGCTCAGTGTGGAAGACCTGGGTTTGATTCCTGGGTTGGGAAGATCTCCCGGAGAAGGCAACGGCTACCCACTCCAGTGGGAGAATTCCATGGACAGAGAAGCCTGGTGGGCTACAGTCCATGGTCGCAAAGAGTCGGACACAACTGAGTGACTAAAACTTTCACATAGATAGACATTCAATATCATTTTTAAAGATAATTATTACCTGTGATGAGAGAGAGAACTATTCACCAGAATTCCTTTCAGGATGAGCATGGTCTTTATTGAAAGTAACTTTTTAATAAACTAGAACAGAACTGGAGACAAGAATGACAGTGAAAGTGAACACAGTTTTCTTAATGAAACCTGCCTTTACATCAAGTGAATGGGGAGAGAATTCAAGAGTAGAAAAGAAATTGTCAACAGACCCTAAAGACTACATGATGTGACTTCTCCTCCATGATAACACACACATGTATATGCATAAAATGCTGAAATGCTTAAAAGCGATGGATGTTTTGTGTGTGTGTGAAAACCGAAGCACTGGGGTTTGGTTTTGATTGTCCTAGGCTGCATGGGATAGCAACTCAGAGTTAGGAGTAGGAAGATTCAGAGAAAGTGAGACACAAGAATGCACCATGTAGGGAGAAGGTTATTTATTATCTCAGGAGGTGCAGTTGGTCTCCATGAGTCATTATACCTTACCTCACTGGTTACATAGCTACAGAACAAGAGCTGAATTCCAGACTTGATGAGTACTTGGCAGGAATACTGTAGAGGAGATTTAACTTTCAAACAAGGAGCTAGCCTTCATGATCTTTCCAGAGTAGAAAGCTTATGTCTCTACAACTATATCTATAGTTGAGAAACATGATCAGCAATTAGCCTTCTAATTTTACTTTAGTACTAAACATATCACTGCGCTGTGCTGTGGTAAGTTGTTTCAGATGTGTCCAACTCTTTGCGACCCTACAGATTGTAGCCTGCCAGGCTCCTCTGTCTATGGAATTCTCAAATCCAAATGCTTAGATCAAGGCTCATTTTATAGAAAGATACACATTATTTTGCCTTCTGGTTCTAGAACAAAATCTTATAAAATGCAAATACTCCCTATCCATGCTTCATAGCTGTGACTATTAGAATTTCATCTCTGACACACTGCACAATTACCAAATATAATCTTATTAAAGTCTAGAATAGAAGGATGGAGATCCACATTCCCAAGTGAATTTTGGTAATAACCACAACTTACTCACATCTTAGATCCAGAAAGCTATAGGATCAAAATATTCACATAATCAAAGACTACTTTTATTTCAGTTTTCCCAGTGGTTATGTGTTTATGTTTTATAAAATATGGATTTTTAGCATGAAAATGTATGGAGAGGACAACAGAACAAAATGCAGTATAAATAAGAGGTTAATAATATTAAAAGCAAAAATTATAAATTATCGTGCTGAATTACTAAATGGGAAGTATGGAGAAAATGCAAGAAATGTTGAGAAAAGGATTGTGCTAAATTCTCACCTCTATGAATATTGAGAATATCTGAAATACTCTTATCAGTATTTGGTGTAATGAAAATGTCTCAGTCTCAAATGTCATCAAGAGCTAGAGTTTCTGACCAACACTATATAACCATTGTTATCATACTATCTCAGTATGATATGATCTTAGTGAAAAGCAGGAGACAAGACATGCTAGTTAACGTGCAAGAATTTTTGTCTAATTTTGTCATGCTGCTGTTGCTGCTGCTGCTAAATCACTTCAGTCATGTCCGACTCTGTGCGACCCCAAAGACGGCAGCCCACCAGGCTCCCCTGTCCCTGGGATTCTCCAGGCAAGAACACTGGAGTGGGTTGCCATTTCCTTCTCCAATGCGTGAAAGTGAAAAGTGAAAGTGAAGTTGCTCAGTCATGTCCGACTCCTAGCGACCCCATGGACTGCAGCCTACCAGGCTCCTCCATCCATGGGGTTTTCCAGGCCAGAGTACTGGAGTGGGGTGCCATTGCCTTCTCCGAATTTTGTCATATAAAATAAATTTTACCTGGAACTTTGAAATAATGAAAATACTTCATGAGCTTCCATTACAATCTTCATTATCAGAAATCTCAATATATAAATAACAGCTACAGTTCTTACTATTCTTTACATTTATTTTTAAAGAACTGAAAATTAAATTCAAATATTAAAAAAAGTAATCGTGCAATTAAAGATACAGTGAACCTCCTAACTTCATCAATATAGCAGACAAGATAAGCTCTTTCTGCTATAAATGTCTAGAAATGCTGTATGAAACACAACAACCTTTTTTTTTTTTTTCCAGCTGTGCCACTGCAGGTAGGATCTTAGCTGCCTGACCAGGGATTCAATCCATGCCCCACTGCAGTGGAAGTGCAGAGTCCTAACCACTAGATCACCAGTGAATTCCCCAAACATCCTTTTAATACATAATTGAGCAAGAAAGTTAACTAAGTATGCAGTGCCAGAACTGGAAAAAAACCTAAACACCAGAACAGAAAGCTCATGCCCAACCCTGGGAAGGATTATATGGAGGTCAGCATGGAGTTGTTTCTTGGAAATACAAGGCCTTGGTTTTTAACACACATTGATAGAAAGAGGAGAAAGGGCTCTAAGCTTCAGAAGAAAGGCTGTAGCTACAACAATACTAGGTAAGTTAAGACTTCAAAAAGTATTACCAGAAATAAAAAGGGACACTACATAATGAACCAAAGATCAATTTATCAAGAAGTCATGACATGACAAATTGTATGTACCTAACAAGAAAAAGTTGGCTTCAAGCTCAGCATTCAGAAAACAAAGGTCATGGCATCCGGTCCCATCATTTCATGGGAAATAGATGAGGAAACAGTGGAAACAGTGGCAGACTTTATTTTGAGGGTCTCCAAAATCACTGCAGACGGTGATTGCAGCCATGAAATTTAAAGACACTTACTCCTTGGAAGAAAAGTTATGACCAATCTAGATAGCATATTCAAAAGCAGAGATGTTACTTTGCCAGCAAAGGTCTGTCTAGTCAAGGCTATGGTTTTAACAGTGGTCATGTATGGATGTGAGAGTTGGACTATGGAGAAAGCTGAGCACCGAAGAATTGATGCTTTTGAACTGTGGTGTTGAAGAAGACTCTTGAGAGTCCCTTGGATTGCAAGGAGATCCAACCAGTCCATTCTGAAGGAGATCAGCCCTGGGATTTCTTTGGAAGGAATGATGCTAAAGCTGAAACTCCAGTACTTTGGCCACTTCATGCGAAGAGCTGACTCATTGGAAAAGACTCTGATCCTGGGAGGGATTGGGAGCAGGAGGAGAAAGGGATGACAGAGGATGAGATGGCTGGATGGTATCGCTGACGTGATGGACGTGAGTTTGAGTGAACTCTGGGAGTTGGTGATGGACAGGGAGGCCTGGCGTGCTGTGATTCATGGGGTCGCAAAGAGTTGGACACCACTGAGTGACTGAACTGAACTAAATATGCAGAACTTTGAAATACCAAAAACAAACCCTGACAAAAACAAAGAGAAATACACACGGTGTTAAACTGCAGATTTTGATTCTACTTTCAATAACTGATAGAGCAAGGCAGACAAAATTCTATAAGGATATATAATTTAGGTATTCCATAGTTGATGCAATTAACATTTGTAGAATATCATTCTTTTCATGTATACAGCAGACTATAAATAAATCTAAATAAATTTTAAAGTATTGAAATATTACAGACCAGTTTTTCTGACATTGTGATTAAAACCTGGAATCAATAAAAATAAAGTAGCCAAAAACTCACTAAATATTTAAAAATTAAATAATACACTGATTTGACCTGTGGATCAAAGAATAAAATCACCGAAACAAATTAGAAAATATTCAAACTGAATACTAATGGCAATCCAGCATATCAATAGTTGCAGTACATGGCTTGAAACTGAAAGTGAACTCGCTTAGTCGTGTCCAACTCTTTGTGACCCCTATGGACTGTAGCCTGACACACTCCTGTATCTGTGGGATTTTTCAGGCAAGAATACTGGAGGGGGTTACCATTTCTTTCTCTAGGAGATCTTCATAACCCAGGGATTGAACCCAGGTCTCCTGAATTGCAGGCAGACTCCTTACCACCTGAGCGACCAGGGAAGTCCCTAGTACATGGTTTAGGCAGTGGTTAAAAAGAAACTTAAAGTATTTAGAAAGGCACAAAAATAGTTATAAAATTAGTGATCTAAGTTTCTATCTTGCTGTGCTTGTGCTTAGCCGCTCGGTCATGTTAGAAAAAGAAGAGAATTGAATTAAACACAAGTAGAAAGAAGAAAATTTAAAAAGAGGAAGGCAATAATTAATAAAATAGAAAAGAAATAAGTAACAGAAAGAAGTGACAAACTCAAATTTAAGTTTTAAAGATAATAAAATGGATAAACCTATCAAAACTGATCAAGAAAAAGAGAATAAAAATACCAACATGAGAAGTGAACGTGGGAATATCTCTATAGATTCTACAGATAATAGATGTTTATTAAGGAGGTGATGGAATTCCAGTTGAGCTATTTCAAATCCTAAAAGATGATGCTATAAAAGTGCTGCACTCAATATGTCAGCAAATTTGGAAAACTCAGCAGAGGCCACAGGATTGGAAAACGTCAGTTTTCATTCCAATCCCAAAGAAAGGCGATGTCAAAGAATGTTCAAACTACTGTACAATTGCTCTCATCTCACACGCTAGTAAAGTAATGCTCAAAATTCTCCAAGCCAGGCTTTAACAGTACGTGAACCGTGAAACTCCAGATGTTCAAGCCGGGTTTAGAAAAGGCAGAGGAACCAGAGATCAAATTGCCAACATGCACTGAATCATTGAAAAAGCAAGAGAGTTCCAGAAAAACATCTACTTCCTGAGTGTTCATTGGAAGGACAGATGTTGAAGCTGAAACTCCAATACTGTGGCCCCCTGATGCGACAAGCTGACTCATTTGAAAAGATCCTGTTGCTGGGAAAGATTGAAGGCGGGAGGAGAAGGGGATGACATAGGATGAGATGTTTGGATGGCATCACCAACTCAATGGACATGAGTTTGGGTAAACTCTGGGTGTTGGTAATGGACAGAAAGACCTGTCATACTGCGGTTCATGGGGTTGCAAAGAGTCGGACACGACTGAGTTAACTGAATGGAAGGAAATATTATCTATGAATATATGCCTATACATTCAAGAACTTATATAAAATGGTTAAATTTCTTATCAAATACAACTTGCCAAAAGTGACACTAAAGAAATAAAATATGCATAGCCCCATAGTAACTAAATAAATTAATATTTTTACTGAAACCTTTCCAAAAAAGAGAACTCCAAACCCAGCTGGTTTAAAGGTGAATGGTGCCAAATATTTTTATAAGATATTGTAACTATCTTATACCAATTCTTTTTATAAATAAGGGAAGAGATAGTCTAACTCATTTTATGAACCAACAGAATTCTGATATGAAAACCTGATAAGGATATTCTCAGGAAAAAAACAAAAACAAAACCAAAACACTCCAGACTGATACTTATCATGAATAAACATACAAGAATCCATTACAACACTTTAGCAAACTGAATCCAACAGATATATTAAAAAGAAATCTTATAATCAAGTGGGTATGATAATATCTCATAAGGTGGTGCAATGGTAGAGTCTGCCTATCAATGCATGAGAAGCAAGAGACATGAGTTTAATCCTTGGGTAAGAAAGATCCCTGGAGACAGAAATGGAACCCCACTCCAGTGTTCTTGACTGGAAAATCCCATGGACAGAAGAGCCTGGCTAGCTACAGACGATGGGGCCGCAAAGATTTGGACATGATTAAGCACACACGCACATAGGCAACACACTGAAGGCTAGTTTAAAGTGTGAAAATAAGTCAATAAAATTCATCATCTTAACACAACAAGAAAGAAAACCATACCAGCATCCAATAGATGTAGGGAGAAAAAAATTGACAAAACATAACATCTCCTCAAAACATTAGAAAACGTAACAAAAACTCTCAGGAAACTATGGAGAAAAGGAAACTATCTCAATCTGAGACTGGGTAACAGCTAAAGGAAAAATGATAGGATACTGAAAGAGGAACTCCCCAGGTCAGTAGGTGCCAATATGCTACTGGAGATCAGTAGAGAAAGAACTCCAGAAAGAATGAAGGGATGCAGCCGAAGCAAAACAGCACCCAGCTGTGGATGTGCCTGGTGATAGAAGCAAGGTCCGATGCTGTAAAGAGCAATATTGCATAGGAGCCTGGAACGTCAGGTCCATGAACAAGGCAAATTCAGTTCAGTTCAGGCGCTCTGTCGTGTCCAACTCTTTGTGACCCCATGAATCGCAGCACACCAGGCCTCCCTGTCCATCACCAACTCCCGGAGTTCACTCAGACTCACGTCCATCGAGTCAGTGAGGCCATCCAGCCATCTCAGCCTCGGTCGTCCCCTTCTCCTCCTGCCGCCAATCCCTCCCAGCATCAGAGTCTTTTCCAATGAGTCAACTCTTCACATGAGGTGGCCAAAGTACTAGAGTTTCAGCTTTAGCATCATTCCTTCCAAAGAAATCCCAGGGCTGATCTCCTTCAGAATGGACTGGTTGGATCTCCTTGCAGTCCAAGGGACTCTCAAGAGTCTTCTCCAACACCACAGTTCAAATGCATCAATTCTTCGGCGATCAGCCTTCTTCACAGTCCAACACTCACATCTGTACATGAGTACAGGAAAAACCATAGCCTTGACTAGGAAGTGGTCAAAAGGAGATGGCAAGAGTGAACGTTGACATTCTAGGAATCAGCGAACTAAAATGGACTGGAACGGGTGACTTTAACTCAGATGACCATTATATCTACTACTGCGGGCAGGAATCCCTCAGAAGAAATGGAGTAGCCATCATGGTCAACAAAAGAGTCTGAAATGCAGTACTTGGATGCAATCTCAAAAATGACAGAATGATCTCTGTTCATTTCCAAGGCAAAGCATTCAATATCACGATGATCCAAGCCTATGCCCCAACCAGTAACGCTGAAGAAGCTGAAGTTGAACTGTTCTATGAAGACCTACAAGACCTTTTAGAACTAACACCAAAAAAGATGTCCTTTTCATTTTAGGAGACTGGAATGCAAAAGTTGGAAGTCAAGAAGCACCTGGAGTAACAGGCAAATTTGTCCCTGGAGTATGGAATGAAGCAGGGCAAAGGCTAATAGAGTTTTGCCAAGAGAACACACTGGTCATAGCAAACACCCTCTTCCAACAACACAAGAGAAGACTCTACAAATGGACATCACTAGATGGTCAACACAGAAATCAGATTGATTATATTCTTTGCAGCCAAAGATGGAGAAGCTCTATACAGTCAACAAAAACAAGACCGGGAGCTGATGTGGCTCAGATCATGAACTCCTTATTGCCAAATTCAGACTTAAACTGAAGAAAGTAGGGAAAATCACTAGACTATTCAGGTATGACCTAAATAAAATCCCTTATGATTATACAGTGGAAGTGAGAAATAGATTTAAGGGACTAGATCTGATAGACAGAGGGCCTGATGAACTATGGACGGAGGCTCATGACACTGTACAGAAGACAAGGATCAAGACCATCCTCATGGAAAAGGAATGCAAAAAAGCAAACTGGCTGTCTGGGGAGGCCTTACAAATAGCTGTGGAAAGAAGAGAAGCGAAAAGCAAAGGAGAAAAGGAAAGATATAAGCATCTGAATGCAGAGTTCCAAAGAATAGCAAGGAGAGATAAGAAAGCCTTCCTCAACGATTAATGCAAAGAAATTGAGGAAAATAATAGAATGGGAAAGACTAGAGATCTCTTCAAGAAAATCAGAGATACCAGGGGAACATTTAATGCACAGATGGGCTCAATAAAGGACAGAAATGGTCTGGACCTAACAGAAGCAGAAGATATTAAGAAGAGGTGGCAAGAATACACCCCATAGATGGCAGCCCACCAGGCTCCCCCGTCCCTGGGATTCTCTAGGCAAGAACAGTAGAGTGGGTTGCCATTTCCTTCTCCAACAAGCACACACAGAACTGTACAAAAAATATCTTCACAACCAAGATAATCAGGATGGTGTGATCACTCACCTAGAGCCAGACATCCTGGAATGTGAACTCAAGTGGGCCTTAGAAGCATCACAACGAACAAAGCTAGTAGAGGTGATGGAATTCCAGTTGAGCTATTTCAAATCCTGAAAGACGATGCTGTGAAAGTGCTGCACTCAATATGCCAGCAAATTTGGAAAACTCAGCAGTGGCCACAGGACTAGAAAAGGTCAGTTTTCATTCTAATCCCAAAGAAAGGCAATGCCGAAGAATGCTCGAACTACCGCACAATTGCACTCATCTCACACGCTAGTAAAGTAATGCTCAAAATTTTCCAAGCCAGGCTTCAGCAATACGTGAACCGTTAACTTCCTGATGTTCAAGCTGGTTTTAGAAAAGGCAGAGGAAACCAGAGATCAAAATGCCAATATCTGCTGGATCATCGAAAAAGCAGGAGAGTTCCAGAAAAAATATCTATTTCTGCTTTATTGACTATGGCAAAGACTTTGACTGCATGGATCACAATAAACTGTGGAAAATTCTGAAAGAGATGGGCATACCAGACCACCTTACCTGCCTTTTGAGAAACCTATATGCAGGTCAGGAAGTAACAGCTAGAACTGGACATGGAACAACAGACTGGTTCCAAATAGGAAAAGGAGTACGTCAAGGCTGTATATTGTCACCCTGCTTATTTAACTTATATGCAGAGTACATCATGAGAAACCCTGGGCTGGAAGAAGCACAAGCTGGAATCGAGATGGCTGGGAGAAATATGAATAACCTCAGATATGTAGATGACACCACCCTTATGGCAGAAAGTGAAGAGGAACTAAAAAGCCTCTTGATGAAAGTGAAAGAGGAGAGTAAAAAAGTTGGCCTAAAGCTCAACATTCAGAAAACTAAGATTATGGCATCCAGTCCCATCACTTCATGGGAAATAGATGGGGAAACAGTGGAAACAGTGTCAAAATTTATTTTTGGGGGCTCCAAAATCACTGCAGATGGTGACTGTAGCCATGAAATTAAAAGATGCTTACTCCTTGGAAAGAACGTTATGTCCAATCTAGACAGCATATTAAAAAGCAAAGACATTTTTTGCCAACAAAGGTCCATCTTGTTAAAGCTATGGTTTTTCCAGTAGTCATGTATGGATGTGAGAGTGGGACTATAAAGAAAGTTGAGTGCCAAAGAATTGATGCTTTTGAACTGTGGTGCTGGAGAAGACTCTTGAGAGTCCCTTGGACTGCAAGGAGATCCAACCAGTCCATTCTGAAGGAGATCAGCCCTGGGTGTGCTTTGGAAGGAATGATGCTAAAACTGAAACTCCAGACTTTGGCCACCTCATGCGAAGAGTTGACTCATTGGAAAAGACTCTGATGCTGGGAGGGATTGGGGGCAGAAGGAGAAGGGGATGACAGAGGATAAGATGGCTCAATGGCATCACCAACATGATGGACTTGAGTTTGAGTGAACTCCGGGAGTTGGTGATGGACAGGAAGGCTTGGCGTGCTGCGATTCATGGGGTTGCAAAGAGTCGGACACGACTGAGTGACTGAACTGAACTGAATGAACTGAACAGCTAAAAACTCACAACTGGGATCACATTTCATAAGAAGTACTGAACACTTTCTAAGACTGGAACAAAAGACAAAGGTTTCTCATCTCACTACTGCATTTTACCTGAGGATATATATAGTGTAATAAGACAAGATAAAGAAATAAAAAGCATAAAATTGAATGAGCTAGGTAAAATAATCTTTATCTAGATAACATATTTGTACACATAGAAAATCTATAATACAGCTACTAAATAAGTTTAATAAGGTGTTAGGATATCATTTAAAAATTAATTGTTCTATGTACATATAGCAAAGAGCAATAAAATTAATTTCAAAAGAGCAATGCAGCTAATAATAGCAATACCAGTGATTCCCCTAGGATTACTCCTCAGATTAATTATTTTCCAACAGCATGGCAATCCACTCCAGTACTACTGCCTGGAAAATCCCATGAACAGAGGAGCCTGGTAGTCTACAGTCCATGGGGTCGCAGAGAGTTGGACACAACTGAGCGACGTCACTTCAGCATCAAACATAATACAATGACAGTATACAGAGAAATCTGGAAATACAATAGATATAAAAAATAAGAAATTATAAACTATTTTTATATTTTTTCATTTTGTTCAACTATATTTTCTAATTTTCCCAAACAAGTAACACATATGAAGAGAAAGTAGTTATCAATCTTTAAAATTCCAATAATCCAAACAGCCAAGTGATTCCATCATTTATCATGAGTAAGCTTATTTCTCAAAATTATTGACTAATGTATCAAGATTTAATATATCAACTTTAGAAATTTAAATGACTACATAATTGTTAATCATAGGTTACTGGGTTAAACATTACAAATATTTTAAATACTCTCTGAGGTCACAAATATTTTTATAAGATCTTTTCATAAATTAATAGTAAAGGAGATAATATTCAAAATATTAATCAATTAAATATTATAATATCAGTGTATATATTTTCCTATGTTATTCACATACTTATTAAGTATCAACAGTATAGAAGTATTATTCTGAGTAGGAAAATAGAGTGCCAGGCCTGTCATAAATATTTCACAAGTATGGTATCCTTTATTCCCCACAACAGAGTCTGAGCTGACATTAACAGTCTCCATTTTCCCTTGGAAAAACTGAGCCACACAGGATGAAGAAATTGTGAAATCCCAGAGCAGTGGGCATCAGTGGCAGGATCCAAACCCAGTGAATCTAATCCCAGAGCCTACAGTGTGAACCACCATGCTGAACACAAGGCTCAAGGATAAATGAGATAAAAATATGTGTGTTCTCATGAAGTTTACATGTTAGTAGTGGAATACAGAAAATCAGCAATTAAAGAATAAAGTAATCAGATAATGACAATCAGTGGAGGAAAAAAAGAAGCAGAGAGACCAGGGGGTTTCTGCAGTGGGATAAGTGGGGGTGGCAGCTTACTTAGGCTTAGAGGTTAACATGGGGAAGGAATCAGGTATGTTCCAGAGACACACCCCAGCAGGACTTCCTGGTTGACTGTGATGGGTGAAGAAAGAGAGGAAGCAAGGATGATGACTAAGTTTTGGCTTAAGCAATTTCACATGGTGGTGATACTTACTGAAATAGGAATGACTGGAGAATAAGATGGCCTCAGGTGGAAAGAAAAATCAAGCTAGGTTTTGGATGCTTGTTTACATGGAAATTAAACAAGCCATGAAATTAAAAGACATCTGCTCCTTTGGAAGAAAAGTTGTGACCAACCTAGAAAGCATATTAAAAAGCAGAGACATTACTTTGCCAACAAAGGTCTGTCTAGTCAAGGCTATGGTTTTAACAGTAGTCATGTATGGATGTGAGAGTGGGACTATAAAGAAAGCTGAGTGCCGAAGAATTGATGCTTTTGAACTGTGGTGTTGGAGAAGATTCTTGAGAGCCCCGTGGACTGCAAGGAGATCCAACCAGTCCATCCTAAAGGAAATCAGTCCTGAATATTCATTGGAAAGACTGATGCTGAAGCTGAAACTCCAATCCTTTGGCCACCTGATGTGAAAAACTGACTCATTGGAAAAGATCCTGATGCTGGGAAAGATTGAAGGTGGGAGGAGATGGGGACAATAGATGATGAGATGGTTGGATGGCATCATTGACTCGATGGACATGAGTTTGAGTAAGCTCTGGGAGCTGGTGATGGACAGGGAATCCTGGCATGCTGCAGTCCATGGGATTGCAAAGAGTTGGACACAAGTGAGTGACTGAACTGAACTGAACTTACATGGAAGGTAAGATGTCAAATAGGTAGTTGGATAAGTAAGCAAATGGGCCATGAAAGGAGTCACAATGGAGATAAGTCAGGAGCCATCAGTGTCTAGAAAGGACTCTAGAACCTCTGGACTGGACAAATCCACAAGCGAGTGTAGGTGGAGCAAGCAGGGAGCTGGAAGCCCATGCCCCGGGGCATGCTGACAAATAGGACTCAGCAGAAGAGAGCTAAAGGAGGGAAGCCCAGGAAGAAGTAGTCCCAGTGACTGGAGCAAACTAAGAGGAGCGATCAGCCAAAGATGAGTGATAATTCTAGAGATACACAAGGAAGGAGAGGGTTCATGTGGGTGGAACTCTTTCTCAAGTGATGAGCTAAGGGGAGCAGTATCTTACTTTAGACCAATAATATATTCTTGCAAACTTGTATAAATTTAAATAACTTATTCTCACAGAAAAGCCTGATACCTCAAAGAACACTAAAATAATTTTACAAAGATAAACATCTTTTATGAATGAAGAGTGCATTTCTTAATCAAATGAGTAAACCAAGATTCTCATACATTAGCTTGCTTAAGGCAGGATTTAATATGTAGCATATCAAATCCTGGGGAAGATTACATTAAGGCTTGAACTCAATTTCAGATGCCATAAAAAATAAACTCTATTTGGGTTATATTAGATAGCATCACTGACTCAGTCTATATGAATTTGAGCAAACTCTGGGAGATAGTGGAGGGCAGGTAAGCCTGGTGTGCTGCAATCCATGGGGTTGCAAAGAGTCAGACATGACTTAGTAACTGAACAGCAAAGGACTATATTTACCTTCTAGAGTTCACATGGGAGAAGGCAATAGCACCCCACTCCAGTACTCTTGCCTGGAAAATCCCATGGGCAGAGGAGTCTGGTAGCCTGCAGTCCATGGGGTCACTAAGAGTTGGACACAACTAAGCGAATTCCCTTTCACTTTTCTCTTTCTTGCATTGGAGAAGGAAATGGCAACCCACTCCAGTGTTCTTGCCTGGAGAATCCCAGGGAGAGCAGAGCCTGGTGGGCTGCCGTCTATGGGGTCGCACAGAGTCGGACACGACTGAAGTGACTTAGCAGCAGAGTTCACATAAAGATTATCTCCATAATAGTTGCTGTTAATTAAATGCTTGCTTTATATTAACACTCACCAGATTTTATGAGTTAAACACTTTTATTGTATCCACCTTTTTTTTTTTTAAAGATGAGGAATTTTGACCATAAGACAGGTAGAAGTGACTTTCCCAGTATCAGCTAGAATTCCACACTGGTCATTCCTAAAAACTTCGGTCCTTATGCTGGTGATACAGTTAAATACCTCTAGACTCTTTTAAACCTTTTATTAAAGTTTGTTCCCTCCTTTCTTTTCTCTTCTATCCATACTCATCCTGCTATTAGAGACAGACATGAAAACCAAGGTTAAAGTAACAAGAAAAGAATTAAGGAGAGAGTCACAGATCATCATGGTTGAAAGCTCAGCTAAAAGGGTGACTATAATTGAGTTTTTGAGTTTCCTGGCAGCAGGAGCAAAAAGGAAGACACTTTAGATTGCAAAATTTCCAGTATCTAATAAAAGGAAACATACCAATTAGCCAAGAGACCTTTTTGGTCCCCATCCTTAAATCCAACAGCATTTCTTACATGTGTTTATTTTAGGGAAAAATGAACCATATAAGATCAGAGACTTCAAGAACAACTCCTCCAAAGATAAAGAAATATTCTTCATCTGGTTGTACTTAGAAGTTTCCATTAAAATGTGGTCAACAGCTCAGCATTCTCCAGTATAATACTTTTGTATGGCTCTCAGTCATCTCAGCTTTTTAAAACTTTAATAGGTATCCAGTGACTTAAGAACCATGACCTGAACTTTTAGAACTGTCATATGGGCTCAAGAGAAACAAGATCTATTATATATTCTGTATAAATGGCCTATATCACATTTCTCAGAGGTAGCAGCATCTCTGTGAAACAGAATCTTGGCAAAAATTTCAACACACTGCTTGCCCCCAGCTCCAATTTAGGTCCCTTCACAAGCAAACTGCCATGGGTTTTAACTAATGAAAAACCAGTTTGTTTTTAGAAAACATCCTCATTATTGGCTAATATAACAGAAATGACCAGGAAGAGCATGATTTAATATGGATTAAACATGAATAAAACTCAGAAGCTTTCTTCTTGTTGAATTAGATAATCAAAACTATTAAACAGCATTTCAAAATGCTTTTCATAATCCTGGGACCATTAATGTCATGTTCAAATCACTGTGGATTTTTGTTGTTGTTGTTGTTTTTACTATTCATAGGGATACAATGAGTCATTGGCACATTTCCAGTGCAAGATGCATTTGAATAATACATGACATGCCCTTTAGCTAGCATCATGGTGCCAGATTTAAAACAAGGTAAGAAGTTTCCTCCATGTACACTAGCAGTGTTCAGCTGTTCATAATCTATAGTGTTAACAATTTATCATCAAACCCAGCGACTTGCTGCCAACTTATCAAAGTGGCCACTGGATGCATATGATCAAGTCTGAGCATCTGGCTCTCCTCTGTTCCTGACATTAGCACAGACAACAGAATCAGTGGACTATTGAATGCAATTACAGTAAGCGAGACAGACAATAAAGATTGATAGCGCCTTCTCTTTTTATCACACACAAAACTAGTGGGGGTTAAAGCTTTGCCTTGAGCTGCCTTCGTTTAACAATGATTGAAAATATGCAATTGTGTTGGTAAAACACTGTAGCCTGTACCACTTCATTTACTGGACACATTATCAAATTAAATGAAAAGTGAACTGCCAAAAGCAACAGTTATTATATATTAATGATGAATATTTACTTAGCATTGTTCACAAATCATACAGAGAACAGAATCCTTCTTGTTATCTTCTTTGCAGGTTACAGTTGAGTAGGCTTAACATTTCTATGTTTACGTTACGTCTTCTGTCTACAAATCTCTAAATACAGACTTGCACGATTGGTTTTGTGACTAGCCATGTGATTACAATGTGTAATTAATAAAATGCTCAAGTTGTAGATGAATCCTAATTATTGAAGCGCTTTCTCCCCCTTTATGATAATTCTCATTCTTGTAGCTATTCTTGTAGCAAGAGAAACTTAGCCAGGGGTACATGTTGTAAACAAGAGATCAGGAACTTCAGCTTCATGAGCTTCCTAAATTTGGAATGTGAAAAACCATCTCAAGATAGATACAGACAAGCCACAAAATTATGCTTTATTTTTTCTCCAGAGTACTGCTGTAGTAGCCATTGGAGGATATAACAGTCCAGTCATAATTTGACCTCCAAGATAAGAAATACACAAAGGTAAAGGCAATGGAACTAGTGAGCACACAAGGGAAAATTGATCCTATGCCATAGTTGAGACAGGACAAAACTGCACCCTTAAGCAAACTTCAATAGGTCTGGGAATACAAAAATAAGTGTCTCAATGCTAAGTGGACAAACATTTGGTGTGCACACTGGCATGTTAGAAAGACATGATGGCAGGCAGACATGATTGTAAGTTATGTAGATTAATTCAACGTTCTTTGAAAAAGACACACATCTGGCTCTTCCTTTCCAATGAGAGATACAGGAAAAGAGGGCGCTCATATATGAAAAGTAATCTTGTCTCTTTTCTAAGAGCTCAATACCCTGAGAAAGTGACATATTTCAAACAAAAAAGAAAATAAGAAGGGGTAAGAGAAAAGAGGTGGAGAACGAGTCATGGGTTTTTTAAAACCACCCCACTGGTTATTCTGTAAGCAATTAAATACATGGTCATAAGTGTTGAGTTTAGAATTAGAGCAGCAAACATATGTAGTTAATATAAATAGCAGCATGAGGTATAGGATATTCAGCAAGTGTGGAAAACTCACCAAAGTAACAGCATCAGCACACAGTAGATGGAGAATCTGGAAGTAAAAAAGCAACTGAATCAGTATTCATGAAATGTAAAGGAAACGATTATTTTCTCCAGAATTTACCTGGAAGCAAAATCTAAGTGAAATCAGTCTTTCTGAGCACATTTAAATTCTAAGGTCCGTGTTGCCTTGAAATTGTTTAGAGATATGTAACCTTTGTGGGTTCTTCTCAAACACAGTTGACTACCAGGTTTATCTCAGGAGCTTTGTAAAGTGCACATCTCTGGGTCCCAATCTTTGAGATTTTTTATTCAATATACTTTGGGTGGAGCATAATGTACTCACTACAGAATATATGGAAAATAAAGTATGAAAAAGCTTAAAGAAAACCTATCATCTGTAAACCCACCATTTCTGTGACCCATCTTTTTATTCATGTCTCTCTTTTCATCTATGAATATAGAATTTTTCAAGTCAATAATATTTTCAATAACTTTAGGGGAGTCACTTTACAAAAATATAAATTAAAAAACATATGTTTACAGCTAAAAATCAGTAAATGATGTATCAATGCAATAAAAATATGAAGGAATGTTCCTGCTATCCTTCAGTATCTGTTCTCACAGAGTTAGTTATTGTTAAATACAGATGTGCCTTTACAATCTTTATTTTAGTCTTTACCACATCATTTACAATGAAATTGTGTCCCAGCCTCTCACACCCTTTCATGTGGTTTTCTTGTCATTTGCCCAATGCGGAGTCATCACTCAGCCAGCCCTTAAGGTTTTTTGTTTTTTTTTTTTTAAGAGGGAATTGTTTCATAGGTAGCTGTAAACTCAGTGTATCTATGGGAGGAAATGAGTTCAGAATCTTCCTATGTCACTCTTTTGAGCCTCTTATCCTTTATGCATTCATTTCAAATTGATTTGTGTCTGTATTTTACATGATCAAAATCGGACTACACATATTGTTCTGTGAATTGACTTTTTCATTTTACGTAATTCTGATTTATATCTAGATTTATCCAAATCTATTTTTCTTATTGTTTGTAATAGCTATATAGTATTTCACAGTATAAATTATCATAATTATTTGTAGCCTTTACTGTACTTTTGCTATTGTTCCTAACTTATTAGTTTTACCAAAATGGTAAAGAATCCGCCTGCACTGTGGGAGACCTGGGTTTGATCCCTAAGCTGGGAAGATCCCCTGGAAGAGGGCATGGCATCCCACTCCACTATTCTTTCCTGGAGAATCCCCATGGACAAAAGAGCCTGGAGGGCTACAGTCCATGGGGTTGCAAAGAGTCAGACACATCTGAGTGACTAAGCACATATACATATATATGTATGTGTATTTTCATTTACATGAAGTTGTTTTGCACTATAGATTAGAAATGGAATTTTTGTATCAAAGGTATGTGAACTTATTAAACCTGAAAATTTGTCCTTCAAAAAAACTATATCATTTTCTACTCTCATTCACAGAAATTACAAGAGGGCCCATTTCTCCACAACTCACTGATGCTAAATATTTTTCATAGCTTAATATTTTACCAATATATTGCATTTAAAATGATATCTTACTTTTAATTTTCATTTTCAGCTTCATTTCACATGTTTATTAGCCATGCTCATTTCTTCTAAGAATTGCCTGTTTATATATCCTATATGTATTTTTATACTATGAGATTTATCTTTTTCTTATGACTTTCTAAAAAGCTAACTTTCAATTTTGTATAATGTAAATACACAGAGGCTTTTTTATTCCTTAGAATATTCTTTCCCAACTGATAAGTATAAAAAATTATCTCATATTTTTATGATTTCTAAAGTTTAGATTTTGAATATCTCTGGAATTTATTTTTATGTACAATCTGAAAATAGGCTTTTATTAAAAAAAAAAAAAAACTCCCCCATGATTCTTCATACCATCCAAATACAGCAACCACTGTCATAGATTGCAGTGGAGTCATGGTTTGCATCCTGGCAATCCTTTTCACTGCATTATTTATCTGTAAACTTGAGATAATAAAACATCTCAAGGATTGTGGGAAAATTAAATGACAAGGAAGACAAGAGCCTAGCATGGTGTTGCCTACAGAGAAAATGCCAATCAACATCAGCTGTTTGTTTTATTAGCATTATTACTTTAACATAGCTCAAACACCTGGTTTTTTTATTCAATTCAAAGTGTCTTTCTACTTCCCAAATTTCCCTCAAAACTAAGGGCTGTGTCTTGATGATTGTTTTCATAGGACAATTTCCTTCATGCAGCCAAGAGTTTCTTAAGGAAATGCCAATTTGAAAATGATAGGTACTTCGATTTTGTTGTTGTTGTTTAGTCATTATGCTGTGTCCCACTCTTTGGGACCCTATGGACTGCACCCTGCCAGGCTCCTCTGTCCTTGGGATTTCCCAGGCAAGAATACTGGAGTGGGTTGCCATTCCCTTCTCCAGGGGATCCTCCCAACCCAAGGATCAAACCCGTGTCTCCAGTATTGGCAGGCTGATTCTCTACCAGTAAGCCACCAGGGAAGCCCATCATGCAGTTTCTAAAGTAGTTGAGTCCTGAGGGCGGTAAGAGCCAAGTGCTGGCTGATGCACATGGATTACAGTATAGAATTTCGAGTGCTGCTTGCCATACTCTGCAGAATCAAAGACCATGTCTGGCACGTAACTATGTATTTATAAAAGACTTGTGGGTAACGTCTGCCACACAGCCCAGTTATGAATGTCTAGTGGCCCTTGATGTGTCTAGAACTCTTGCACAGGGAGGCTGAGCCACTATCTCCAATAGACAGGCAGAAGGCCTGGTGGTTTGTCCCTCGGAGAGACCAGAGGACATACCCCTGGTTTGTGTCACTCATGTTGCACAAGCAGAGGCTCTCCAAGGGAAAAAAGGCCAGGTTCCTGAGATGCCTCATGCTGTTGGAAGACACCAGTTCCCTTTTTCCATTGTCCTTCTGATTCATTACTCTCCTTTTCTGCCAAGGATCTTTCAGAGGACAAAAGGTGACATTAAAGCCTGCTCGTGCTTTATCCACACTTTTTGAGTCCAACTCTCCATGAAAGTCCACTTAAAAACTGTTACAAAGAATTGCTCCTAGTTCCACCTCTAAAAGCAGGATCAAAATCTGTAATCAGAGAAGTTTCAAGAAAGGTATTAAATGTGTCCAGTAACAGCGCTCAGTGTAGCATTTTATAAGTATCTGTGGTTATTATGATTATCAGATATATAATATAAAATATTTATATATAAATAAGATTATTAGTGAAAGTTGCTTAGTTGTGTCCGACTCTTTGCAACCACATGGACTATACAGTCCATGGAATTCTCCAGGCCAGAATACTGGAATGGGTAGCCATTCCCTTCTCCAGGGGATCTTCCCAACCCAGGGATTGAACCCAGGTCTCTTGCATTGCAGGCAGATTCTTTACTAGATAAATATTTATTGAACACTGTTTTAGTCTCTTAGGGGAACTAAATATAGACTGGATGGATTAATAAACAGAAATGTATTTCTCATAGTTCTGGAGGCTAGAAGTCAGAGATCAAAGTCCAGGCAGATTCAGTGTCTAGTAAGGACCCAATTCCTGGATTGTAAAGAGCCACTTTCTAGCTTATGTCTTCATACGGTTTTTCCTCTGTGACGCTCCTTGAGAGAGAAATCTCTCTCTCTTCTCTTAAGGGCACTAATCCTATCATAAAGGTCCAACTCATGATCTAATCTAAACCTAACTGCCTCCCAAAGACCCCACCTCTTAACACCATCATATTGGGGGTTAGGGCCTCAACATATGAATTTGGGAAAGACAAAAATATTCAGTTCATAACTATAGTTATCCTGAGACAGGCAACATGCTAAGCACTTTACATGCATTATCTCAGTTATCCCCCCATCCTTTGAGACAGTTCTATTTATTATCCACAACATACACAGCAGAAATCAGTGGGAGGCACAGGGTGGCTAAGTACCAGGCTGGAGGTCACAGTTAGTACATAGTGGAGCAGACTCAAAAACCTGCCCTCTTAACCTCCAGGTCTGCCCTGCAGCTGTTCTAGCATGGAAAAGAGAGGACTTCCCTTTTTAAAAAACTCAAGCAAGACTTGTTTTCTCAAATAAGCTTTTCTCTCTCTCCAGCCCTCACTTCTTAAAACAACAAAATACAACCCCTTATGTTAGTTGTAATAAATTACTTTCAATCAGTTATAATAAAAATGCATAAGACAATGTAAGTTGGGGAAACTAATCTCTAAATAAGCTCACAGAAATAAATGAAAAAAAAATGATCATTTAAATATCAAATGTTCTGGGAGTCTAGTTGTCATACACTGAACTGAGTGCTCCCAAATTCATACATCTAAGTCCTAAAGTTTTCAGAATATATTCGTATTTGGAAATAAGGTCTTTAAAAGAGTAATTAAGTGAAAATGAATACTTTAAGGTGGGCGCTGATCCAATACAGGAAGCCCAGGTAGCGCAGTGGTAAAGAATCTGCCTGCCAGTGTAGTAGAGGCAGGAGACATATGTTTGGTCCCTGGGTCAGGAAGATCCTTTGGAGTAGGAAATGACAACCCACTCCAGTATTCTTGCCTGGTAAAGCCAAGGACAGAGGAGACTGGCAGGATATAGTCCATGTCAAGAGTCATCCTGTTGTTCAGAGTGGGACAGGACTGAGTACTAATCCAGTATGTCTGGTGTCCTTTTAAGAAAACGAAATGTAGACACAAAAAGATAATATACACATGCACGATCAGAGAGACGATCACATGAGGACCCAGGGAGAAGACGGCCATCTGCAAGCCAAGGAAGGAGGCCTCAGAAGAAAGCAAGTCTGCCGACTCCTTGATCTCAGATCTCCAGCCTCCAAAGCTGGTGAGAAAATAAATCTTCACTGTCGAAGCCACCCAGTTTGTGTGGTATTTTGTTACGGCAGCCCTAGCAAACTAACAACAGTATTTTCGTCAAAGAAACAAAGTGGACCAAAATGTAGGATTCATTGGGAATTTAACTCATGGCTTCTACAGAGGCTACTAATAAGTTGCAAGAATTTAAAGGAGTAAAGTGAAAATCTGAAGGATACAAAAACAATCTTAAGCCTGGTGAAAATAACTATTTTCACTTGAAAATACCCTAATTTTCATAACCAGGATTTGTTAATTCCCCAGACATAGATACATAGATAGGCAGATATTTTTCTCCCTTGCTGCCTCTCTCTCTCTCTCCCCTTCTGTTAAGATTTCCTTCATCATCCTTTGTTTTACTTCTCCATAGGTTGGATAGGTGTGCTGATTAGGCTAGAAATATCTGACCATAGAGAAATGAGTTAACCAGAGACACAGTATGAGGTTCTAAATGGTGAACTTCTCCTTAGCATCCAGTTCAGATTACATATTAGTTCAACAGGAAAAGTAACAAGAAATCAACTCATTTCTTCTACTTGTGGTTTCCCCACTCACATTACCTCATCACAGCAATGTCTCCTCTTTTGCCATCAGTCAATGGTTCTGGGAGCAAAATCAAACACTGACCTGTGCTGGAATGTTCTCCTCTGGATCACAGCCATGTTCCCCTAGGAGCTGTGGGAAAACTGGCTTTACTCCAGGAGAAGTCAGCCTCCCCTCATTGCTGCTCACTAATAATCTTTCCTTGCTTTTGTTTGGATCTTAATGACCTCAACCTTTCACAAGAGGTTTGCCACCCTTTTTTTTTTTTTTTTTAAATTTTTCAACAGGAACACAAAATGGCAGATAACCCAAAGAAATGAATAAAATTGAGATGGAAAATAAAATCTATCTACCACTGTGTGTATGCAGCGTGTGCATCTCATTGGCATGCACCAGATTGGACTAAATGGCAAGAATTTCCCAAGGGAAGATAATCTCCAGATACTGCTACCAAAGCTTTATTCCCCACACTCTGCAAATTATTTAATTTAAACACTGCTTGATATGACTCTCTGAGGAGAAGGGTGTTTTCCCAGATCCGTTTTTAATTTGTTGGTGTGTGTATATATGCATGTGTGCATATAGAACCAGCCTCACAAACGCATTCACAGCTACAGAGACTAAGCACCAGCTTCTGATTAGCAGAACCTGGGGCTGCAAATTACTGTTTAAAAGTAGGAAAATGATGAAATTCACATGTAATTTCTTCTCTCTTTCTTGGTGAGGAAAAAGGCAAAGGTTTTGTTGTTCATATCCTAAGGTCCCTGCTCCCAGACACTTGGGAGATAACACTAAATATTTTTTAAAAATCATGTTTGTGTCTGTGTACATGCACCACATGTACTAATTTCTCATAGTAGAAAATGGTCATATCTGTGGATGCATTTTACTAAAGCACAAGGAGCAATGCAAAGATGAATGAATTCATCTCCATCAGCACTGGGAAGTGCTGCATCATGGGTCAGGGAGTAATTTATAGCCTTCTTTTAATCCTTCTGCTTCTTTGCTTTTTGGCTACATATTAATCAGGAAGGGATATCCGCTGAAACAAAACCCTGAATGTTTTATTATGTATTTTACCAAATTTCATCTCGAAAAATCTTGCCTTTTTAAAGAGTTTATAGGTCCCATTAAAGCATCCAAATGAATTTCTCTCCTGGACAGAATCTCTTTAAGTAAGATTCCACAGAAGGGCTAACCCTGCCACAAATGCATACATGCACACACAGGGCCCACGCTGGAAACAGTCTTGTTATCCTGGCTAAACCAATTTAAAAGTAAATAAGCATTAAACAATAATTTCAATATTAACTTACTCCTTGCTTCTTCATTGGAGCAAGCTAAAAGCACATGAACTTCCTTTCACCCTTTGCCCAGGCCTCCTGTAGAGCTCTCCCTATGTGGTACCCTCAGCATAGGTGAAGTGACCTCCTTCCTCCCACCAGCCTAGCTATTTATTGACATAAGCTTGCATTCTGGGGCATTATCAGCTTAATGCATAATTCAAAATCTTGTGCATGTGGCCTGCACTTTTGCCTTTTCCCCTGCATTCTAAATGAAAGATAAGAAGAAGTATTTCCAAAGTAGGCACACAAAAGGATTCCTGAACATCCACAGAGCCCTGTCCCTATGCCAGCCCTCCCCTTTCCCTTAGAAGACCAGTGGCTCTGCAGCTCCACACTGCTTGATATGACTCTGAGGAGAAGGGTGTTTTCCCAGATCCATTTAATTTGTTGGTGTGTATATATGCATGTGTATATATAGAACCGGCCTCACAAACGCATTCACAGCTACAGAGACTAAGCACCAGCTTCTGGTTAGCATAAGGATGCTACACCCTCACAAGGATGCAGGGCTGAGAAGAAAACAATCCCAGGGATGGTCAGAAAGTGTATACTGAGCAGAGAGACCCGAGAACCTTTGGGAAGAAGAGGTCTCTAGGAGTAGAAAAATCACAATTATTATCTGGAGTCACGTGCTAGACCGGCAGTCAGATGTTTCCAGCAAAGTAATAGTTCCAAATCTCTGTAATTCAAAAACAGAAAAACTAGCCTTAGAATCTGTATCTTCCCCCATCCACCAGTGGGACAGGAGAAGCTTTGTGTGTGGTGGGAGGGGACAGAGGGCAGGGGGCAGGTGGAGAGGTTTTCTCAGCACGTCTGAGGGAAGAAGAAAAGAGAAAGGCAGAAGGAAGACAGAGGGGAGGCCCAAAAGGAAAGAGAGAGAGGGAGAGATCAGGGTGCAAACTGACTGGGGGACATGACAACGAGGAGAGGGAGGAGTCTGAGAAGGCTTTAAGATCAACTGTATGAGAAGGCTAATTCAGTCAGAATCAGTTCAGGAGAAGTGGCTCCAGTGATTTTTCTCCCCCATATTGAATTGATTGCCTTCTGATTGAATTCATCAAATTAACTAGTTATTTTTTTTAATGATGTATGAAATGTGAGAAAACAAATGGATAATCTCACTTGCAAATACACAGATCCAGGTAATCTGTATGCTCTGATTTGAACACATTAACAAATTGGCCGGTATAACATCACATACATAAAGACAAGACAAACATATGCATGCGTACGGTTATGTGAGGGGCAAGAATGAATTTTTCCAGTGTCATTGCTATTTCCCAACATATTCACAAGCATACTGTACAGTATATTTGTGAACTAAGTATCTCAAAAATTGTCTTTCTGGAAAGCAGTTTATCCCTGATGCAGAAAGTATGCTGCATAAATGCACCAGCATCATTTATCAGCACCATTTTTTAAAAGTCAGGTTCACCACCCCTAATGCACTTCTGTCAAAGTCAGGACATGAGACTAAAAACCATAAGGTCACCAATATCATTTGGATTTATTACTAAATATGAGATTCTGGTAGATGCTTTTTACATGGCTTTTGAGTCCACCAAGCAATAACTCCTTTTTTATAAACATAAGGATATGAATTATTAAAAAATTAAAGACATTTAGAATAATGGTCCTCTATACACAAAGTATTTATTTCAACTTTCATCATTCATAGTTTATTGCATTGATTTTTTTTTTCATCAGTTTACTTAGTATTAGGCTTCCACTGAACTCATCAATAAGAAATGAATTTTGGTAACTTTCAAATCCACTATATTATTTTTCCTTTTATTTGTAGTGAATTTTTCTTCTCTCAGTGGTATTACTGCAATAAGTCAGTCATTATTTCTTTATGTTTTCCCTTCTTTCTTTAGTATTTCATTTCCCTTTACAGCACATCTTGTGATCACAAAGAAAACAGAGACACTTATTTCTTATAACAGTTGAAATTGCTGCAAGTGATTTAGCTGTCATTTAATTTGATTCCTCTCTTCTGTCTGTGGAGAAATATGTTTAATGTACTGGAAATTATGTTAATAAGAAAAAGCATTATCTCATTTAATGAAATAAATATACAAATATTTCAAAATAAAATAAAGAGGCAATCTTCACTGAGAAAAATGTCTCTCATAGTTTGCATAAAATAAACAAATGGGAAAAATTATGAATACATTGAAACACTGACAAAAATGATGCCTACATTCAAAAGGAGAGGGGAAGTTCACTAACTGAATTAGCCACAATTTAATCAAATATTTGTTGTAAAACTTTAGGCACATATGAAGGATCAAATTATTAATTTTATATTTCTGATTACTCTAAGAAAGATCATTTTATTTCTCTGGAATTGACACTGGGTTTTTGAAAAGTTTTCTTTATATTTTTTTTCTCTTCCATTTCAGTTGGTCTTTCAGTGATTGCTACTGCTTGAATTAATAATTATCAGCAACTCATTGAAAATGTGACCAAACCCATGTAACTATAAGAAAGGTTAGAATTCCCTTGATTTTGCTAATCAAAACAAAGTCAATGAACTCGTTCCAAAGCTTTTATATATTAAAATTTATCTAATGCACAAAAAGGTTAAATAAATATTGTTAGTGATTTGAGCAAAACTTGAAGCAATTATGCAATAAAAGCATGACCACAGTAACAGAAACACATAATTAGCAATTTAATTACTGGCATGAAGACAAGCTAAAGATGTCAATAAAAAAAATCTTTAGTGACAAGCTGATTTTATTCTCTTTACTGCAATTTGTGAGAAATATTCACCACCTGATGAGTAAAACCTTTTTCATACAAACTACCTAACCTTCCACAAACTGAAATACTCAATATAAAATATTTCTGATTTCATTTCATTGCATAGTGAATCATTATATTTTTCCCCATTTAGATTAGCACTTTCTCTTCTCTGAAAATACAATATTTCCAGTCAGCAAGTAAAGAGCATTATGTTTTTTTAAAATGAGTTAAAGTAGCAGGTGTTCTTTGTTTCAATTTCATTTTTTTCCAGCTTCAATAATATGTTTGACAGAAATGCTTTCTTGTGTATGACGTTCCAAATATTCTATCTTTTCTCATCTCCAAGTTTCAGCTGAGAAACACACATAAACCATGGATTGTTTTAAAAGGAGATAAATTGTCAACTATAGTAGGAATAGTCAGGCTAATTAGACATTCCTCTAGGGCTCACAATTTCTTTTTCTCTCCATCTCTGTATTTAGAGTTATGGTGTGAGGTAAAGGAGAAAAATGAGTAAGTTTAGTTTACTATGATATGGTCCACTTGTATTTTTTTTAGCACTATCCCAAGTTTTAGATTTTTAAAGCCTGAACTCTTAAAGTGTTCAATGAATGCTTACTACCTCATATGTTATTGGTATTTTACCAGTAGCAGAAAACAGATATTTCAAGATAGAACCATATTGAATGAAGTTTGCCATCTTGTGATAAAAAGTGGATCATTTTGGCTGGTATTCAATAGCCACTTGTACAAGCCCAGTGCATAGAGTGAGATCATGAAAGTCAGGATTGCTAAGAAGTGTTTTCTATAAAAATCCTTAGGGCATGATGGAATACACTTAAAAAACAATAAACTCTAGCCATCACAAACAGAATAATCATTCCTAATACCACTGCCTTTTATAATTAGCCTACTGATTCTAATCATCTTGGCATGTAGTTTCAATCAGCTATCTTAACTAAATATTCCAGTTTTGAAAGAAGGGTATACAATACTAACTCAACGAAAGATTCTAAGGAAATTAAAAATGTTTTTAAAAGCACATTTTATTTGGCTATAATTTGATAAATGTGAACAGTGCAAGTATTTGGGAGATTACTTTTTTGGGACTTCTTGTCTAATATATCAGTTACTAGAACCATTCATTTCTTACACATAGTTGGATTAGAGGTCCCTTGCATCCATAAAAAGTTCCATTTTCTGTGAGCTTTTCATCACTATTCATTATATATCACAATCAGCTTCTAAGTTTCTGTTTGAACTATAGACCTAAACTTACTTAGATTTTTCAACTGTAATCATACAGGCTTAAAACTCTCTTGCTTTCTACACTTTTGTGGTCCAGATACAAGTTATCATTATCGAGCATGTTAATTTACAAACCTCCAGGGAACTCCTTGTGTCAGCCATTGTAGAGGATGGTCAAGCATGGTACCTGCCTTTGGAAAGCATACAGGCTAGTAAAGAAGATGGTGTGTCAAAGGTAACATTGCATCATAATTCAAGTGTAGTTATGATAAATACCAAACAGTTGACACAATAAATACAAGAAAGTTCATAAGACAGAGGGAACACAGTAGTCTTTATGGGTAGATTCCTTTATTAAGTGGGTACTATGGGCAAGTGGCCAAGAGGGGCTTCCCAGATGGCACAGCGGTAAAGAATCTGCCCACCAATTCAGGAGACATGGGTTTGATCCTGGGTTGAAAGACCCCCTGGAAAAGGAAATGGCAACCTACTCCAGTATTTTTGCCTGGAAAATGGACAGAGGAGCCTGGTGGCATTGCAAAAAGTTGGACACGACTGAACAACTGAGCATGAACGCACTATAAAGCTTTAAAATGCAAAATCACGCTTCAGTTTATGAACCAAAAAGCCCCATGTAGAGGTGAATAGTCAAACATGAGAAATAACTCACCCAAAGAAAAATGTATTCGAACGGGGACTCTACAGTTCTGCTGACTCAAAATTCTAGGTTTAAGTAAGAAAGCATTGGAGATGAGATGAGCAAGGAAGTATATCAGGTAGAGAGGAAAGGACGGATTCATGAAACATGTGCAGGACAAGGTGGATTATTTTTCCAGGGAGAGTAGCAAGAGCCATGAGACAAAGACTGGAAATAAAAAAGATGGGAATAATAGAAAATTGCGAGTGTGTTCTCTGGGCAGCGAGGAGTCTGAGATGGTTTCTGAAGAGAAGGCTAGCACGGTGAACACAAAGTAAAGCAGGAATTGGAAAGGTAAGAGACAAAAAGCAAAAGATGGATGCTGTTGTTACTCCACCCAGACCTCTGTCCCCCGGGGGCAGCCCTCCCCCAACTGCTGGGAGTATTAGCGGCTCAAGATCCTCAGCTGCCCTCTTTTCTGCAGAACTGTCCTCAGCCTTCAGGATGCACTTTACCAGAGAGGTTTGAACCTCCTCCCTCCCAACCCATACAAAGACTGCCTGACATGGGGAAAAGCCAGCTCCTTTGAAGTGAGGGACATCAACTCTGTGGGGGAAGTTGAAGCTACCCTCTAGCTGAAGCCACTTGCCCTGTGCCACTTCCTCACTCCTGTCTCCTCCTCAGTGCTTCCTGGTCTTGGACTCTGCTGCTAGGAAATCTGACCCAAGATTTCAAGCTGCCACTGTCTTCCTCTCTCTTAACGGAAGGCTGACTCCTGCTGCTACCAGATAAATGACTGCAACTTCACCCAGTCTCACCCATAAAACAATCAGTGCACAGGAAAAGTAACCAGGACACACACGGAGGCCACCTAGATGCGATTTCTGGGCTTCTTGGCCTTGATTGTTCAAAGAATAAAATCTGTATGGCATTGATGGGGGTAGTTTATAATTTGACCACAGTAGCACGCATGGGAGATACAAAGAAGCCTTCACCTGGCATGGATGTGGGAAAAAAAAAAGAAAAAACAGAATTCTCTCTTATTATATGAATAGTAACCTACCAGCAATTCAGACTTTCCCTTCTAAACCCCATCAGAGTGTCACAGCTTAACCAATCATTAACTCCCATTTTTCATCCAACAGGAAATATCCCTGCTGACTGCAAGAAACCAACTCAAATTTACATCTGTGTAAGTTGTGAAATGAAAAAGAAAAAAGAAAACTGTATATTATTGAGAAACCAACAAACTTTCAGGTTTCTTTTCAAAATATAATCGGATTCCTCCTGCACTCCAACATAAATACCATGGTGTCTTGTATTCTTACACAAAGCATTGATATTCTCCATTGTTTATGTCTAGGTGAGATTCTCTGAGTCTTCTCTCTAAAGCCCCCTGGTGCTACTTAGTATGATGACTACTTGCCACAAAAAGAAAACTTTTCTTCAATAACTTTCAGAGCACAAATTTTAAGACACTTCACGATAGTTTGATACAGAAGAAGGGGGAGGAGAGAGAGTGAGGGATGACCTTGGGGAGAATATGAAGATATCAGGCTCAAACCACAAACCTTCATGAGTTAATATGGCTTTAATTTTTTTTCCTAATCAACATCCTTTCATTTTCATGAGTAATTTTTAAAAAATAATTTGTATTCAATATTCAATCTTTCTTGCTCTTTCCCTATAAAGATAACTACCTAATAGCTCATCTTCCCTTCCTCAGAACAAATATCCTTTTTGTGCAATGGGATTGAATGATTATTTGCAAAAATTAATAGAGATGGCAAAGTGAATGGGCAAACGCAACAACAGTGTTTTCAACTTTGAAAATAGTTTAACCCAGGGAGCCTGGTGAATATAGTTTCTGGGCCTCACCCCAGGAATCTTGGATTCAGTAGATTTGAGGACAGGCCAGGAATCTCAGTGTTCTTGCCTGGAGAATCCCAGGGATGGGGAAGCCTGGTGGACTGTCGTCTATGGGGTCACACAGAGTCGGACACGACTGAAGCGACTTAGCAGCAGCAGCAGCAACAGGAATCTCTGTTTAGGAAGTACTCTAGGTAATTCTGTTGCAGGTGTCTGCAGACCAGACCTTGAAACCATCAGTTCTGGTGAACACTAGTCTTTGAACCATTTTTGTATGTTGTTTATAATCTCCCATCTACTAAATCTTTTGTCTAGCCTAGACAACTGGATTATGGTAGGCTTGACTGTTCCTAACTTATATATAAGTTATCACCCAATTCCTTGATTTAAAACCATAATGCCTACCTTGAAAGGTACTCCTATATGAGGGGAAAACATCATCAGTCAGAATAAAAGTCAACTCCTCAGCACTGATGTCACTGTCCTTGAAATACAGCCACCAGCTGCCTTTACATAGACAGGGACCCTCTAGGCATTCCCTGGTGGCTCGGAAGGCAAAGAATCCGCCTGCAGTGCAAGAGACACAGGAGATGTGGGCTCAATCCCTGGGTTGGGAAGATCCCCTGGAGAAGGAAATGGCAACCCACTCCAGTATTCTTGCCTGGGAAATCCCACAGACAGGGGAGACAGGCAGGTTACAGTGCATGGGGTCACAGTCAAACATGACTGAGCAATTAACACGTCCATTAAATCATACCATCTGGAGATGAGACTTGGATCTCAGATAAGTTTTGAAAATGGACTCTCACTCTTTATTCATCTAAAAATGGAGTAACCTTTGCCTAAACGCACAGTTTCGTCGTTTAGTCGCTCAGTCATGTCCAACTCTTTTGCGACCCCATGGACTCTAGCTTGCCAGGCTCCTCTGTCCCTGGCTTTTCCCAGGCAAGAATAATGGAATGGGTTGCCATTCTCTTCTCCAGAGGATCTTCTCAACCCAGGGACTGAACTGCTGTCTCCTGTATTGGCAGGAGGATTCTTTATTGCTAAGCCACCAGTACACATCACACATATTTGTGCACCAACAGAGATGAGCCCAAACTCAATTTCTCTAATTTCTGGCACTTTCTTAAAATAAATATTTGGGGCCACTAAAATGAACCCCAACAGTAATAGTGATGATAAAAATAAAACAGGCAGACCCCAAGACATTTAAATATAAATAAAAATTAATATTAGATCATTCTCCAAAACATTGTTTATCTCCAGAGCAAGTAAAATGAAGCCAATATACAGGAGAATGCTTGCATGCTGGGGGGTTGTGTAGAAAGAGGTGCCAGGGAGAAAGGTGCTTTTTTTTTTAAATTGAATGTAACCCAACAAAGACTTGGCAGACTACATATTTAAAAGGTTAGGAATGCTTGCAGAAATTGATTCATTCACACTGTTGTGAATCATTTAGCACACACTTCAGAGAGAGTTTAGCATCTTAGTCTCTGCCTCCCACTTCCTAAGAAAGGCTGTTAATCAAATGAAGACTCCTAGATGCAGCCTTGGGAATGGGGCAAAGAGATGAGTAGGAAGGAGTACCATGTGGGATGACTTTTCTCCTGTAACGGTATGGTTTTTCCCTACTCTGAGCCTGAAAGGTTTAATGCAATAGCATCCCATAAATTAATACATGGATTCTCAGACTGGGGTCATTAGTACAGTTACATAAAAACAAGTTTGATATTTAGGGAATGCTTTTGAATGTCTAAGTCTCAAAGTACCCATTTCACTTAGACGTAGCTTTTTCTTCCAAACTGAAAGATTATAGAGTAAAGGGGCATATTACTATAAATTATCTAAATGAAATGATGTAAAAGCATCTGTATTTGTAAAAATCTTGTCATGATCATAAAAGAAAATTAAACCTCATTCTTGAAAGAAAAAAAAAATTGTACACGCCATTTACCTGCACTTTTAAGAATAATAAATCTACCAATTTATCGGACTGTAGGCCAGGACATTAGAAATAAGCCATGTAAAAGCTGAATTTTACACATGCACACGTACACAAAACTAACAATGTAATAAGGTCAATAAAATTTGCTAGATTTCTTTTATTTTGAAAGTGCCAGTAAATTTACTAGTACTTTTAAAAGAAAAGATGATAAATTACCAGTAAAGTAAAATATGCAGGTGATAAATTATTAATGATTCAGGTCAACTCATTGGAAAAGCCCCTGTTTCTGGAAAGCGTGAAGGCGAAAGGAGAAAGGGGTGGCAGAGAATGAAATGGTGAGACAGAATCACTGACTCAATGGACATGAATCTGACCAAAGCCTAGGAGATAGTGAAGGACAGAGAAGCCTGGTGTGCAGCAATCCATGGGGTCCACAAAGAGTCAGACACAACTTAGCAACACCACCAGCAAGGGTTGATAAATGATGGTTAAATAATTATGTAATTAATAACATTTAATAAGAAATGTGCTCAAATTTCAATAACAAAAAAAACACAGTAAAGAAAAAATACACAAAATAAATATGTATTTACTTTCTACAGACGAAAATGTGCAGGTTTCTAAAACCAAAGTAAGATGATGAAGAGCAGTGGATAGGATTGGGAGGAGTCTCTCTCACCAAGAATCCCTCATTCACTAGACCAAGACCACTAATCACAAAGTAAAACTCATGACGCGTGCGCTCAGTTGCTCAGTCATGTCTGACTCTTTGCTACCCTATGGATTGTAGCCTGCCAGACTCCTCTGTCCATTGGATTCTCCAGGCAAGAATACTGGATTGGGTTGCCATGCCCTTCTCCAGGGAACATTCTTGGACATGTCCCTATTCCCAAAAAGGCCTTCTCCCACAATTACTGCAATACAATATTAAGCTGTAATGACATCATATTCACCCAGGAAAAATAGTACTAGAAAGTGAAAAAGGAGGAGGAATTCATTTCTCAAGTAGCTGTGATAATTGAGATACCAAATAATCCCAGGAATAGCTCATTTAAAGGTCACTTACATCTAGTTTTAAGATGCATAAAATACCTATTGCAATCCATTTTAATCTATCCCTTTGGTAGACAAAAACAAAAGTAATGAAAGACAAATTTATAGTTTCAGCATTTGGCCTAAAAGCAGAAAGTCTGATCCTTAACTGTTTATCTTAAAACACTTTTTTCATGCCTTCAGTATGTCAATAAGTAATATTTTTAATTTAAGCCTCATAGCCACTCTATTCCTACCACCATCTTATAGATGATGATGAGGGCAGAGAGTGGCTGAGTCCCTTGTCTGGCTTTGTGAGTTTGTGTCCTGTCTCACTGGTTCTCGTTCTAAGTCAAAGGCAAGGGAAAGCCCCTCAGTGCAGTCGTGGTTTTCATATTCATAACTCTTGGTCAGAGCTACTGCTCTCAAGCCTTGGCCAAGCACCTTATTCTCTGTGTAAGTAGGTTACAAAAAGGAATTTCATACCACGGATTCTCTTTCCTTCCGTGTATATAATGAATTTTCACTTGTTTAAGAACAGCCATTTGTGACTAGAGTTGTGGATGCTAAAAGGGGGTTCCTACATAGATGAGGGTGATCTTGTGTTGCTGTTGCTGTCCAGTCACTAATAACGTATATGTTGTTTATTTTTAAACAATATATGCATTGTTTAAACAACATATGTGATCTTATATGTTGTTTAATTTTTAACTGTGGTTCTCAACCCTGGCTGCACAATTGGAATCACCTTGGGAGCTTTAAAAAAAATCCTTGCCCAGGCTTCGTCCCCAAGGATACGGAGTTAATGGGGTGGGGTGGGGCCCAGGCACTGGTTGTTTTTGTTTTTGTTTTTGTTTTTCAAAAGCTCCCCAGGTGACTCTAATGTGCAGCCAGGGTTGAGACCCACTGATTTTATAGCCTTGGTACTACAGCTAAAGTATAACTACAGGATGAGGCAGGAGAGCTGATTTCCAACCTATGGTAGATAATGGATTTACACTCAGAGGCAAGTGGATCTTAGTTTGTGACTAAGAAAATGGGAATAACAGTGTCTTACATACCAAAGCTAAAGAATTAAATTAGAAGCTTTTCTTCTTATCCTCTCCAGATGTGGTTGACCTGAAGCTTAAAACACGTGTTTAAGTATCTCAGAGAACAGGAAGAGCAGCGTGAAAACCAAAAAAAAAAAAAGATACTATTCTCACCAATTCTTAAAAAAAAAAAATCATCAACACTCTCCATTTATACAGAGGGAATGTATCAGATAAATACATGTTAAAAGCTAGCTTTGAAAAAATTTTGAATGCATTTTCTCAACATCTCATTTCAAATTTCCATGTACTTTTATACAATTTAAGATCCTCGGAGGCAATGAAGTATTGTTATAAGATGGATGGATTCATTTTCCAACATATTAAGATAATGACACTGCCCATATTCAGGCTTCAACCTTTACCTGAGAAATCTCTGCTAGGGAAAAAAAAATCCCAACCCTGAGAGACATGTGTCAAAACTTAATCATTCCACTTCAGTAAGAAGTTACCTCCAAATGATAGCAGACCACCATTTTCTTTTAATTTTTAAAGAAAAGCATTCCAAATAGAAATGACATTTCAAAGGCATTTTAACTGCACCGAAGCTTTCCAGGTTCCCAGTCACAGCACCGTGTTAATAGCAGCATCGTGAATGCCTTCAAGTAAAACCAGTAGGGCAGATATTTCATTAAAATCTTAGATTCCTTTTTAACTCTGGTGGTAGGATTGGGTGACATGATAATTACGTTATAGAGAGATTTATTACATTTTGATATCAGGCAACATCTCTTGGCCTACATCCGTATCTGTGATATACCTGAGGTTTTCACAGAGAGCAAGCCTGGTACAAGAGTGATGACGAGCTCAAACACAATACTTGACCTAAATACATTATGTAGCACCAGGTATCTGTTAAATAGGTCAGCCTGGGCTCTTAAAAGTTATGCAAAACTTATTTCTGCCACACGGGAGATATGACACTAGTCAAGCTGTATAAAAATCAGCTTTTTAGGCAGGAAGAAAATGCTTCTCATCACTAGATGCGGGGGAGACTCTTTTGCCATACATAAAATGTCTTAAATACTATACTATGCTTGTCATATGTCTTTAGGACACAGAAAGCAATAAAAACAATGAGGCTGATGAAATGCCAGGATTCATTTAAGTGGATGAGAATTCTTTGAGCACTGCTATAGAAACTCTTACTCTTCCTGTAAAAGCAAATGAGATTTCTAAGGTGCACAGGTCTCAGCTACCAAACCTAAGCGATGGCTATTGTCACAGGATGCAGACCTGGCTGATTGCTTTCAGCAGTGAAGAAATGTGGTTCCAGCTCATGGGGCTAACGTGCCTCCACCTCTACCTCTACTCCTACTTGGGACAAAGTTATCTTGTTCCTTCTCAGTGTGGCTTCATTATTTGCCTTAGGTGTGCAGGCTGTTAGGTTTAAAACATCAAATAAATTGAAGTTTTGCAAAACTTTTTCTGGGCTTCCCTGGTGGTTCAGTGGTAAAGAATCTACCTGCAATGCAGAAGACACAGGTTCAATCCTTGGATCAGGAAGATCCCCTAGAGAGGGAAATGGCAACCCACTCCAGTATTCTTGCCTGGAAAATCTCATGGTCAGAGACGCCTGACGGGCTATGGTCCATGGGGTCACAAGTGTCAGAGCAAAAGAGTTGGACATGACTTAGCAACTAAACAATAACATGATACTCTTTCCCTGCTCAAATCAGTAATTTTTATGGGGCTAAGGTTTCTGCATGAGCCCTAGATGCTAAAAACATAACCAGTTATTCTCAAGGCATCATCTCAGGGATCAGTAGCATAAAATAGCAATTGGGAAATTGTTAGAAATGCCAATTACACTTCACCCTGTAGAGATCCACTGAATCAGAAATTCTAGGGGAGGGATGCAGGGCTTTGTGCTTTAACTGGCCCTTCAGTTTGAGAAGCCCTGAACTAAGCTATCACTAAGCTTGAGAGTGGATCTAACAGTTCCACCATGACAAATCAACTCTTAATAATACTTACAACTAAGGACAAGAATCAAGGTAAACCAAAGAACAGCCTGAAACCTCATATTAGCCATCAACCTCTTCCTCCAAATAAACTTTTTATAAACAAGGGGCAAGTACAATGTTTATACAACAGGCCTCAAACCCTTTCCAACTTGAACTTGAAAACTCTCATGGAACTTTTCTGCTTCTGGAATATGAATTAAAGCAGAAGACTTGTTCAGAAGAAATGAGATGTAAGGAAAGCAAAAACAACTACTCCAACTGCTCATGCTACAGTTTACCACTTAGGAACTGAAAAAATAGAGTTTAATAAGGAAGTTAATTAACAGCAAATTGCTATTTGTGGGCTTAAAAAACCCCACACATTTCTTGAAGACTAACCCTTCTTAGGTAAGCACTGGGAAATATAATTCTCCAAATCCCCATACATTTATGAACAAAATAATATATACTAAGTTTGGTGGCTTGGTCCTGATCAGTAGCTCTGACATGCTAAAATAAAATTAGATGCTTCAGATTTCTCACTGAAGGACTGAATTTTTACCTCTCACCTCATTACCCTCCACACACTCTTAGTGGGTTTAGTTTAATGTATTTGAGTTCCATTTCTAAGAAAGCAAATTCTTATGATTTTTACATGATTGAAAAACATTCATTAAGGAGACAGGAAATGAAGTGTATGCAAATGTGAAGCCAACTAATAAAATACAGTTCTTTAAAGAAGAAAAAAAAATCCTATCTGTTCCTGGTAACCCAATAAAAACAAAACTCAGAGCAAAACAGATCACAACTGCTCAGCTGAACTGTAATACACTGCGGGAAACCGCATCCACCTTTCCTCGTCCACCTGCTTGCCAACAGTGAAGCGGCAGCAAAATCTGCAGGAAGAAATTCAAAGGCAAAAAGTAAACAAGCATCTTCATTTTGCATTATCACACTGGACTCTCAATCAGGCTTTTACTACGAGTTTCTTGCTGATAGACTGAACATCACAGAGGTTAGGCACGTACTGCAGGTAGCTTTTGAGTCAAATTCAGTTCCTCTGGGACAAGTGATTATTTTCTTCTTTCTCTGACCTAGTGAATGCGGCAATGCTCCACAGATACAGTATTTCTGCCCTAAAGGCATTTATGTCCCACCACCTCACCTCCTAATGCTCATAATAACGCTAGGGAAAGGGACAAAAATAAGTCTGCCCTGAGTTTGCATATCGAAAACCAAATACATACGACGCTGCTGCTGCTTTTATCACTTCGTTATTTCATCATTATTCACCACAGTTCTTGCCTTCATTTGCAGAGTTTGGGTTTTAATGTAATGGCCATTCAATAAAAATGTTGCTTTTAAGGGTTTGCATATCATCCCATTTTCTCTTCAACCCTTCAGCAACCATATGGCAAGCAATCAGGTCTGCAATCACTAGGTCCATATTATGTAGAGCATGATTTCGGCATTATGCTATTACCCATCTGTTTCTGTAGAAAAAGACATGAACCCGTGCATAAGAGGTCAGTAGTTTCATTGCACACCGTATTCCAGAAATCTATCTCTGTTCACTTGAGATCACTTTTGTGATTTACTCTAGTCTCCAGGCCAGACTTTCTCTCCCTCTCTCCTCTTTTTTTTTTTTTTTTAAAGAAATACAGACAATCAGCACAATTTGTCTGTCTGCCTATTGTATAAAATTATTTGTAACTGTCAGGGGAGGCACTTAAACTTTCTTACTTAAGGATATTTATCCAGAGATTCTGCACTTAAAAAAAAAAATGTGGGCGGTGAAGAGAGGAGAAATCAATCACACCTGATTTTACATTTTTAACTGTCTGCACAATAAAGATGACAGAATCTTCAGGCAGAAGCAGACACAGAGGTAGAGGGAAAGTTCAGGCTTCCGCCCCCAATTTGAGGGCTCTTAGCACCAACCTAGACTAACCAATTCTTCTGGGCTTCCAGGAAAAATGCTATATATAAATCTATGTATCTGCTTCTATTTTCTTTCCTGTATATATGCCTGCCCTGTGGGTTCACAAACATGATCTCTGAATAGCAGACTCAATTTGAGTGCTGAATGTTAATTCAGTGGAATGCTTATTTGGGTACTTCATAAACAGAGCACTGATAATGAACTTCAGATGCAATCAATTATGCCTGCAAACAGACCCGAAGCTTGGAATTCCATGTACTGTAAGAACCCAATGACTCTGTTAGGTAAAACTTATTCTAAAATACATCCTCTGTCTTCTATACTGTTTCAAACTATTATTGGCTTGAAATTGATTTAGGAAGCAGGACAGAAACACACCAAATGGGCATGAAGCCTGAGGCATGGAATCTTTTGCAGAATCTACTAGGGGCCATCAGAAGTATATCAGAGCAAATGTGCTTTTCTGTCCCATCTACTGGTTCCCCAAACCAGCTGGGGAAGTTTAAAAAATTCTGATACCTGGCTCCAAACCCCAGAGATTCTAACTTAATCTGGGGTGTGGCATGGGCTTTTGGATTTTTAAAAGCTCCCCCCGGTGTTTGTACTGTGCAGCCCAGACTGAGAAGATCTTGTCCAATAAGATAATTAAATAAAAATTATCTGATTTCATTTCATCATTAACAAATAAAATGAGAGAGTAGGGTGTCAATACTACAAAAATTAAGGAAAACTGAAAACCATTCAAGGTATAACAAGGCAAAACATGACAAGTTGAAAACCATCAATTATAAAATACATATTATTCAACAGTGGAAATAACAATAGTTGTCAGACTTCTATATAGATTTGGTTTACAGTTGTATTTACAACTTTCAAGAAACCTGAACATCATGAAACATGCATTAACAATGTTAATACTGGAACTTTAGTAAAATACTGACATTTAATGAAAATTCTACAATGAAAATAAAAGATCATTACAATGTAATATAAAAAAATAAAGCCAAATTACTCAGTATTTATTATGTGGTGGTGGTGGTTTAGTCACTAAGTCATGTCTGACTCTTGCAGCCCCATGGACGATAGCTGCCAGGCTCCTCTGTCCACGGGGACACACTAGTAATTATTCACATGAAAAGTATACAGGAAAACGCTGTATATCCTTTACTCAGATCACATATGTGATCTTAAATTCATAGTTTTGATGTGTGTTGCATTATTATTATTTTGTGTATTGTATTATTAATATTTTGAAATTAGTATTCTTTAAGGGTCAATACTAGAGAAAACAAAATTGAATTATTTACAGGTTTAAAAAAGGATAGTTTCAATTACATTAATGTTTAACACAATTGGCTACAAGCAAAAAAAAAAAAAAAAAAAAAAACACTAAAATGAAGACTGATTCCCAAAACTTAACTTACAAAACTGAGTTGGAAATATACGGATATAAGGAAAGTAGATCTGTATTGAGGTTGTTGAGATTCTTTCTGAAAAATCCTCTAACTGAAAAACAACCGCCTTGCAAACAAGAAAAACAAACAAATAAATAAGAAATAGATAAATAAGAGAAACCTAACACTTTCTGATCTGGAAAGTCAGAAAGTACTTAATAAGAAAATTCTCATTTCTCCTCCTCCTATCTCTCAACACCACCTCCTTCACCACTCTCCTTTTTTCTCCAAAGCCCTCAAGCTTTTCAACCTTAATGCCCTCTCCATACCCCAAAATCTATCACAAACATCTCATTCATCCAAAGAATGAATGCAGAAAAATAGTGAAAACAATGACGTTGCTCAATCTATATTTAATTTGGACCCAAATGCTTAAATGAATGGAAGTTTCATGTCAATGTTCAAGTATTAAGATGGATGGGATTGCAACTGGGCACAGTACTTGGTAGTCTAACTCCCTCTTCCCATGGCCATGGCCACAGCCACTCATAAGAACACATCTTTATGCAGGAGAGAGAACCACTTGTAGGACTCTAATCTGGTTGGTGGATGGACCCCCTTTTTTACAATGAAAATGGCAGACTCTGATGGTGGCATCCAACCTCTGTGGGTTGGACATAAACACACCATGGGACTTGATCCATAGAGATTAATTAGTGGGTAAGAACAAAGCTAGTGGAGGTGATGGAATTCCAGTGGAGCTATTTCAAATCCTGAAAGATGATGGCTGTGAAAGTGTTGCACTCAATATGCCAGCAAATTTGGAAAACTCAGCAGTGGCCACAGGACTAGAAAAGGTCAGTTTTCATTCCAATCCCAAAGAAAGGCAATGCCAAAGAATGCTCAAACTACTACACAATTGCACTCATTTCACACGCTAGTAAAGTAATGCTCAAAATTCTCCAAGCCAGGCTTCAACAATATGTGAACTGTGAACTTCCTGATGTTAAAGCTGGTTTTAGAAAAGGCAGAGGAACCAGAGATCAAATTGCCAACATCCGCTGGATCATGGAAAAAGCAAGAGAGTAGCAGAAAAACATCTATTTCTGCTTTATTGACTATGCCAATGCCTTTGACTGTGTGGATCACAATAAACTGTGGAAAATTCTGAGAGAGATGGGAATACCAGCCCACCTGACCTGCCTCTTGAGAAATCTGTATGCAGGTCAGGAAGCAATAGTTAGAACTGGACATGGAACAACAGACTGGTTCCAAATAGGAAAAGGAGTGCATCAAGGCTGTATATTGTCACCCTGCTTATTTAACTTATATGCAGAGTACAGCATGAGAAACGCTGGACTGGAAGAAACACAAGCTGGAATCAAGATTGCCGGGAGAAATATCAATAACCTCAGATATGCAGATGACACCACCCTTATGGCAGAAAGTGAAGAGGAGCTAAAGAGCCTCTTGATGAAAGTGAAAGAGGAGAGTGAAAAAGATGGCTTAAAGCTCACCCTTTGGAAAACGAAGATCTTGGCATCCAGTCCCATCACTTCATGGGAAATAGATGGGGAAACAGTGGAAACAGTGTCAGACTTTATTTTGGGGGGCTCCAAAATCACTGCAGATGGCGACTGCAGCCATTAAATTAAAAGACGCTTACTCCTTGGAAGAAAAGTTATGACCAACCTAGATAGTATATTCAAAAGCAGAGACATTACTTTGCCGACTAAGGTCCATCTAGTCAAGGCTATGGTTTTTCCTGTGGTCATGTATGGATGTGAGAGTTGGACTGTGAAGAAGGCTGAGCGCCGAAGAATTGATGCTTTTGAACTGTGGTGTTGGAGAAGACTCTTGAGAGTCCCTTGGACTGCAAGGAGATCCAAGCAGTCCATTCTGAAGGAGATCAGCCCTGGGATTTCTTTGGAAGGAATGATGCTAAAGCTGAAACTCCAGTACTTTGGCCACCTCATGCGAAGAGTTGACTCATTGGAAAAGACTTTGATGCTGGGAGGGATTGGGGGCAGGAGGAGAAGGGGACGACAGAAGATGAGATGGCTGGATGGCATCACGGACTCGATGGACGTGAGTCTGAGTGAACTCCGGGAGTTGGTGATGGACAGGGAGGCCTGGCGTGCTGGGATTCATGGGGTCACAAAGAGTCGGTCACGACTGAGCGACTGAACTGACTGAACTGAACTGAACTGTACACAACTATATGTCTGAATTTGTTCAACTTTGCATTCACTCATTTCTTTACGTATGGCTTTTAACATTTTCATTCCTTGATCATATCCTCTCTCTTAGAACTCACCTTTCAAGGCTCATGCCTCAGTGCTCAACCTAACTGAATTAGAGTTTGGTTAACAGGATGTGAGCAACCCACTTGGCTTAGTGGTATAGTCATAGTTCATCATTTCTTACATTACACAGAATATAAACAATATATGTTGACTGATTAGATGTTGATACAATAGTCCTTCCATTCAGTTCAGTCACTCAGTTTTCTGACTCTTTGTGACGCCATGAACTGCAGCACACCAGGCCTCCCTGTCCATCACCAACTCCCGAAGTTTACCCAAACTCATGTCCACTGAGTCGGTGATGCCATTCAACCATCTCATCCTCTGTCATCCCCTTCTCCTCCTTCCTTCAATCCTTCTGAGCATCAGGATCTTTTCAAATGAGTCAGCTCTTCACATCAGGTGGCCAAAGTATTGGAGTCTCAGCTTCAACATCTGTCCTTCCAATGAATACTCAGGACAGATTTCTTTTAGGATGGACTGGTGATCTCCTTGCAGTCCAAGGGACTCTCAAAAGTCTTTTCCAACACCACAGTTCAAAAGCACCAATTCTTCGGCGCTCAGCTTTCTTTATAGTCCAACTCTCACATCCATACATGACCACTGGAAAAACCATGGCCTTGACTAGATGGACCTTTGTTGGCAAAGAAATATCTCTGCTTTTTTGAACAACAGTCATTATTCATTACCAAAAACCCTTTCCAAAGATGATTTGAACTGAGTTAAAATATTATATATATTTTGTATATATACAATAAGATTTAAATGGTCTTAAGTATTGTAAGAAAGAAAAGGGAAATATTCTGGTTGTGAAGGTTAAAATAAGTTTCCATGATTGTCACAAAATTTGGCCCTGTGCTCCCTGGCAGTTAAGGAAAGAAAGAAACATGGTAATTTATATAAGCTTTATCATCACAAAGACAGGGACACAGCAGTTCTTCAAATTAGGTGAAGATTTCCCTGGCACTAAATTTTTGGAAATTCAATGATCTTTTTTATTGTGGAAGAAGACATGGACACTGTGTCTCTGTGCATGGAGTTTGTGTACCTCCTTCCCTCGTGACTTCTTTTTCTTATCATATTTTCCCTTTACCTTTATTTCCAATCATACCATTATTTGTTGTTACTATTATTATTCTCTTTAAAGTACTATATTACACATATTTTGTAGGCTGCCTTAATCTTTTTGGCAACAATGCAGAGTATAGAAAGTAAATAAACAGCTTTTAATGAAGAAGGATTGATCATAAGGTTTGGAATCCAGTACACCTCGTCTGAGATTCCTGGTAATTTCTGAGATTACCAGATTCCTGGTAATTTCAGATTCCTGAGAACCACCATGATCTAACTTCACCCTAGAGATATAATAGTCTCAGGATTAGACTCCAAGGCATTGCTTTTCAAACTTTAACGTGCATGTTCATCCCTTGTTAAAAACAAGGATTCTGAAATTAGGTCTGAGATTCTGCATTAATAACAACCTCCAAGAAGATGCTAATGCTACTAGACTGTCGACAAAACCCTGAACAGCAAGAATGGATAGTAATGACCGCGTCTGCACTCTCTATTCAAGACACAAGTATTCTATATTGCTAATTGGAAGTCAACAAGCGTGGGAAGGAAACCAAGTGGGCAGCTCGCAGAATTTCATTTCATTGAGAAAACTGTGGAACCTAGCCATATTGTCTCTGTGTGCTGGTGGACCAATTACCTGTGAATGCTTCTGGCTATACATTTAAAGCTTCTGAATCTCAAATCTCATACATATTTAGTCTGCCTAATTGCTAATTGGTTTTAGCTGTTTGCAAATTTTGTCTCTGGTCAATTCAGATAGTAAGCATCTTGAAAGCAAGCACTAGTTTTATCCATTTTTGTTAGTCTCTACATCTCTCAGCCAGTAGTAGTTACAAGTGTTTCAGAAATATGAGTTGGTTGTAAATGAATACTCAGCAACTAAAATGCAAGGATATGGTTCTAGCTCTGGTGACTCCCAAAGAATATTCAGGTTTGAAAATCATTAAAGCCTTTAGATGTCAAAACGTGTTAAGAACAGAAGCTATGTAAAACAGGCAGCACATAGTTGACAAAAACCACATCATATTTGAATTTCATGATCTATGAATCCTGCTTTATAAGTCGTCCATTCATTCATGAATTCATTAAATATTTACTGAGCATCTCATTGCTTACTCTCTGTTGAAGTTGATAGAAATAAAGCTGACACATAATTAAAATTCAAAAAGAACAGGATAAACTAAAAGGATTGTGTTAGTCTGGGTTCTCTGAGAAACAGATGCTGAGACAGGATAATAGGAGAGGCTGGGAGAGCCCTTAGACCAGGATGCACTCTGAACATGAGGGAAAATAAGCTTCCTAGAACATCCTTCTAGGAAGGCTTAGCAAACTGCAGGGGAGCCCTAGTGCCAAAACTGAATGTCAGAGGAGATCCAAGTGCCCCAGGAACACCATGTGAGTAAACAAAGAATGCTCTAATTTGACACTCACACAAAACATAGTGAGAATATGGTCATCAGATCATGAAACATGTCTGGAATAGTAAATACATTCAATAAAACCACATGTACCTCAATGTAAGGGGAATATTAACATTCACATGCTATATGTTAATAGATCCCTCTGTTCAGTCAAATTATATTATTTGAAATTCATGATACTGTTTCTGCTGCTGTTACTGCTGCTAAGTCACTTCAGTCGTGTCCGACTCTGTGAAACCCCATCGACGGAAGTCCACCAGGCTCCCCCGTTCCTGGGATTCTCCAGGCAAGAACAATGGAGTAGGTTGCCATTTCCTTCTCCAATGCATGAAAGTGAAAGATGAAAGTGAAGTTGATCAGTCGTGTCCGACTCTTTGAGACTCCATGGACTGCAGCCTACCCGGCTCCTCCGTCCGTGGGATTTTCTAGGCAAGAGTACTGGAGTGGGGTGCCATTGCCTTCTCTGATACTGTTTCTAGATGAGCCTATTTCAGACAGGATCCTATTTTTAGGTATTATAGGTATCTAGCAAAATAAAACACACCGTAGCCTGCCAGGCTCCTCTGTCCTTGGAATTCTCCAGGCAAGAATACTGGAGTGAGTACCCATTCCCTTCTCAAGGGGGTCTTCTCGACCCAGGCATCGAACCTGAGTCTTATAAATGGCAGGCAGATTTTTTACTGTCTAAGGCACCAGGGAAGCCTCAAACACACACACACACACACACACACACACACACACACACACACACACCTTAAATCAAGTTAACTACTTAATTCCAAACCTTTGTTTTACTTGATTTATTATTTAAACTATAAGGTTGATTATACTTGTGTTTATCTTATAGAGGTGTTACTTTACTTGTATTTGCATATGCTTTAAATTGTCTAATGTAATTTTTATGAATCTCAAATAGACTCAAAACTGAAAGAATTTAAGATGAGTATCACTTTACTCACTATTTTAAAAATTAGAAACACAGTTGTTTATTATTTTCTTTATACATATCTACCACTGTCAACCATTGAGTCAGGGTGAATTTGAGAATAGTATTTACTTCATACCTTTAAAAGAAAATCAATGCATTACATTGATTATAAAATCTCCTTGTTAGCTGATATCTGGCAAAAATTTGTAGTTTTATTTTTCTATTTATTCCAAAAGTCTTTTGTACATGAATCAATATTCTACTTTTTTGGCAAAAATAATACACAATTCCACACTATCTGATCACTATTTCCCAGTTCAGTATTAAATGCACTAGGGGAAAATTTAAGTTCAATTTGTTATAACAATCAAATTTTATAATCCATTTCATTCGGTTGCCTGCATTGCCATTCTCTGGCCAGTCATGAATCAGCTTCCCTAGCGTATAGATAAGATTGCCCAGTTTGATGTTCAAAAGACACCGGATGAGCACATTTTCGGTCCCTTGGATTGTCCATTCTCATCCCCAAGGAGGAACATGGCAGGTTAGGAGGGCACTGTCATAGCTAAACTGTTTGATCCCTGCTGCTGTTTCCCAAAGATATAGAAATAAAAGATGCCTGTGGCTCCTCTATTATTCCATTTTGTCTTGTTTTAAATGTGATGGCCTAACCTTTCACACAAGCAGCAGGGAACTTTGAACTTCTCAGAATTCATTTAAAAATATTCAGTTCACTATTTGTTAATGATATAAAATTATATCACCACAGAATTTACCAGGGTCCTGTGAAAAATGAAATAATTTACAAGACTAAAAGAATCCCTTTCCTTCTCAACCTGAGAATACAATTTCAAGAGAGAAAAAAAAATCTCTCAAGTAGATCTCAAGATATTACAGTCAGAACTGGAGAAAGCTTATGTCAAAACCCAGTTCTTAAGGGAAGAGGTCAAACACCAGAGCTAGGAGAAATCTGACACGTTTTTCTATGATTAGGTCATATGAGATTGCTTGGGGTAAGGGAAGCAGAGGAAAGTTTCATGGAAGGTTACACCCTTGCTTTTAATTAATGCTTGCCATTTTTATACACATACATCTATACATACACAACATACATCATATATACACAAATGCATATATGTATATTTCATAATAATCACATTGGAATGAGGTCTTTTCCAATATTCTGCTCTCATCATAATTAAACATTTCAGAAAGTGAACTAAGGAGCCAAAAATCTTAGCAATAAGATTTTAAAGTCTTCCTATCCCAATACAGCAAGTGCAAATAAGGCTCCTGAAAAAAAAAAAAAGGGAAAAGAAAAAGAGATAAGGTTAACAACTGCAAATGGATTGTTTATTGGAAGAGAAGTTTACATTTAATCAGCATGACTACATTTTTATTACTTATATTAGAACAAAACAAAATAAAGTTAAGCTGAAAAGATTCTCAATTAATAATCAATATGACTATAATCTAATTTGTTACATCAAATTTTATTGTTCCATACTCACAGAAAATTACCACATCAGAACTCTGCACAAAAAAGTAAAGATATTATTTAAAGAGTTTTCAGATTACAACCACATGTCTCCATGAATACGCTCTTAAATTTTTGAAAATAATTCTCATGGCACTTTTAAAAATTTTCATGAAATGATTGAACAATAATAATTACTATTATATCTGTACAACAATAACAGTAACAAAACATCCAGTTAAAAAATCCTTCCTGGTTTTGATGACCTAGACGTGGAGAGATGGCAAATACATGGTATGTCTGTTGTTATGCCACTCACCTACTACTATGGCACATATCAATAATCAATAAGGAGACTCTGCAGCTAATCCCAGACTCATCTGGGAAGTCTCCATATACCACAGGACATAGCCACTGCCAATCAATCCGATCTGGCAGGTGATTTGAAATCTATTTGCCATTGCAGATTTAAAGCATGCATTCTCTGGAACATTCAGTACAGTCCTTGTTTATATACCTCTTGAGGGTCTTTCCTGGTGGCTCTAAATATAAAGAATGGTAAAAAAAAAAAAAAAGTGATAAAGAATCTACCTGGAAATGCAGGAGATACAGACTCAATTATTGGGTTGGGAAGATCCCCTGGAGAAGGAAATAGCAACTCACTCATATTCTTGGCTGGGAAATCCCATGGACAGAGGAGCCTGGTAGGCTATAGTCCTTGGGGTCACAAAAGAGTAGGACATGACTTAGGAACTAAACAACATCAATATACCTCCTGATTTTATTCTATGTGTGAGTTTTTGTGTGTGTGTCAGTGTGTGTGTGTGTGTGTGTGTGTGTATGTGTGTAGGAGAGACAGAAAATGTCACAGGTGACTAAATTCATTACAAATTCTTTGAGAACAAGGACCAAGCTTCTAGCATAAACCTAGGTTTATGCATAAACCTAGCTCTAGCATAAACCTGAGCACCCAGCACAGTGCTTAACTCATATTTATTCATCAATACATATTTGTTGACTTTTTATTACAAACAAAACATTCGATCTACTAGTAAGGTTCTCACCATATTTGTCCCCATTTGCTTGTTTCATTATAGGAAATATGTTATGACCCAAGTGAAATGAAAATTAAAACTCTGACATGCAAAAATAACTGGGATGCTCAAGTGAGTATAGAAATACTGGCCCACAATCTCCCATTTGCAACTCTGAAAGATTTTTCATAACTCACATGGTGGCAAAACTAGACCTGAACTAATTTCAAGGAGATTATTTCCAGTCTTCCTTTATTCCACTCAGTGTGAATATTCATACACTGCAATGCAGAAATATGAACTGTTTGATTACAGGGTGCTGCCCCAGACCCAGCTAGAGGTACTGCAGAATCTGCAGTATAGGCACCATACTACCTTTCTAAAACAACATTTCTGAATGTAGAAATACATCTGCCCTCTGGGGCCTTGGGTAAGGCACTGTAGACCTGCAAGCGTGGACTTCTGCAACTCAGTCCCTGACCTATTTCACATCTGAGCTACATCACTTAGTCTAATTAAATAATTTTAAAGACGAGACAATGCTAAACATGCCATATCAGGTCTTTTCATATTATGAAGTGTTGGGAAATGATGAATCTGGGCTGTTGATCTCTTTACACTGGGAATTCATCTCCCATCATTTCTGCTTAAAGGCATCTTCAATCTATGTACAGCCACTGGGAATTTCACACTCCCTGTACAAGATTTTAAGAATAAATCCCATGTTAAAGGCTGATTATATCATATTAAGATTTCATTTGACCCACTGTATTTGACCAGTGTATATAACAATGCACTGGTTTGCATTAGGTTTCCTTTGTTTCCTGTTCCCTTGATGACCTAGCTTCGTTGAAAATGCTACTATGTACGTATGAAAGAATGTGTTTTCATCCATCATTTTAATGTCATAAATAGTAACAGAAATTTACTTGAGCCCTACAAAATGTGAAAGAAGAAGAAACAAAAATGTGATTTTCAGTTTTTAAGCCCTAAAAGTTGTACACAGATAACATACAAAGGCATTTAACAGGGTCCCTTTAAGCTAGCAGCATTATTCACTCAGCCTTTGCCAAATGCTTTCCTTTTTGCATGAGTTTGCCACCTCCCAGCAATGCGGTTTATTGTCGCATGTGATGGGGAACAGACCTGTTTGTGCCGTCACAATGGCCAATAAAACTGAGCTGGAGACTCTTCATTTTAAACCTAAAATAAATAACTAGATTTCATTTAAACCTCCCTGTGTGAAGCGCTGCAATCTTTCCATTGTCTTCACTTTCGTTGCTTTTAATGCCCAACTACTTAGGAATCACAAGAGTGTTGGAGTGTTTAGTGACTCTGATCCTCCCATCAGTAAACTGATCTGGTGATAAAATGGAAAGGGCCTATTATACTATTTGCATTTTTACTCATTTTAGTCACAGATCACAAAATAAATTAGTAAATTGAGCAACAAGGCTTCCATTTGCAAAACTCCAACGTTTGAAGTAATCATCTATGCCTAAATTCACAAATCCCTAAAAATGTAATAATTTCCCTGTTAACTAACAAAAATAGCAGTGCTACGGCATCGATTTAGAACCCCGTCTATGTCAAAAGCCCTGGGCGGTGTTTTAATTTGGAATTTTAAAAATACATAAGAAATGAATAGGTTGTACAGGTGAATTTTCCTGATATCCTTCCCTCTTTCAAATATTTACGACACATGATGAAGACAAGGGAGAAACTGCGAGGAGGGATCTGATAACCCAGAAGATTAGCTAGTAGTCGTGTACACTCATACTGAAATGGCCACTGAAATAATGTCACATGTATGTCCTCTCAAACCATGAGAGCCAGCTTAGATCCTTTGGCCAATAAGACAGCCCAAATAAATCTGCTCCCCATCTCTCAAGACAAAATACTCCATTGCTTATAGATAGGACATTTATGTCAAATGCTACAAAAATTTCAAATTCAAAATACTATTGCTCTCCAATAGATGCTGAAGAGACTCCCAAGGACCCTAACTCATAGCCTCAGTTCTGAGTAGAAAACTTGGTCAAGAACTTTGAGGCAAAAACTGTATTATTCAGTGATATGCAAGACTTTTCCTGTCTACACAGGGCTCCAGGCAAGGTCTCGTTTCACAGTGGCTTCCCCCAGGAAATATTTAGCTTCCTTGTCTTAAGGAGAAAAAGAAGATGACACCATCACCGGTATTTTAACTGGCATTCTGGGAAATTCAGGTTTGCAAATCTTGAAACCAGAGGCCCAGAACTTCAATTTTGTCTAGAAGAGAGGGCTTTTGAATGGAATCAAATCCAGACATCTGTGGTAAGGGAGTCCATGCCAAGTGTTTGGACCACCTAAGCTGAGTTAATTATAACATACAGTAGCAACAAGTACAAAAGCTTGAGTTTGCCCCCAAGCTATGGAATATCTTTATCAACATCACAGCAGAATGAAATGCACAACTTTGAGTCTTTTTAATAATGGTATCAAGTAACCAATTAAAGGTAATGAAAAAAGGAAGCTAAATAAAAAGAGGAGGAAAAGGGCCCAAACCCCAAATCTGATTTTGGAACGTCCGAGTTCTTCTGTATCAACCAAAATCACTGAGCCCTAGAAGCAAGTCGACAATGAACTTCATCAACAGAAATCCAAACATCAGACTTTACTCTTTTGTTTCTGCTGTGGTTACATTCTACCAATGATTGTGAGTTTTCAAACACGCCAGGAGGAGCAAGACACAAGCTCTAATGAATACAATACAAAGGCTGCCAGGAGCCCACATGCCTCTAAATATCTCAAGGCTTTAACGGTAACTACTTTGTTTTTAATAACCACAGGTTTAAAATATAATTTACGTTGTTTTGTTTTGTTTTAAAGAGCTCTCAGAGTTAAAATAAATAAATAACTCATAGCAGCAGTGGAAGCCTAGGAATACATTCTTGTCTGGTGAGATATTTTCTTTATGTGTCATAAAAATAAAGATGAAAAACTACTGTTCCTTGAGTTGGAAACACATTGTTTCTGAAAATGTAATGTGACTCCACATTACCTCTACAAAAGGGTAGAAAAAAGAGAAGAGAAACAAAACAAAAAAATTCCTATCTGATTCATCATAACACATTCCTTCCTGAAGTTAATCTCATTTCTTCCCTGGATTCTCCTCAATAATAGTGGTCATCTAAGTGCTGTTAATCCTTTTAGCAAGCAGTAATAATTATGCATTAGTACAAATAACATTAAAGCCTTTTTTCAAATAATTACATATATAATGGATGTGTCTTTTAAAGTTGTTTACAGCTAATTAACCAATGAATAATTGTTTTCTCTTCCTGAAACAGAGAAAGCTTATCTTGGAGTCACAGTTAAAAATGCCTTTTTTTCCCAGTTTTACAGATGTTGTTAGTAATTAAAACTGTTAAAACACTATTAAAAAGAAATTCTTGTATTAAAGGGCTTACTCATTCCAGTTGTTGCAGTTTCTCAGCTACTACATCTTTTAAAAATCATTTCCAGTTTGAAAGGGCACCGGTGGTCCAAACACAGCAGACCTCTTTCTAAATAGTTCAGGCCCTTTAGTATCGCAACACTAAGTGCTTGTTGCTATATGACTAGTTTAATTGTGGGCTGTAATAAAGGTCATAATTAATATCCCAACACAGACACTAACAAACAATTTTAAATTGCCAGCATAATCAAATGATGCAAACATCTATGAGCTACAAAAGTTCATTGCCGCAACTGACAATTTCTTAATTGTATTCAGTCATTCATGGAAATTTTATTAACATCGAACTGATGTATCCTGCCCTTACTCTGTCACAACACCAGGGATCTAATTTCATTATTTTCCACAAGATTTGCTTGACTACTGCCATGATTCTAATATTGCTTTAGTCCAGATGTTTATGCTATTTAAATTAGGAAGAAAAGGCTTTTGGGTAAACACAATTAAAGAAGTTTTTTTTCAGATTTAGTTTAACAAACTTCTTTTAATTAATGCATATAGCTGCAATGTGGAGGCTCTTTCACTGGTTTTATGTGCATTTCCTACTGGGTGCAACATACATGGAGTATCCAGCTACAGCTAAATATAACCACCTTTTAATTTTTCACTTAACATCTGAATGTTCATTAAAGTGAAAAATATAAGCACGCAACTACATTTTTAACTTTAATCAATGTCGTGTGTGTGCCAATATTCAATTTGCATGCACACATGTGTGATGCATACATGCATGTTACACACATGTGTGTTGCACACATGCATGCATACATAAACAGGTACATCACAAATACACAGAAACACCTATAAATATATAGGAAAAGACTCCAAAAAGTTTGTCTGATATTTGGTCACCTTCGGAATCCCCCCCGCCTTTTTTTTTTTTTGCAAAATAACCCCAAGTGGTAGTATATTTAACAGCCCCCCTCCCCCATATTCTCTAAATTTGAATGGTATTTTTCAGTGCATTGAGAAGCATTTAAAAAACAATAACAATTTAAAAACTCTGCTACTGGTGCAATTTATTTGTATGGGAGTTTCTTCTAGAATTCATACGTCCATCTCATAGGAGATGAGTTTTAATAAATAAGACCTTTGTTCTCTTGAGCAATCAT